>NC_045426.1:346023118-346325153 GCF_902635505.1 Sarcophilus harrisii
CTTACAGTTGTGTGTCTCTGGGCAAGTCACTGAACTGAGATTTGCTAGCTAATTTCGAAAGCCTGCCACCTACAAAGGATTGACTTTGTTAGCTGGATGGAGCTGGATGCCTTAGACTGGGGGTTGGGGATAAGGAGGCAGAAGAAGAGAGGGGCATGGAGGATAGAGCACAGTCATTGGATTTGGAGGTAGGAATGACCTTTGAAATCGTTTTAGCCCATCTTCTCTATTTCCCAGTTAAGGAACTGAGGTCTAAGCAAGTGACTTGTTGAGAGTTACATGGCAAGTTAGTGGTCAGAGTCAGGATGAAGTCCCATGTCTCCTGGCAGCTGTTCAGCCGTCTTTGCTGTACCACATTGCTATGTCTGAGTGACATGTAGTCATCCAGGCCACAGAATTGTCATCCAACGCTCATACCATGAAGAGTAGTTCTGGGGACAGGTTCACTTTTGTTGTTACTATAGTTTCTCTCACGGCAGATTCTGGTCTGTCTACAAGTCACCCCTAAAACTTCTCTGGGACTCAAGTCACCTTGTCCTAGTAGGAAAGGCAAACAGAGCTAAGAGGAAAATTGTTCTTCAGCAGGGAGACTGTGAGCTGAGAGTGACAAGGGCCTCTTGTTTCATGTCCTTAGTGATTTGGGGCCAGGATGGTGGATGCAGGGCCCATGTGGGTTTTGAGAAGTAGCCATGAGATCATGGAGCTTAGGGCTAGAGATCTGAAAGATATCTCCCTAATCCAACTCCTATAATAGTTTACAGAAAAGGAAACAGATCAAGAGAAATGAAAAGCCACAGAGTTAGCCAGTAGTTATACTCCTAGGATGCCACTCAGGTTTTCTCATTCCAAATCCAATGTGCTTTTCCCACCCTGGGAGTTTGGATTCCCGGAGCCTGAGTCTGTGCATGAAACCAGCTTGTGCCAGGTCACCCGGCCTGGGCTCCCCCAAGAAACAGCACCCTGCCGCAGGGCTAGGGAATGGGGCTGGACCCAGGCAGACTTATCCACAGATAGCTTTTGATAACTATCCGAATGAGATTCCTATTGTGAGCCCACTTTCTCCTTGTCTCCACAGCACACGTTCTGTAGAAGATGTGCCTTAAAGTCTGGTAGGTACTGGATCCTCTGCGCAATACTCTTCAAGCCTACCTTGTAGCTCTGCCAGTTTGTTAACTTTCCTCTGTACAAAAATGCAGCCAACTTCACAGCCTGGAGAAGGGCTTTTTAAGGGCATCCCAGGGTGCCGCCTCTCTAAGCTCCCTGGCATTATTGATGGATGCCGCTGCTCCGGCCTAATTGTCACCATTAGCAGTGAAGTGCTTTTGGGATTTGCAGTGATTAAAATTCCAAAGAGCAAATCGGAGATGCTTGAGAGCTTCCGAATGGGGGTGGGGGATGGAGAGGAAGAGAGAAGGCAGGGGCTCAAGAATGGTCTAGAACATACTCTGCAGCCTCTCCAAGGGAGAGGGGAAACATGGGTTGGGACAGAAGACCATCACATCTTGTCATGTCCTTGGGGATGCCTGTGCCCTCTTTCAGTCACTCAAAGGGACACAGTTAAAATAGCTAGATGTTTCAATAAGGGAATAAAAAATGGCCAAGTGCTTCCATTAGCCCCTAAGCTTTAATTCCATTTGGCTGAAGGTGACTAGAGTTCGTGAGCCTCAGCTCTCATCTGAAATTCACCTCTAAAGGGGAGTCTGTGCTGGGAGGGATCGACTATGATTTGGGTCAGGTGGAGGAAGGTTAGCCCAGCACAGGGTCAGGGAGTATACAGCTCGGTGCTCAGTTACTTTGACCTAGATGCCAAATATCCTGCCAATCCCATCTCCTTGGTACCACCTGCCTGACACCTATCTCTCTCCCACCTGCATGATTAGCACCTACTAACACTTTCTATCCCCAGATTTAGTGTCTCTATGAAACCTGACCAGAGAGTTGGCCAATTCCCAGTCACTGCCTCTTGCCCTTCCCCTGCCTGAGTTTGAATGAAGCTTAAGGCAGACTTTTGGAAAGTTATAGCTCTTGGGACGGGTGTTCTAAGTTCTTAATTCTTTTGTCTTATGACATCATTCCCTTAGACTCCAGACCAGAAAACCTGTCCTTCAGGGCAAAGGCCCCTTAGAATGGGCAGAAGAGAGAGTTTACTCTTGGGGTCATCTTGTTACCCCCTTGCTAGGTTGCCAAGGGGCTGCCAGTGCTAGCTTTTTCCAGGAACATCCTGACCCAGTTACATGCTGGCACTAATTGACAGATGCCCCTTTTGCTGGGCCTCAGTTTCCCCATTTATAACCTGGGGATACTAATAATAATAGCAGCTAGCATTTATTTAACCTTTAAAGTTAGTATTTTATCTCATCAAAATATGTAACATGCTTTCTAAATCTATAAGATAGGTGCTATTATTATCCCCATTTTACAGAAAAGGAAACCGAGGCTGGAAGCAATTAAATGACTTACTCAGATCATATAGCCAGTAATACTGGGCAAGATTTGAAGTCAGGTCTTCCTGAAACCAAGTCCAGGACTCTGTTTATTGTAATACCAGCGTGTTCCCCTGTATTCTCCTTCAGATAAGGGATATGGAGTTATGTGCTGTAGAAAAAATTCCCTGGAAACTAAAAGTTCTCAAATGCCCCCCCTCCCCCCAACCACTGCACCCCCCTGTCTGAACATTAATCAGCTGGACTGTGAGCAGGTGGAGGGAAGGAAGTGGGCAAGCAGAGGCTCCCCAAGGTACTAAGGATACTATTCATCCCACAAAGCTTTTCCTTCCCTCTAGTCCCCAGTATCTGACTAGCCTCTCTACCAGCTTCCTGGGAGGGAGGGTGCCTTGTCCCACCAGAGAGGCTCAGGGTCTTTGCTTCTTGAGAGCTTCAAAGCCCTCGCCATGAAAGGGGAAGAAGGACAATAAGGGCAACCACAAAACATATTAAAGCTGTTATCCCCGGTTCCCATTTGTGTAGGCCTACTTAGTGTACAGAGCCCTCTCCTCACTTGCCCCATCCCCCGTCTTCTTCAGAGAAGTGCCCAGTGGACAATGCCAAGCTGACCGTGGTGGTGAACAACATTGCTGTGGCGGAGCAGATCGGCGAGCTCTTCATTCACTGCAAGCATGGCTGCCGCACTGTAGGCAGTGGAAAGCCCGCCACCTTCGAAGTAGACCCCCGTGGCTGCCCCTTCACCATCAAACTCAGCTCCAGGAAGTAAGTGGGAGCAGCTGTTGCCCAGGAGGGTGTGCCAGGATCAACTGTAGCTCCAGCCTCTCCTTTTGGGGAGCTTCTCCCTGGTGGGCCTAGCCCCTTCCAGAGCTTCACAGCCAGCATATCCATGTGTGTCACTCACCTCTTTCTAGTTCTGGCTTTTGGCCCAGTTTCAGGAGGAGCATCTTATTTCCATTTTGGGGCTGAGGCCTAGGGAAGCAAGGCTTTCCCCAGGTGAAGCCCCCAGCTCAGATTCTTGCCGTGTCCTTGAGCAGAGACCATGAAGGCAGCTGTGACTACCGGCCTGTGAGATGCCCCAACAACCCCAGCTGCCCCCCTCTGCTGAAAATGAACCTGGAAGCACATCTCAAAGAATGCGAGCACATCAAGTGTCCTCACTCCAAATATGGGTGAGTACCTTCAGCCAAGCCCCAGGTAAGGCCTGCTTGGCGGACACAGGGATGCCCTGACTAGGCTGAGCTAGTGCCACCAACCAAGCGGCAGGGGAACTCTGCTGGCACTCTTAGCTGGGCCTCTGGCTTCCTAGGGAAGCTCCTGGGGACCTGGGAGGAATTATTGTTAATAAAATGACTGTGAAAGGGCTGTTAAAGCCCATTCTTGCAAGTGCAAAGAAAAGAAGTCTGGCCCCCTAGAGAGGTCTACTAGATTCATGGGTTCTAATAACAGTAATAGTAATAATAGCTAGCATTTTCATTTTAATTTATTATTTACAGAGCACTTTACCTAGGCTCTCTCATATTTGATCCTTGCAACAATTCCTTGGGGAAAATGTGCCATTATTATCTTTGTTTTACTGATGAGGAAATTTAGGCTGAGAGTTAAGTGACTTGCCCAGGCTCACATAACTAGTAAGTGACTTTGATGGGATTTGAACTCACATCTTCCTGACTCTGAATCTTCTGTATAATTCCTTGCTACAGAGGTTGGCTCCCAGACAAAATAGGGGAATGCATCTTGGCTGAATGCTTTAAGATCTGTTGGGGGAGCATTTGAAGCCTAAACCAGACAGGAGGATATTCCTCACTCTAGAAGCCAGCACTGCCAGTATCTAGATGACCAATATGGGCCTCCATGCCCTTAGGGAAGGAAGCTAAAGAGGGGATTCCTAGGGCCAGTAGAAGAGTAGGGATTAGTAAGTATCACAGACCCCTTGATACCAGGTAGGTAGTTCCACCTACTACCTGGAGTCCTTGGTGGGGTGGGGAAACGTGTCTGGATCCTGCTAATATTTATCCACAAGCAGCATTGGATCTGGGCCCAGCCAATCTTCCTTCTTTTCCCAGCTGCACATTCATAGGAAATCAGGACACCTATGAAACTCACTTGGAGACCTGTAAGTTTGAAGGCCTGAAGGAGTTCTTGCAACAGACGGACGACCGTTTTCATGAAATGCATGTGGCCCTGGCACAGAAAGACCAAGAAATTGCCTTCCTCCGGTCGATGCTTGGGAAACTGTCGGAGAAGATTGACCAGCTGGAGAAGAACCTGGAGCTCAAATTCGGTATGGAGGGAAATCTTATCATCACCAGTCCCCTTCTCTCTGCCTGTCTTATAGGACCCCACAGAGGAAAGGAGAGTCTACTATTATTGGATCCTGACTCGATTTGGGCCTCATCTCCCACATGCCCAATGAAGCATTTTCTGAGAACCTCTTCTGAGGCAGCAGGAGGCTTTGGGGAGCGATGGAGATCTTTTGTCTTCTCAGCCCCAAGGCAAAACACAGAATTGGAGAAATCAATTTCTGAACATCCCTGGTGGTGAAATAGAATTAGTAAATAAGCTCAGCCATACACGCAAGACTGGCCTGACTTAAACAATGCTCACTGACCCAAGTTGTTTCTGAAAGTGCCCTCTGTTTTGGTGATCCCAGTGCTGTCCACTCTCCCTGGAAGATGGGCCACTTCTTGCCTAAAGCAGTGACCACCTCGATCTAACCCCAGCCATGCCTTTTTACTCCTACCTTCTTACTCCTAGATGTGCTGGATGAGAATCAGAGCAAACTGAGCGAAGATCTCATGGAGTTCCGACGGGATGCATCCATGTTGAATGTAAGCCTTTGGTCTTTGGGGTTACTCTTTGTTGTCTGTAGCTCCTAGAGGCCTGGGCACAAATTCTAGGGAGACTCAAACTTGGGATAGAGCTTGAGATTTACCTCCTTTGGGGCTAAGCTGGGATCTCTAGCATCAGGGTGGGGGGTGGGCCTCAGGACTATCCCCTTCCTCCAACACACACAAACAGTGGGTACACTTAGCAGGTTCCAAGTAATGTGAGATCCTTCCTTCATCTCCATGCAATAGGACTTTTTATAGTACATTGGTTGGCTAGAGCCTCCCCTTCATAAAATGAGTTGATATTAGTATTAAGCCCAGGCTTTGTTTGAACCTAACCCTCAGGCCCTGGCACCATGCCAGTGAGGGGAAAGGAACAGGAATTGTGACCCTCCCTGCCCATATTTTTCAGGATGAGCTGTCTCATATCAATGCCCGCTTAAATATGGGAATCCTAGGATGTAAGTATTCCGTTCACACTCCATCTCTCTTTTCTCCAGAAGGGTCCAGAGTTTTCTGCCATTCCCAAGGGGCCCTGTTTGTTGAGGTTTGGTGTGGGGTTAGGGGGGAGCTTAGTGCTAACATGAGCCTGCACCCTGGGACAGGGACCATCCACTGTCCCTCAGCCTTACAGCTCTTGTTTGTTTCTCAGCCTATGACCCCCAGCAGATCTTCAAGTGCAAAGGGACCTTTGTGGGCCACCAAGGCCCTGTATGGTGTCTCTGTGTCTACTCCATGGGAGACCTGCTTTTCAGTGGTTCATCTGACAAAACCATTAAGGTAGGGTGGGTCCCCTGGGAACAAATTCTGGCCTAGCTATGGGGTTGTGTTGTCTCGGAGAAATAAAAGCCCACTCTGTTTTAATAGTCCTGGGCTCTGGGCATTTTGAGGGGTGGATTTTCTATTGTTCCCTGTGCCCCAGGGGTGATGGGGAACAGAGTGTCATTATTTCCTCCTCTGGCCTTCAAATGCTGTCTTTTTCCGGAATCTGTTTGACTGAATCTGTTGCCCTGACTATAGCACACAAACTGGTTTATCAGCCTCTGGCAGCCTTCAAGGTGACCCATCGGGGTCAGGGAGTTTTGGGAATAGGACTTGCCTGAGCCATCAGGATTTTCTTTTGCAGAACCTCCTTAAACAATGGCCATATTGACCTCAGTTTAGTGTTTTTCCTCACTGATTTGGGAGACTGTGAGCCTGGGGTTTAGGAGAGAGAAGAGAGCAACAGAGCTTCCAGAGTACCATTAAATCCATCTGGAGCTGTCAGGTAGCATAGGCCCCTGGATGAAGCAAGAGATAGTAGTTACATCACCTACAGCCTGTCGTTTATAAAACAGATAAGGAAATAGCAACTTCAGGCCATTCTCGTCAGAGCCTCCTGTACCAGCCTACTACCCTATCCTACTACCCTACTACCTTGTGACTGGACCCAGATTTATGTGTCTGAAGTAAGGGCAAAGCAGCCAGGGTCTCCTGGCCTATGGCTCTGACTCCAGAACCAAGAGGTCCTTCTCTCGTGAGAGCCTTTGTGCTTCCTGAAGGCAGGACTGAAAAGCTTCAGGCAGGACCCATGGTACACGCTCCACGTTCCCCACCCTAGTTCCTCGGTGCCCGTGTTCTATAACCCCTGACACAGAGACCTTCAAACTCTGCTATATCTCTGAAGAATCATCTGGCATCTACATTTCCAGTGAGTGCCAGCACAGACTCTGCACTCAGGAAACTTCATAAGGTGCTTTTCCAGGAGCCCTTGGATCCTGGGGATCACAGATCTAGAGTTGGAAGAGACCTCAGAGATGAGCCTGTCCAACTCCTCCAATTTCTAGATGGGGAAACTGGGACATAGAGATCCAGGGACTTGTAGGCTACAAATTGCTTAGCTAGAATTTGAACCTCAGTCCCCGACTCTTGGGGCAGCCAGGTGGTGCTGTGGTGCATTGAGCACTGGGCCTGGAGTCCAGAAGACTTACCTCCCTGAGTTCAAATCTGGCCTCAGATTCTAGCTGGGTGAGCCTGGGCAAGTCAATTTACCTAGGTGCCTCAGTTTCCTCAATCTGTCGAATGAGCTGGAGAAGGACATGGCAAACCACTCCAGTATCTCTGTCAAGAAAACCCAGAGTCACAGAGAGTGTGGACATGACTGAAATGACTGAACAACAATTACTCCTGACTTTTATGTTGTCAGCTTTTCTTCTTTGGTGCCTCATATTCCAGAGGACAGTTGCTTTCTTTGCTGGGGGGATGACCCCAGGGCCTCATTGCTTATTGTCAGTCAGAGGAAACAGCTGCAAATGGACCTTCTTTACTTGCTGATTTTACAGGCTGGTGTCAGGGCAGCTGTCCTGGTCAGGTCTGCAATCTGAGCTCTGTGTTTCTCATTAGGTGTGGGACACCTGCACGACCTACAAATGCCAGAAGACCCTGGAAGGCCATGACGGCATTGTGCTTGCGCTCTGTATCCAAGGGTGAGTGTGGAGGAAGGGACTGCTCTCACCATAGCTCTGTAGTCTTTAAGTACTTGTCAGTGGGAGTATTCAGAGGATGGAGGCGTAAGTTTTTGGTCATGCTCCAAGGAAGTTCTTGGGTCAATGGGGCCATTGGAACAGGGAGCGACCTTCAGGCAGGTGGCAGTGGGGTGGTGAGTGAGGGGTCTTTGATGTGTTTTGTTTAGGGGATCGGCAAGCCACTCATGGCCAGATGCTGCCAAGATAGCAGCTTTGCTGTGCGTAGACTGCAGATTTATTCAGTGCTAATGTACACAGTAATTACTTCACAGCTCATATTTGTACAACGCTTTCCAGACATTCATCAGTACACAGCAGCGAGATCAGGGACAGGGATGACAGGCAGGGGCACTCCCATTGTTCAGAATGAGAAAACCAAACCTGAGAGTTAGGGAAGTTGCTTTGGGTTTTGTGTAGAGACTAGCTAAGGAAGAACATAAGGTTTCCAGCATCTGATACTGACCACAGCCTTTGAGGCCCCAGATGGGAGCAGCAGTTGAGAGCTAAGAGATATCAACTGGAGGTCTCTCCCATGTCACTGCAGCTATTCCCTTTAATTCTCCAGGTGCAAGCTATACAGTGGATCTGCGGATTGTACCATTATTGTGAGTGTGGCAGAAGACAGGGCTGGGGAAGGGGCTGGGCCTCCCACTCTCCAGAACCTGGCTCCCAGAAATGGCAACACTACACATGTTCCTGGAATACTAGGCTTCAGGGCACATGTGGGAGGGATTTCTAGATCCAGAAAGAGTTGAGAACTCTTGCCACAGCCTGAGCTACAGGGACCTTCAAAGAGAGACTCTGCATCCCCAAGGCCTATTCACTGAAGGGCCTGTTTAAATAAGTCGTCGGGTCTCCATCTCATTAACCTAAGTGTCCAGATCTTACTTCACTTCCTGAGAGAGACAGCAGTGCTGTCATATGCTACTTTCTCACCTTTCCTAACAACAGTCAGCACACAGCATCATAAACCCCTGCTCATTTCAGAGTATGGAAAACCAGTTCATCTTGGACAAAATAGGGCCTCAGTAATTAGCTGAGTACAAGTTTACAAATCTGTATTCAGTTTCCATCCCATCAGCCCTAGCCACAGAAGCCCAGAATAGATAAGGACGTGAAGGGACCAGTTCTCCCCGCCAACCTCTTGCCCTTGGGAACCCTGGATTGGAAATGGGGTTTTTCTGGACCCCATCTCTTAGATTCCCTGAGCCTGAAGGGGCTGAAATTCCCCACATGTTTGTCTACTCAGGTTGCCCTAAAACACCTCGATAGAGCATTGGATTACAGGTGGTTCCTGTCTTTTCCTTCTCTAGGTCTGGGACATTCAGAACCTGCAGAAGGTCAACACCATCCGAGCTCATGACAATCCTGTTTGCACTTTGGTTTCCTCGCATAACATGCTCTTCAGTGGTTCCCTCAAAGCCATCAAGGTATGAGAGGGTTGGAGATGAGTATCCCTCAGGGCCCTGCCAACCATATAAACATGAACCACCACTCCAGATATACAATATGCACACACACACACACACACACACACACACATACACACACACACACAGATTTAGGAACTTAAAATATTGGGAACTAGAGTTGCCTAGTGAGTATTTCTCTAGGAAAGGAAATGTGAGTCATAGAAGAAGCAGGAAGAGATGTACAAATGTGGCATCTGGAAAGTAATGTGAGGTATGGTTGTGAGGGGGGGGTTGTTCAGTGGGGGCGCTACATAAGTTGATGGTAGAAGTTAATAGTCAGAGGACTCTGAGTTTGGGGAAGATTATATGCAAGATTTTAGGCGGCTGACCACAAATGGAATGCCCGGTTAAAATGCTAGGTAGATAATAGCACAGTTAGTCCAGGAAATTGTGCCAGCCTCCATGGCGCAATTAGAGTTGTCTTCAGCTAAGCTCCCTGTGCACTATAGCTCAGCAATTCTGTGCTCTGTATACTCATTTTGTTTTATTTTATTTCCCTTAAGTGCTAGTAAAGTCCTTTGGAAAAAAAACAACTTCTGTTCGAAGTGAGCTAAAGGGAGACACAAGGACTGATAGTGGTAGAGAAACACGTGAGAGACTGACTTTCCTTCATCTTTGGGGGCAAATTACTAAAATTAGAGTACAGAATAGAAGAGGAAGGGAACCTGAGCTGGAATTGAGTTTGGCCAGTCCTTGTCATGCTTAGCGTCTGGTTTCCTTATTGTGAGGGTTTGTGTATGTATGTATATTTATGTGTACTCACATATATGTGGTAGGATCTGCAGAAATATCTACTGTATATTCCATACTGTGTGGCTCTTGACACGGGTAGCTTTTAAATGCATGTATAGGCCTCCTGAATGACCTCCTCCTGGCATGTTGATGCCCATGATGTTCAGGGTCTTAGAGCACACATGCCTTCTCCACTAGAACCGTACCTTCTACATCAGCCTCAGCCTCAAAGAATTTTGTAACTGCCCTTCAGGCTTCCCCAGAAGGTGTAGGCTGCTTCTGGGGCCCCTGAAGAGAACAGTCTCATAAGCTTAGACCTTTGCATTTAATGTTCCAGAATAGCCTAGACTTACAAATCCAAAAACTACCTCATTTTTTTCCTCTTCACCTGGCCTCTGGACCTCTGTAGTATTCTGAAGCTTCAGTTGCCTACTATTCCTTATGATGGCTAACATCAGGTCACCTACATATATAATACATGTAAATATACATATGTGCATGTACTTCTTGAATATAAAAGGACAATCAACTAACAAGGCTTTATTAAGTACCTACTATGTGCCAGGCATATGGAACATAGATGGTGCAGTGAATAGAGCACCAAGACTTGAGTTCAAATCTGGCCTCAGACACTGTGTGTGACCTTGAGCAGCCACTAATCTGTTTGCCTTAATTTCCTTATCTGTAAAATAAGCTGAGAAGAAAATGTCAAACCACTCCAGAATCTCTCCCGAGAGATTCCAAATGGGATCACAAAGAGTCAGATACAGCAACTGAACAACAGCTACAATGTGCCAAGCAATTGTTCTAATAAGCACTAGAGATATAAAGATTGAAGTGAAAAAAAATCCCTGCCTTGGAGCAGCTAGGTGGCGCAGTGGATGGAGAACCATCCCTGAAGTCAGGAGGAGCTGAGTTCAAATATAGTCTCTGACATTTAATACTTCTAGCTATATGACCCTGGACAAGTCACTTAACTCCAGTTGCCTCAAAAAAAAAAAAAATAAAAGAATCCCTGCCTGAAGGAGCTTATATTCTAACCAGGGAGATAATATGTACATAAATAAATATATACTGTATGAATACAGAGTGGTTTTGAAAGGGAGGACACTAGCAGTTGGGGGTTTTAAAAGAAACTAGGGATTCTCTTTGAGTCCTAGTGATGATACAAAGCATTCTAGAGAATGGAGGAGAGCCAATGAAAAGGCCAGAGGGGAGAGAAATAGGAAAGGAATGTGTAAAATGAATGGAAAGAGACAGCTAGATGGCATGGTAGATAGAGCACTGGTCCTGAAGTCAAGAGAGCCTCAGACACAATACGCACTAATCGTGTGATCCTGGTCACATCACTTAGTCCCCTTTGCCTCAGCAAAAAGAAGAAGAATGGAAAGACAGCAAGGGTTCAAGTTGTAAAGAGCTTTAAATGCCAAGCAGAGCTGCTTTTTTTGATCCTGGCGGTAATAAGTACAAGGGGGTGACAGGGTCAGACTGGTATGGAGGAAGGCTTGTGTAAACACTTGAAGAAGGAAGACTAGTGGGATTCTGTGACAAAAGGCCAGGTGGAAGGTGATAAAGGCCTGAACCAAGGAGCTAAATATGTAAATAAAGAGAAGGAGATATCCACAAAAGATGCTGGGTGATATACATGAGAGAAATAAGATTTGGCAGTGTATTGGCTGTGTGAGGGGAATCTGAGATGGCATATAGAGTTCAAAATTCAAAATAGGGCAAGTTTATAACAGAGATTGTGTTTTCCTTGTTTTTTTCTTTTTTTGTTATTTTTTCTTTTTCTTTTTTTGTTGAGACAATTAGGGTTAAATGACTTGCCCAGGGTCACACAGCTAAGAAGTGTTAAGTATCTGAGGCCAGATTTGAACTCAGGTCCTCCTGACTTTGGGGCTGGTGCTAGCTGCCCCTTTCCTTGTTTTTTCAATGAAGGAAAGGAGAAGATGAGGAAGAAACAGGTAGGTATCAGGAAAAGAAGACAGACCTTCATTTTTTAAAAAAAATGTTACTTTTTAAAAAATGTCCACAAGGCAATTGGTGACACAGAGCTCAAGAGAAAGTTAGGCTGAACAAATAGGTATAAAAAGATCTCTTCAGTGACACCATGGAAGCTTATGAATTCATCAAGGGAAAGAGTGTTGTAGAGAAGAGAAGAGAAAGCCCATGACAGAGCCTTGGGAGGACATCCCCAGTTAGGGAAAAGGATAAGGATGAGAATTCAGCAAAAGAAACCAAGAAAAAATGGTCATGCAAGAACCAAGAGAAAGCAGTGTTACATGTGCCCAAACAAGAGACTCTCCAAGAAGAGAAAGCAGACAGTCAGGTCAGATGCTACAGAGGTCAGCAAGAATGGGGATGGGGAGGAGGCCATTCAACTTGGAAAGTCCAAGATCACTGGTCACTTTGGAGAGGAAGTTTACAGTTGAGCCATGAGATCAGGAACTAGACTGCAAAGGGTTTAAAAGAGAATGAGAAAAGGAGGAGTAATAAATAGAGATAGTTTGTTTTGTTTTGTTTTTCCTTCAAAAAAGTTAGACTTAAAAAGGAAATGGTAGTATAGGATGATAGCTAGTGGGGGGGGGAAGAAGCTTGGTGTAGGTAGCAGAGAAAGAGAAGAAACCAGGAGATGGTAGAGATTGGAGATTAGAGGGAAGAACAGTGGTGGAAGACATCTACTGGATTAGAGAGGGAGGGGTAGGAATACATTTAGAGGAGCTGGCCTTTCAAGTAAAGAATCTCTTCTTTATCAAGGAGTGGACTAAAAGAAAAGATTGGGGAGGATGTCAAGGGACTGAGAGGAGACAAGGAGAAAACAGCTTTCAGATAAGGCTTTAGTGAAGTATGACTGAAGTCTTCAGCCAAACAGGTCAGAGGAAGTGTGAGGGAAGAGAAAGGCGGAATAGCACTTGTGGAGAATCAGCAATGGGGGTTCCTGCTGGATATTTGCCTGACTAGTTTTTTGAAGCCTGCAAGCAGGTTCCTCTGGATCCCTGGACATGAGCTGCTATGTTTATTTGCAGGTCTGGGATATTGTGGGCACAGAACTGAAGCTCAAGAAGGAGCTCACAGGCCTCAATCACTGGGTACGGGCCCTAGTGGCCTCTCAGAACTACCTGTACAGTGGCTCCTACCAGACAATCAAGGTACTGGGACCAGATGGCCAGAGACTAGGAATTGCCTAAAGCCGGACCCTGGCTTGCCTAACTAACCTTCCCTTCCCAACCCAATCCTGAGAGATGCTCTGGAAGTGGCCCATTTGTGATACTTTGGGGAGGGAGGAGTGCCTGTCACCATGGCAATCCTTGGCTATCATCTCCTGTGCTGAACTTTCAGCCTCCAGTGGAGGGGAGACTAGGGGCAGGCTGGGGAGTAGGTGTCTGATTTCCTGGCAGCTGCCTCCTGTGGGGTACTAGATGGGATGTAATTCTGTAGGGGAAACCCCGGCAACAGAAGGTGGTGCAGCAATAGGCCCATTGGGTATTTGGAGGCAGAAATCAAATGGCTAGATGTGCCAAAGATTATCTGTATCTTAGCACTGTCCCCATCTGAGGGAATGGGAGGCTCCAGCAGGGAGAGTGTAGCCTAGGCCCAAGGGCCCTCTAGAAATCTCAGTAGGAAAATTACATAGCAGCTATTGCTGCCCTCATCGCACTCTTAGCAGTTTCCAATCCTATACTACATCAGACATGGTGTCCTTCTCCTGCAGAGGAAGAGGCAGAGCCTAAATGGATTTCTGCAGCTTCCTTCCTCTTCAGCTGGCCAGCTCTCCTCATTGGGCGTGCCCTGTGCCCTGGGATTGTACGCATAGGGAGGTGGGCTAGAAATCCCTGCTTAATGAGCAGGACTGGGCTTTTTCCAGACAGGTTAAGTGTCTGGTAAGTGCCTAAGGACAGAGAGGGAGCTGGGAAAGAGCCACACTTTCACACCCCCAAACAGAAGCCTGACCTCTTTCACTTGGTCACAGATCTGGGACATCCGAAACCTCGAGTGTATCCATGTGCTACAGACATCGGGGGGCAGTGTCTACTCCATCGCAGTGACAAATCACCACATTGTCTGCGGAACCTATGAGAACCTCATCCATGTAAGGGAGAGGAAACCCCCAGTCATTCCTGACCCTGGCCCACCCGCCCAGCTGCCCTACTTTCTCAGGCCTGGGTGGATTCTGGGACCTCTACAACCTTAGTCAACCTGAGCACCAGTCAGCCCAGGAGTAACCCAGGGTGGTTTCTTTGCCTCTGTTTTTCTGTGCCTTTACCTATAGGCACTTATCTTATTTGTCCGTCTGTACATCAGACATTGTATCTACTTGTTGGTCTGTCTAGCAGGCCCCTTTGGGATGCTCCTTGCCCTGCCCCCAACCATCTTCTTAACCTTGTTTTCTTCCTCAGGTTTGGGATATTGAATCTAAAGAGCAGGTGCGGACATTAACAGGTCATGTAGGGACAGTATATGCCTTGGCAGTCATCTCCACCCCGGACCAGACCAAAGTTTTCAGCGCCTCCTACGATCGCTCCCTCAGGGTACGTGTCTTGGCCTTGGTACCTGGAAGCCTCTTAAGAGTGTCTCCAGTGGTAGGGGGTGTGGCCCCAGCACCAGGCATAGAACCCATTGCTCTTGTCCTTCCTCAGGTCTGGAGCATGGACAACATGATCTGCACGCAGACTCTCCTTCGACACCAGGGCAGTGTCACTGCGCTGGCCGTCTCCCGGGGTCGTCTGTTCTCCGGAGCTGTAGATAGCACTGTCAAAGTGAGTGACTGAGACCACATCCTTGCCAGCCCTTTGTTTTGGTCCACCTCAAGCAGAGACAGGCTCCCCATTTGATTAGGAAGAGTCATGTTGTAAGGGGCCTCTCCATCCTGTCTCATACAGGGTCCTCTTTCTCTTTTCCTCAGAGAAAGATGTGGAGCAGATAAGGGTGAGGCAGTTTCAAGTCAGGCCAAAACATCTATTGTCTACCCAGTTTTGACTGTAATATTCCCAGCCTCTCCCACTATCATGTCTCAGTGATTCTTGGTGGGTAAGCTTTCCAAATAATAGGCAGGTTGGATCATTCACCCAAAATGCTTGGGCTAAGTTGCCTGGTTTGGGTCATTCTGAAACCTTTTCTTTCATAGGTTTGGACGTGTTAATGGGAGAATCCGGGCCAGTCCTCCCCCTGGGAACCACCAGATCCTTGCCCTGTGTTGTGCCATCCCATGGCCAGAGCCTTGGAGGGAATCCCCAGGAATGGTTGCCACACAAGTCAGCCAAGCAGCTGATGCTGAACTTTTGCCCCAAAGCTGCTGCCCCAGGTACTGGGCACCCTCCTGGGCAGTGCAGGTACCTCAGCCCTCCTGCTCTGCCTACCCCACCCTAGCCACAGGATGGAACATTAAATGGACCCATGATGGACTCCTCCATAAACGAATACACATGCACATGTTCATGATAGACCCACACTCCAGCCAGTTCCTCGGAGTCCCCTGTCAGAATAGCCTGGTGGGGGTGGGGGTGGGGGACCCCAACCCAGAGGCCCAATCACTGCTGGAGAAGAGGGGCACACTCCCTTCCCTTTGTAGACAGTAATAGATGCTCCCCTGGCACTTGGGGCCTGCTGGTTGGGCCACACACACACAAACACACTCCTTTCCTCCCACCCGTTGTTGCTCGCCATGCTGCCAAGACACTATCAAGCTTCTATCGATTGGTGGGCTGTTGGGAACGTTTACCCAGGATCAGGGTCACCAGGTACGATGCTCAAGGCCCACAGCAGTCCTCCATTCACATTCCCCACATCATGGAAACCCCTCACCAGGCAAAGGACCGGCCTTGGGTACATTTTTACTCACATTTTTTACGGTTTTTAGACTGTATATAGATTTGATTATTTCCTCATTGACAATAAAATATAAATGGACTGTGGAGGTGAGTCTGAGTTCCTGGGGCCGGGGTGTGTTGAGAGTGGGGTCTCTCGATTATGAGGACATAGGAGTCACACAAGGGTGAGGAAGAGAGATGTGTGCCCATATGTTATACACGTGTACTTGATTTCCTTAAGTCTTATTTAAAACCTATGAAAGGTTGAGAGTGGGGAGTGAGGTGTTGTGAATCTAGAAGTTCCCAGAGAGCATCAGGGCCCAGATCCCTCCCCGGCACGATGCAAGAAGAGGGGTGACTGCTCAAGAACCCCGACCCCCACCCCCCCAAAGAAGAGAACAGAATATTCCTTCACTCATCCAGATTGGTTGTGAGAAACCCCCAGCCACCTGACCCATATCTGATCCACCTGAAGCTTCATGGAAATCCATGCTGCCTCTCCCATAAAAAGACGGAGCATCCGTTGAGATCTCAAAAATGAGTCGTCTGTGCGGCAGTAGCATCCCAGCCCCTCTCCTGCCCCAAAAAACTGGCCAACACTTCCATTTTCTGACATTTATTGAGAGCCGATGGCAGGAAGCGCAGACGGCTGCATAGACCACTCACCATCCCACAGGGCTGGGCACACAGATCCTAGAAAGTCCAGTCTGTTCAGGGCCCGGATCCCTCAGACACACTGACCAGACGCACCGACGGATGGCCTGGAGGCTGTGAACCTCATCCATGTGGCAGGGACGAGGCCACGACGTTCTCTGGCATGTGTCGGGGGGGACCTGGATCCGGGTGCTTTGGATGTTTGCTGCCCAGCCTCCGACTTGAAAGGAGCAAACCCAAAGCCCTGTGAGAAGGGGGCATCACCAGTCACTGGGAGACGGCAGCGCGCACAGACACACACACACTCACACACAGCGTGGGGAGCACCAAGGGAGATGGACAGCTGGAACAATGGAGCACGATACAGAATCCGGACCGTACGACCAGCACGGAGCACACTAGGTCCGTCCACCTGTCTCCCCGGCCCAGGGGCCCAGGGGCTCACACACACAGAGGCGTCTTCACAACAGTGAGTTTCAGGCTTTTAAAAAACTTGTGTTTAAGAAATGTCAAAAGTTGTGCCCAACACATCTGGAGCGGCTAACACAACAATGAGACCGGTCAGTACTTTTTGAGAGTGAAGGGAAAGGGTTCTCAGAGAGGGGAAGGGGGAAGGAGGAGAAAAAGAATGACCACACAATACTGTTTGACCACAAGCAAAGGCGTTCATAGAACTGGGAGCGAAGTCTGCACCGGCCACTCGGTGCCTTCTGGAGGGTCACTCACACACCACAAGACACTCCATCCGCGGAGGACACGCAGGCACACACCCACACACATACACACACGTGCACACTGTGGGATGGCCACACCCGCCGGGCCCGCCCGCTCCCCGGCACCCGCAGCTACCGCAGCCCAGAGGCAGGCACCCCGCACCGGCCCAGCTCAGCGATGGTCCCTCCACACGCACACACTCACTCACACTCCCCAGGGCTGCGGCCACACCCGAGAGGAGGAGGAGGAGGGGAACCCCTCGTGCCCGAAGGTCTCTGTGGTGGGGTGCCAGGGGACGCAGCCCGTCAGCAAACAAGGCACATCCTTCGAGTTCTTCTAACGCAGAGAAAGATGAAGAAGAGCAGCAGGGATGGGATGGAGACTGTGGAGCCCCCAGGCACACTGATCCCGCCCCCAGGGGCGAGAAGCCTCCTGTTTGTGCTACTGGGAAAATGGTCTGGCCACTGAGGGACAGACAGACAGACAGACAGTCAGACAGACAGACAAGACAGGTGGCCTTGGCCTCCAACAGCTTTTGTCTCAAACTAAAATCCAGCTTTTCTCTTGGTTGGTAAATGGTTTTCTATAGAATCAATAATATTTCTTTCTTTAAATATATATTTGTTAAAGTTAAAGTTTTTACCCTTTTGGATTTCTGGGAAAATCTGCCTCAGCTCATTTCCAATAAATTAATACTCTTCTATAGCTTATTATCTGATCTATGCCCCTCCCTCCCGAGGACAGGGATAGGGGCACGGTCACTGGGAGCACACTGACCCAGGGTCGGTCTGAGGGTGGGAGCCTCGGGAGGAGCTGTCCCCGCAGACTCGCCCCAGAACCAGGCTACTACGACCGGTCTCTTTGTGCTGTAGTGGGGCCGGGACGGCGGGCGGAGACTGAAGCACCCCCCCAACCCCAGAAAGAAAGGTAAGCAATCCCCAATCAGAAGCAGTTCCTGTGCTGTACCTCTGGGCCTCAGGCCTGTGCTTTGCGGCTGATTGGGAGGAGAGGGAAGGGAGGGGTCGGGTCTGGACCTGCCTAGGGGGTCACTCCCCCACCTTCCAGGGGTCCGGGGAGCCTAGGACCAGCCCAGCCCACAAGCCTTCTTGTCTCCTACTGTCTCCGCCTCCAGCCAGCCACACTGGGCCTTGCTGTCCCCCTGCAAATCCAGGCCTTGGCCCTACCTTAGCGCCACCAGTCCCCTGTGGGGGTCTGACACAGATCGCGGCCCCCAGATGAGGCCTGGGGGGTTTATGCCCAGGAACTGAACCCCTCCCCCCTGCACTAGCAGAGATAAGAGAGGGCATGTACTGGACAGACTGATAGGGACCAGAGGAGGGGGGAGAGGAGGGAGGAAGAGCTAACCCAGCTGTTATTATTGCATCATGGGGGGGGGGAGGTGAAGCAAGAGGAATGCAGCCCGGGGCAGCTATGAGGTGGTCACTGACAGGGGCACCAGTGACCAGAAAGCCCTTAAACAAGGTGGGCCAACCTCTGACCCCGGCCTCCTGCTCTGCTCATGGCCCCCCGAAATGTTGTGCTTGTGATCAGGGGGGGCATGGACAGGCAAGGGGTGGGGACTCCTTTCAAGGGCACTGTTCCCTCGGTCCCAGTCTCCCCCGACCCCAATATCCCAACCACCAACTACCAGTGCTTGACCACCAACCACCATCTGATCAGCCAGGCCCTGGGGCGGGGGTGACCCCCTCAGTCTCCTCCCACCCACCCCCCAGGAATATTCTAGCCCCCACGGACTCTGAGTCCTTGCCCCCCAACCTCTCCACCCGCTCCACACCCTCATCTAGCCCAAGTCCCTGCCTGGAGGCTGGGTCAGTGCCAGGCAGAGGCCAAGGACAGGGCAAGGAG
Source organism: Sarcophilus harrisii (assembly GCF_902635505.1). Lineage (NCBI taxonomy): Eukaryota > Metazoa > Chordata > Mammalia > Dasyuromorphia > Dasyuridae > Sarcophilus > Sarcophilus harrisii. The sequence goes on from NC_045426.1 coordinate 346,042,140, forward strand.
GCAGCAGCAGCAAGGGGCCAGATGGGGAGGGGGTTCCATCAAGGAGGCCGTCCCCCAGAGAGCACCCCCCCAGCCTGCAGCACAAAGAAGCTGGCCACGGACATGGCCAGCTTGGAGCCCAATCCTGAGGTAAAGTTCTGTGTGTGGAGCCCGGGGCGGGGCGAGGGGGGGAGTCCTGAGGTTGGCTGGGCACCTGACGGGCTCACTCCAACATGGCATCCAGCTGGTCAGCCAGGTCGTCAAACATGCTGCCAATGTCATCCAGAATGCTGACCGTGCTCTTGGACTCAGCCACCGAGCTGAAATGGAGAGGGGAGGGCTGAGGGGGCGGGGAGTGGGGGGAGACTGAGAGGGGTCAGAGGGCAGAACCAAAAAGGACCCCGGCCCTTGGAGATGAGGAAAGGGAGCCCCCGAGGGTAGTGGGGAGGAAGCAGAGCGGGGGCCCAGTTACTGGCCAAGAAAATGGTGGCCGGGACCAGGCGGACCTGCATAGGGCCTGTGAGCTCGAGGAGGCGGTGGGGAGAAAGGGAAGGGGAGGGGCCTGAGGGAAGGCTGTGGGGACTGGGGGGGGGGCAGGGACCACAAGTGGGGGCCCACATACTCAGCTGCCTGCCCATTATCTTGCTTAATCTTCTCCTCCACGGCCTGCAGGGCCGCAGCCAGGGAGGCACTGGTCTCCTCCAGCTTCTGGTGGGCACTCTCGCTGGCGCTGCCGTCTCCAGGGGGCACGGCCATGGCGGCTCGGGGCGGCTTGACGGGCACCTGCTGGGGGGGCACGCCTGGTGACGGGGGCTTGGCGGGGCTGGCACAGAGGGAGGGCGGTGTGCTGGCTGGCTTACTGGTGGCGGCGGCAGCAGGCGCCTGGCGGGCCGGGGAGGGCGTGGGCGTGGGGCTGGCGCTCACAGACTGCAGTCCCAGAGGAGCCTTGACTGGCTTGGGGGCTGTGGGTGGGGGCGGTGGCTTGGGAGACACCGGCGGGGGCGTTCCGTGGGCCCGCTTCACCTCTGTGGGAGGGAGAGAAGAAAGGGCTTCACCCACCGGGCCATCCTCGGCCCAGATCCTGCTCTCCCCTTCCCTGGCCGGTCCCCTTCCCCGGCCGGTCCCCTTCCCCAGCCAGTCTCCTCTCTGGGTCGGGGCTCTGGGGGAGCTGGGCCCCACAAATAGAAAGGATTCTGGATGTCAGACTGCCCCCCCGCCGGAGTAACCCACCCCAGGCCCATGCCCTGCAGGAGGAGGTAGCCAGCACCCGGCCCCTGACCCTGTGGCCAGGGATCCTGGGAAGGACAGTGTGGGTGCGGCTGCCCAGGGTAAGGGTGACGTCCTCCTCTAGAAACGAAGGGGTCGCGCTCTTGGGACTTACCCGGGCTGCCGGGACCAGGCAGCGGAGCCTTCTTGGAGGCGGTTGGAGGGGAGCCCTGCATCTTGGGGACCGGCTGGGCCAAGACAGGTTTGGGGGACACCGGGGGCTTGGCAGGCTTTTTGGCCTCTCCATCAGGCGGCGGGGGAGGAGGCAGATGGGCAAGGTCCGCAGGAGGGGGCGCGGCAGGGGGGGGCAGCAGGGGCAGCTCTGCAGGGCTGCCGCTCTGCTCAGAGGCCGGCCGCCGGCGGACGGTGCCTGTGCCATTCTGATACACGGAGAGCGGGGGCGGCTCCATGCAGGGCTCTCCCCGCTCCTTGGTCTTGGGCCTGCGCTTCACCGTGTCGGACTCCGTCAGGATGAACTTGATGTTCTCCTGCTGGCTCTGCTTGGCCCGGATGCGCCGCTTCAGTGTGGCACTGGCCTCCACCTTGGCCAGGGGAGGGCCCTCGCCGCCGTCCCCCTTGGCCGTGCCCCGCGGCCGCTGCCTGATGGTGAGGCTGCCCTCCTCGGCAAAGGGGATGTGCTCGGGGGGGCCCTGCTCCCCGCGGCGGGCGGCGGCCAGCAGCCCGGTGACAGGGCCGCTGAGCGTTCGCCGACGATTGACGACCTCGCCGTCCAATCCGATGGCGTCCTTGTGCTTCGCCGAGGCCAGCGCTGCGACCACGCGGCCCGGCTCAGGACTGGCAGGATGCCCGGCCGGCCCAGGGTGCAGGGGATGGCCTTCGGGGGGCCGGCGGGCGGCCCGGGCCCCACCCCCAATGGACGACAGCTCCAACATAGCAGCAATGCTCTTGACGCTGCCCGCGCTTCCTGTGTCCACGCTGCCGGCCAGGTCGCTGGCCCTGCGTCGCTGGGCCCGCCCACCCGCCAGGCCCTCCTCAGGTCTGGCCTCCTCGCCCTCTCCATCCTGGACTGGCTCGTCTGCCAGATTGGCACTGGACATGGCGGAGCTGGAGCGCTTGGGCGGAGGAGGGGGAGGCCCCTTCTTCTTGGGGCGCACGGCGAAGGACTGGCTGCGGTTGACGTTCTTATCGCCGCCCGCTGGGGTCCTTACTGAGTGGCTGCGGCCCACCCGCCTCTGCACCGTGGCGTAGGGCCCCGCCGCGGGCACCATAAGCTCGTCGCGGTCAGGCTCGCTGTCCGAGGCTGCATAGCGGTTCAGGCTGTGTGCCCGCTTCTTGGGCCGCCCGGGCTCCTCCTCCGCCTCCCCCGCGGCCCCGGGGGGCAGACACAGCACAGGGACCGGCATAGGGGCGGGAGCCACCGGCGGGGGCAGCCCGCCATCCCCTTCCACAGGCTGGGGCAGCACATAAGCAAAGCCCCGGTGGGTGGGCGACTGAGGCAGCGAACGGGGAGACATGGGCCGCTCGGCCGGAGGCAGCAGCTGCGGGGTGGGCTTCACCTTGGCAGTGGCCGGGGCTGGGCTGTGGGGGGCGCCCAGTGTCTGCGGCGAGGCCGGACGGGGCTTGGTTGGCGTCTGAGGGGGGGTGAAGTGGCCCCCGGCAGCCCCCGGGGGGAAGGACTGCCTCGGCTTGCCAGGCACCGGGGGCACACTGGCTCTCTTGACGCCGTGTCCGTGCCGAGTGGGCCGGGCCTCCTTGGGGCTGGGAGCAGGGGCGCCCTCGTCAGCCAGATACTCCTGGCTGCGGGACATGGGGCCGCTGGGGCCGGGAGGCCCGTCTCCCAGGAGCTCCTGGGAGCTGCTGATGTGCCGGGCCCGCCCGCTCAGGCTGGGCTCGTGCCGCAGGGCACCAGCCCGGGGTGTGGGCGGCAGGCTGTTGGTGGGCTTCTCGGCGCCCCCCTCGGGGCCCGAGGGCGGGCCGGTCATGGCGGCCTGCAGCTCGTCACTCAGCTCGCTGTCTTGGAATGTGATCATCTTGGGCGACTGGCATTCGGCGGGCGTGGGCTCCGGGGGTGGGGGAGACTCGATGGCCATCACCTCCAGGGACTGGGGGGCCTTCCTGCGCAGGGCCCCGGCCTCATACTTCCCATACTCGGCTTTCTGCAGCTCTGCCAACTTCCTGACCGCCAGCATCAGCTTCTTCTGGTGGCCTGGGTGGGAGCGCACGGCAGGTTAAGCTGGTGGTCTCACGGGGCCAACCCCACCCAGACATCCCGCGGAGGCCGGCGGGGAGGGGGCACCCTACCTAGCTTGGTGATGCCGATCTCCTGCAGGTCCTCCCAGGTGATGTCAGTGATAAAGTCTATATTCTCATAGCCGTTTTCCACAAGCACTTTGTAGTACTGGGCTAGTCCAATCATGGAGAGCCACACCGCCAGGTTAGCCTGAGGAGGGAGACAGCGAAGGCCCACCTAGGCCTCAGGACAGGTCCAGCCCCCACAGGGAGGTCCAGGCCCTCCCTGGCCAAGGGGGCTGCCTTTCCACTACCACCCCTCCCACTGGTCACTCGGGTGCTAACTGGTGGCTGGGGTCAGGGGGAGAACAGTCAGACAGACAGACAGACCAGTCAACAGGTGCCTCAGAGAAATCAGATCAAGAGACGATGAGACAGAAGACATTGTGCTGAGGCTGTCCTACGACCTTGGGGAGGCCAGAGCCAGGGGCAGGGTGGAGAGAGCCCCCTCTGGGCCAGCCCAGCCTGGCCTGCCCGAGAACTGCCACTCACCACACACCACCAGAGACAAAAAAGCATCCACTGTTTTGTGTCCAGGACACACCTGTGACCTTGCCCGGACAGGGGGAGAGGGGAGGGCCACGTGACTGCTTCCCCACCCCCTCCCCCAGCCAGCCAGCCACTGGTCCAACCATCTGTCCACCCCACCATCACTACCTTACACAAACACATGCGGACACACATCCAAACACATCCCCGCACACACACAGTCACACACAAACACACAGCAGCAGCTCTCTCATATCCACCACACCCAGGTATAACACACACACATAACAGCACCATATATATTTTTTATAACACCCACCATATATTTCTAGTATACACAGACACAGACACACAGACACACACACACACACACACACACACACACACACACGGCTTCATCTTTCACAACCACCCTTTCTCCCCACCACAAGCATGGCTACCTTCACCTTTTGCTTCCCTGACCAGGACAGAGGCAAAGAGGAAGAAGAACCTTGGCACACGTTAGTGCTGAGCCCTCACAGAGGGGGGTGCCCTCAGCCGTGTGTATGGGGGCTATGCCCACCAGAAACGAGGAGCCAGGCCCCGGACTGAGGGGGAGCCCCGGACGCGGGGGCCAGCCTGAGAGCAGGGCGGAATCAGAATCGCAGAGCCCTTGGACAGCTCTTGATCCCCTTGTCTCCCCCATGGCACTGAGCAGAAGGCCTGGGTCAGCGTGTGACAGGAGGGACAGAGCTGAGACACTTCACTCCCTGCTGACTCCCGTGTTGGGGCCCGCTGAGCATGGGTTGAGTGGGGTCTGGCTTGGTGGTTCATGGGGGTCTGTAACAGTGAGTGCTGAGCTAAGCGGGTTTCGCTTGACAAATGTGTGCTGGCTGAGTGAATCTGTCCCTGCCCTTGAGCCCTGGCCCTCCTCTGACCAAGAAGAAAGCCGCTCACTGCCCCAGGCCCAGAGCCTCCTTTTCTCCTACAGCCCTGGCCCCGGCCATGCCCGCTGCCCTAGGCCCCGGTGCCCGTGATGGACAGATGGCTGGACAGGTGGCTCACTGCTGGCAGGGCCCGCGCTGCTCCCAGGGGCCATCCTCAGTGTCTGACAGAAACGTCGCTTGGCTCGTCTCCCCGGGGCCAGGGTGGGGGCAGCTCCGTCCAGGCTGGGTTGTGCCGCAGGCCCCAGGTGCGGCCGCCCTGCGCTGGGCAGCCCCTGAGCTCCGGCGCGGAGGGTGCCTGTCTGTCTGTCCGGGGCCTCCAGAGGGGGCGGTGCCCTCTGCCCTCCCCATGCCCGCCGCGGCTCTGCCGGGGCGGGAGGGGCCTTACGGGTTTGTGTTCAGGCAGCCAGTCGGGGAGGGTCAGGCTGTTGATCTCCGACGTTATCTTCTTCCTGTGGCCAGGCTTGGTGACGCCGATGGCCGTTAGATCCTAGGGCAGAGAAAAGGCCCCGTTACCAAGGTGGCCGGTTCCCGCGCCCATCTTCGGGGCCCAGCCAGAGGCCGGCTCACCTCGGGGGTCATGCGGCTGATGGTGGGGAGATCGTAGCCAGAGGTGATGAAGTTGGAGGCATAGTGCTGCAGCTGGAAGGTGGCGAGCCACTGGGTGACGGCCTCCGCGCTCTGGAAGACACAAGGGAGCAGCTGCTGCAGGCTGGGCCGCCGGTGGACAAGCCTTCACCGCCCTGGCGGGCGGGCGCTTCCCGCCTCTCCTGAGGCCGCTCCGCCGCTTCTTCCTCCAGCTGGCCGTGGTCATCCGTAGAGCTGCCGCCGTCTCTTCTCCTCCTCCTCCTCCTCCTCCTCCTCCTCCGCGGCCTCGCCGGTGCCCAGCCTGGCCACCGTCCTCCAGCGCCGTCCGTCCGGCCCCTCCAGCCGAGTCCAGCCACTGTCCAGGGGCCTCGCAACTCCCTCCCTTAGCCCTCCTCCACATCTGCATCCACAAATCCAGGCCTGCTCCCCCAGGTACCGAGAGCCCTCGGCAAGCCTAGCTGTGTGTGTGGGAGCGTCCTGCAGACAGACGTGGACGTGTCGGTGTTAGCCAGAGAGCCGCGCCCGGACTGCGCTCACCTGGAGACTCCCGGGCAGATGGGAAGGCCTCCGGGGGGTGGGGCAGACGGCCTGCCCCGCCCCGACCTGGCCCACTTCCTCAGTGCTCCCGGTCCCGGCGCAAGGCCCCGTCCCCCCACTCGTTCAGCGCAGCTCTCCCAACTCGCACACCTCACCACTACATACACGGGCACGCCCTCCACGCACAGCACACCGCCCCACGCGGACGGAAACACATACAGGTACACAGCGGCCCGAGCCTGGTCCGCGACAGACAGACAGGGCTGGGCCTCCTTAGCCTGGGGGTGGGGCTCTCCTACCTAGGCCCAGGAAGACCCTGACCGGGGAGCTGGAAGGTTCCCTCACAGATTCCCGGCCCCTTCCTCCCTGCCCCTCCCCTGGAGCCCCTCACGACCCTCACGACCCTCCCGCCCCCGCGGCCTGTGTGAAGGGAGCAGCTCCACCACCTGAGAAGAGTCCCAGGCTGACCGCTCACCTTTCCCTCAGACGCAGGCTCCATTTTTTTGGGTGGCTGCTCACCGTAGGCCTGCCCCGTGTGTGTAACAGGCTGGGCACGTGAGGGACCTGCGCAACCAGAGAAGGGGGTGAAGAGCCCGTGGGAGGCTGGGGGCAAAGCCAGAGGGGAGGATGTAGAGCTGGGGAGTGGCTCACCCGCAGGGCCCTCGAGGGGTTTTGTAGTACTGTCCCCTGGGCCGGACTCCTGGATGGACTTCTGGGAGAGCACGGTTGCTAACAGCTGGGGACACAGAGGGACAGAGCCGACCAGGGTCACCAGAGAGCCAGCCTTTGCTCGCTTGTCCCCCACCGCCCGTGGGCCCATCTGTCCGGTCGTACCTTGACCCCTTCGGAGCCCGCGTGCAGGGCATGGCTCCCACTACCCCCGCTGCGCCCGCTGGCCACGCCACCTAGACTGCTGCTGCGGTCAGCACCTGCCAACACCAGAGAAGCTTCAGGAGTGGGGACTGAGCCCTCGGGCCCTCCTTCCAGGTGTTGCTTGCCAACTGTGGCTGATGATGCCCACAGGGGAGAGAAGCCCCTGACCTGCCCTGGCTTCCATACCAGTGAAGGGCTTCCTCAGGACCCAGATTTCCTCTGGGGGGGCTGCAGAACTGCCCTGGGAAGGGGACAGGTGGGACGGGCTCATGTCAGCTCCTCGGGAACCTTCAAACGCAACATAGAAACGCCCTGAGTCTTGACTCTTTATCTCTTAGAAAACACTCCTTGCCCCTACTATGGAGAGCAGGGCCCTGGCTGGGCCCCTCTGGGTTGCCCAGGGTGAGCACAGCAGCCAAACATCAATCCCTCTTCCAGACTACCTCAGAATCCTGAAACCCCAAGTATCTTTCCTCTCTTTTAGTGGGTAAATCCTCTAATAAAAGCAGTTAGGCAGGTCAAAGCCAGGAATTAGGCCAGTGAACCCTTCCCTCTCCCTTCTTGCACCCCAATGCTGAGCTCACAACCAGGGCCAGGCCAGTGAACCCTCCCCTTGTACCACAGTCCTGAACCCTGAAATTCTTCAGAGCAAGGGAATCAAAATGGGGGTCTTGAATCATGACTGTTCAACTCTATGTGGACTGAGGACAGACAGAAAGCAGGAAGGGAAAGGAAACAGAATAGGTCTCAATCCCTTTGGCATCACCTCCATTCCCCAAAGGTGAACTCTCCAAAATGTCCTTCTCTCTCTGAGCCGGTTAAGCCTATCCTCCCCTCTTATAGAGTTGCAGGAGAAAGACAGAGATACCCACAGAAAACAGAGGCAAGAAGATGGAAACATGAGAGAGACCCAGAGAAAATGGGAGACAGGAACCAATGGGAGAAATGCGGGGATGAGCAAACTGGGTGGAAATGACTAAAGAGCCAGCAAGTGAGGGGCCTGAGTCACTGATTGTCACTGACCAGGGGAGGAAAACACTCAAATTCAAAGTAGACCAGTTTGCAGTCAGCCTGTCTGGGGCTCCTCTGGACCACTGCCAAGAACAGCTTTCTGGGGAACAGCTGGAGGGAGGAGGAGGGACAGTGATGGGGAGAAGGGGTGGAGGAAGATGGAGGGAGGAAATAGCAGCCTTGACAGCATAACAGGAGTCAAACGAATATCTCCTCCCTCCTGCCCCCCAACCTTGGCTCCAGGGGAGACTGGACTCATCTTGGTATTTTTAGGAGTTAGTACAAAAAGGGGACTAAGGAAATAAGGCTCCAAACTCTAAACACTGACCTCTGCATTAAATAGCTATGGTGCAGAACCTAAAATGCCAGGTCTGGGCCCTCCTTCTCAGGCTAGCTCCTGACCTATATGACAAATTACCTGGGGCTCGAGTTTTTCAGAAATGCCTGAGGAGACTTCTTATTTCCGTAGCTTAGGGGTATTCACACCCATGCACACATCATCCATATTCAGTTCTCTGACTACCCAGCATGAACATGAGATACCACGTGCCAAGGTCATGTCATGGGGGCATGATGGGAGGGAGAGAGGGTCAAGAAGGAGCCCCTCCTGTCCACCACTGCCAAGCACGAGAATGCAGAGACCTTCCCAGAGAAGCTCTGGACTGTTCTCACTGCCCAGGAACAAGTGTCAAAAACTCCCTGGAATTGTCCAGAGCTAGGAAACTGAGTCTGGGGATCAGGGTGGGTGCTTATGGTCAGGGAGGTAGCAAGGATTAGGAGTCAGGGTGAGATTTGGAGGCAAAGGGCAAAGCTGAGGGTCAAGGTAAACTAGTTGCCTGTTCGTTTGGTGATAGCCTCGCCTAGGGTAGACGGGAAATAGCCAACACGATCGTTGCCAGTCCGATTGTCATGGATACAGCCTTTCCACCTGCCATCAGGATGCTGTTCAAGGACCTGTACCAAGTAGGGGGCAGAGTTGAGGGCCCATTGGAGGCTCTGAGAGGTCTCGGGGCCCAGGACAGCATGATTCAGGGAAGATCCATCCCCCAACATATACACACTATAGTTATAATAGCAAAACAGCAGGGACAGCAGGAAGCAGAAGTTCGGGAGACTCCTCCCTGTCCTTTGCTGTCAAATTAAGCTTTACCCCAAGATGGGCCACTGAGAGCATGTTCATATTACTAAAGACTCCCAAACTACCAGGAATTCTCTTGAATTAACTAGAAGGAGGCAACAACCCTGCAACCAGTCCTGGAGAATCAACCCTCCCTTGGAAGCTGAATAATCCACCACCACCCCAACTCCCCCACCATGTCCACTTCTCAAAGGCCATGTCTCCCCATGATCATTCCCCCCAAGTGGCCACATTTCCCTGCTGCTTCATTCAGAATAACCACAAGAAAGATGGGTTAGGGACCAAGAACCAGGAAGTCTCTGACCTTGGTCTGCCTCACTGACTGACCACATCTTCCCAGGACCAATCCCCCCACTGGAAGCTCCTCATCCTCCACTTACAGTGATCACATCTCCTGCCTTCACATTCAAACTTGTCAGGTCATAGTTGTTGCAATAGTCCTTCATTGCCCGCACCTGCAGAGCCGCTGACGCCTCTGGAGAGAGAAAAGAATAAACCCACCCAGCCCCTGGAAATGAATCTGGCCATCATACCTTCCACCCTCTGAGGGTCCCTAGGTCCAGTGGATTTATACATCCCCCTTCACTCACCACCCCCAATCTTCCCACCTCTCAGCAGCTGCTTGATCTCCTTGCTGGCCTGGGAAGTAGTGAATTGGTGGACGATGTCCAGTGCGGTCTGACTGTAGGTGTTCCTTACATGGGCATTGATTCCACTCTGGTTGGAGGGGGAAGGCAAACTCAGGTGGGGAGGCTGGGGACCTAGGGGGCTGGAAGAGCTTGGGACAAAGGCAGAAAACAGGCAGGAAACCCATTGCCTCATCCGGAATGACCACAAAGGACGTGGGATGGGGGCCAAGGACCCTGGAGGTCTCTGACCTTTGTCTAACTCCTGATCTCAGTGCCCCCAGCCCGTCTCTCCCAGGCTCTGACCCCACCGAGTCTGTCTCCCCCTCCCTGAGCTTACATCCAGCAGGAGCCGAACCACATCCGTCTTCCCACAGAGTGCGGCCTCATGCAGGGCAGTGCCTGACTTGGTCTGACGGTTAATGTCAATGCCAGCTTGGAGGAGGAGTCTGGGCATGGGGGAAGGCAAGAGGGCCAGAGGTGAACCAGGACACTGGCAGCCAAGTCTCATCACAGCCTCCTATCTCTGGCAATCACACATCTCCCAGGTCACAGATCCGGGGGAAAAACCTGACTCTTTCCTTTTTCTCATTCTCCCTTAAATGACCCAGTCAGGAGCTATATCCCCTTGGATCTAAAGCTGTAAGGATACATCTGTCCCCTCTTTTCTACTTCTATGCCCACCATTCTGGCATAGGGATAGGACTAATAATGTGATCTCCAAAGTAGTCTCCTTGCCTCCATTCTTTCTTCTGTAAAATTTATCCTTTACATCACAGTCAAAATAATCTCCATAATGCACTGCTCTGAAGACATTACTTTCCCATCAAAACCCTTCAATAGCTCCTCATCATGCACCAAATAAAAATTATATTTCTTTGATTGGCATTCAATGTCCTCTATACCTGGGACCTACCCAAGTATAGCTCTCCTCTTTTTTAATAGGTTCCCTCTGCTCCAGCTAGTGTCTGTTTCCTTACCGTCCTGTCCTCCTTTCCTGAATACACGTGTCTCATTCCCACCACTCACACTGATTCCCTCACCAGGAATCCCACCCCCCATCCAAATGTCACCACCACCTCTGTGAAACTTTCTTTGATCTTTTCAGCTCAAGCCTCCTCCCCACATGGTCTCATCCTGCTTTTTCACTTTTCTCTGTGTAAATCTAGCCTCTCTCATTGACTGTCAGCACCTTTCCCAATGACAGGATCCTGATTTATTCCTTTTATGTCTCCCTCCCAGGTTTCGAACTTCCCAATAGTAGGGCGAGGGTCTGCTCCTTCTCTGTGTTCCTCTTAGAGATGGGAAAGGAACAAGTACTTATTAAGCTACTCCTATATGCCAGGTACTATAGTGTAAATAAATCTTATCTCATTTAATCTTCACAACAACCCCTGGGAGGTAGGTGTTAATTATTATCCCCATTTTCCAGCTGAGAAAACTGGCTTGCCTAGTATCATCCAGTAGTGAATTTCTGAGGCTAAATTTGAACTCAGATCTTGATTCCAACTTCAGATTTCTGTCTATTAAGTCACTTAGTTGCACAAGACCAGGCACATGGGACGAGGGAATATTCAGGAGAGATGGGTTGGTTGAATGATAAAGAAAAGAAAATCCAAGAGCCTCCCCTCCCCATCTCCTATCTAACCCTCTCCATGTACATACCTGATAATGTCAATGTGACCATTTTTGGCTGCCAAGTGCAAGGGGCTGGTGCCATTTGGGTCAGTGGCATCTCCTGGCCGAGGCTCCAGTAGGGCTGCACACATGTTACTACTCAGGAGCAGCTGTACCACCTTTAGGGGATAACAGGAAAAAGAAAAGGGAAATCAGAGCAGCCAGGAGGTGGATGTTGTCACCGTGCTGGAGAAGTAGGGAGGGAGGGACGAGATCAGACATTATTGATCTGGTCTTCTGGGACCATCCTGAGGCGCCTGGACCTGTCCTCTCTCTGCCCCTCACTCCAGCCCCAGCACACTACCTACCAGAGCCCTGTGGGAACTTACCCCGACACGTCCAAACTCACAGGCCAGGTCCAAAGGCGTCTTCCCTGAATTGTCCACAATACATGGGTTGGACTGATGCTGAAGGAGCATCTCTGACTGCAGGTCCCATGGGGGAGGAGAAGGGAGAGAGGAAAACCAGTGAGAGCCGCTGTCGGCCCGGCACCCCAGCCCTGCCCAGTCCTCCCTGGGCGTCTGCTCTGGAGCCCTCACCACATCGTAGTGCCCGTGCTGGGCGGCCAGGTGTAGCGGGATATGGCCCTCGTCTGATGGGATGTTCACGGCGGAGCCTGCCTTCAGCACCAACTTCATAGGCTCCTTCCTGCCTTGCCAGGCTGCATAGTGCAGAGGCCGCATCCCTGGGGTAGGAGGTTGATGGTCAACTGGACCCTGACCCCTGACTTGGCCTAGGGTCTCCCTCCAGAGGGGGAAGGCAGCGGGAGGTGGGAGAACTTGCCTTTGTTGTCCTTGATGTCCACAGCGGCCTGGGCCTCCAGCAGCAGGGCGATGAGTTCTGTGTTGCCATTGAGGGCAGCATGGTGGAGGGCTGAGAAGCTGGGGGGACAGGATGGGGGGACACATCAGAGAGATATCCAGCCTCATCCCAAACCCCATTCAAATCACAAGCCAGGGGAAGACTCCTCCAGGGACTCCCCAACTCACCCATCGGGGTCCTGGAAGTTGACATTGACCTTCTTGGCCGAGCCCAGGAGCTCTAGAAGGGAAGGGAGGAGGAGTGACGAAGATGAATGGGAAACCATTGCTCTACCTGCCTCAGGCCATTTGGGGAAGGTCATAGAAAAAGGGTACAGATCCCTCTCCAACAAAAAAACAGACACAAATGTTCACAAAGAGGCCTAAAGTCAATAGCCTGGTTCTAGAGGAGCAGAACCCCAATCCAAGTCCAAGGCTGATATTCACCCCATCAAGAGTAATAAATAATAATTACTATGATTACATTTTATATAGCACTTAGTATGTACCCAGCGCTGTGTGCTATCCTTTACAATTATCTTATTTGTACACAATGATCCTGAGAAATAGGTTTTTTTAAAAAATAATTCCCATTGTACAGTTAAAGAACTGAGGGCGATATAGATGACATGACTTGTCCGAGTCTGCATAGTTTGTTTATATTTGAAGCCAAATTCTTTTTTTTTCTTCTGACTCAATTGGAGTTAAATGACTTGCCCAGGGTCACACAGCCAGGAAGTGTTAAGTGTCTGAGGCCAGATTTGAACTCAGGTCCTCCTAACTTCAGGGCTACTACTCTATCTACTGCGCCAGGCAGGTGCCCCTGAAGCCAAATTCTAACTCAAGGTCTTCCTGATTCCAAGACCGGCACTCTATCCAATATACCACCTAAGTGCAGAGCCGACATTTCCATGGTATTTTATGATTTACAAAGTATCTCAGCTCCTTTAAATCTCACAACAGCAACCATGTTGCCAGATAATATAGTTATCCTTGTGCCCATTTCACAGATGAGGAGACACAGAGAAGCAAACCTCACAGAAGCAGCAGAACCAAGATTGTAACCCAGAACCTTCCTCTCCACTATGCCATAGGTGCCATCCATCGTCAGTGATAGGAGAAGACATGACTGCAATTGAGCAGTCACTTGGAGAGTCAGAGTAATGGAGGTGAGGGTGGTTAAATATACACATTCAACTCATTACTTCTTCCTCCTTCCCCACACACAGAAACCAAAGTCTGGGTTGGACTTTCTCCCTCCTTTGCCCATAACTATATATATATATATATATATATATATATATATATATATATATATATATACTATCTATAACTAGATAACTAGATTTCACAGAAGTAGGAACAGTCAATCTTGACCCCTTGTGCCTCAGTTTCCCCAAAGGTTGTCTAATACCAAACTATCATAAGATTTGAGGGGCTCCAGCCTTCCTCCCTCCTTTGAGAACCCCTGCAATAGCCTTTGAGCTGGGCTGTTGGCCAGGAGCTGCATCTCCCCCTTAACTCTCTCCCCACCCCCACTCCCCCCACCACACACACTGCCATCCTCCCCTGGGCTCCTGGCCCACCAGGGCACTGATCCAGCTGCTGCTGCTATTGCTTCTCTTCTACTAAATATAGCCTGGGGGGTGGGGGAGACCGGGAGAACACACAACAGATTCTCACACACAAACACACACACACACACACACTTCCAGGACAGGCTGAGGATTCTGTATGGGAACTAATTGAATAACTCCCCCAGTGAGTGATCCATCTTCTTGACGTCTGCAGACAGGGTGGGGCAGGTTGGGCTGGCTTGGGAAAGCTGGTAGATCCAGGACAGGGGTGTCTCTTGGGGAGAGGCAGGGGCCCCCAAGGCCTCACCATTAAGCTCCTGGCTCAGAGGAGCCCTCACCCACTTTTCTATGCACTCAGAATGGAGCGGTTTCTTTTCCTTCGCTACCCCACCCCCACTTCCCCCTGGTTCCTCAGCATCCCTAGCACAACTTGGGAAAGGCCGGCACCAGCTCTAAGGACACTTCCCAGTCCAGCAGCATAAAGCACAAGAGTCCCTGCTAATTCTGAAGCAAATGCCCATGCATGTGAGTATTTCTCTGTTTCTCCATCTCTGTCCCTAGGTGCTGAAGCATTCCTAACAAGACTGAAATTCTGATTGATAACGAGCCTTCTGCCCTTCTGCCAACCCTGCCTGCTACTGCCCCCCTGCCCCCCAGAATTCAGACCCAGAACAACCTGGGCCCTATATTAGAGCTCCACAGCCTTCCCTGGAACGGGGCCAAACACCCTGCTTTCTGTCCCCAATAGTCCAGTCATTCTCCCAGCTCCCTCAATCCTCTTGGAACCCTTTCCTGCAGCTCCACTCTCCCAAATCCCCAGGATCTGCCATTCCATTCTGTCCGCTGGATTAGCCCTCCTGCCCCTTTCCTCTATGGTTGCTACCTCAAAACCAGGACCAAGATGGAACTCTTGCTAAAGAAGGAATAGGAAAGATGGGTGGAGGACTGGATACAAGGAAAAATGGGCAGCCCGGATGGATGAATGGGTGCACGGCTATGGACAGACAGATGTAAAAGCTGTCTCTCTTGGCCCCTGCCCTGGGCTCAGGCCCTTCACCGGATCTGAGTCAGCCCTGGCCAGATTCTAGTGGCCCCCCACCACCACTGGGCCTGCCAGGACATTGGTTACATAACCTGTTTGTGGGTCAATCAACTCCATGGGGGAGGGAACCTCTAGGCTGGACAGAAGCCCCTTTGTCCCAGATTAGGATGAGGGGGTTGGGGATTTATGGAGAGGCTCAGGGGGTGTGGCTTGGTGGAAATATGACAGGATCAGGGGGGAATGGAGAGAAGAGTGAGATAAGATTCGAGTACCATGTTCAAGTCCTAATTTTATCACTAACTATGTGATTTTAAGTAACTTCATCCTCCTGGGACTTAGTTTCTCCCATAGGCAGACTCAGAGATTTGGATTAGATTTTCCATAAGGTCTCTCTAGTTTTCTAAGAATGTTCTTCTATCTCTAATAGCTGTAAGGGAGTTCTAAGGTCCCTTCCCTAAGGAGAGAGCCTAGGTAGTGTAGCAGGTGACAGTGCTGGGCCAAGAATTCAAAACCCACCTCTGACACTGATTAGCTGTGTGACAATTACTTAACCTCTATTTGCCTCAGTTTCCTCAACTGTAAAATAGGGCAAATACTTCACAAGGTTGCTTAGAGGATCAAATGAGTTTCTGTTTGTCAAAAAAAAAAAAAAATGCTCAGTACATTGCTAAACACACAGTAAGGGCTTAATAAATATTTATTTCCTTCTTCCTATTTCTCCTTCCCTTCATTTTTCTTTTCTCCCTCACTTCTTCCTTCCCTCTCTCTTTCTTTCCTTTGTCCTTTTCTCCCTTCCTCCTTTTTTCCTTCCCTCCCAGGTAACATTCTAGGCATTAAATCCCTTCAAGCACTAATAGTCTGTGTTGTAAGTTCTCTTCCAGCTCAAGCCTTCTATGGTTCTGCTATTCTATCCGGTGAGACCCACACATACATCTGCTCAGTCACACTAGAGCATAGCAGATCTACCTCATTAGCACATAATAGGTGCTCAACAAATATTTTTTGAATGAATGCAGTCACACATCCACACAGTCACAGATTCACACTGTCATATACACAATCACCCACGCTTGTCTCCCTGGCCAGGAGGTGAAATTTTAGAGCAAATGAGGCTGATTCCCTAGGATAGATTTGAAGTTAACACTGGAAAGATGAGAGGGTCCTTGCCAATAAAGGAAACTCTTATCCCCATCAGAGAGAGAGAGAGAGAGAGAGAGAGAGAGAGTGTGTGTGTGTGTGTGTGTGTGTGTGTGTGTGTGTGTGTAAAAGCACAGCCTGGCTATCCTAATGACATCAGAGTTGGGAAGAATCTGTCTCTTCCATTGGTTAGATTAGGATGCAGGACATTTGTCCTCTTCTTTGCTCCAGCCCTGTACTGTCTTAGAGATCTCCTAGTATTTAGTGAGGGGAGATGGGAGGGAGGTGAAGATATAGGTTCCCAGCACTTCCATCCCCCCCTTCTCCTCTGAAAATCTACACAAAAGATTTCAGATAGCCTCAGGTCTTCTGAGGCTTTTTTGAGGTCAGATCTTTCTTCCTTTAAGGAAAACAACTAGTCCTTCAGCCCAGGAGTTTCTCAGCAGACATAATAAATGACCATACAAAGACCTTGAGAACTTCCTACTAGATTATCACCATACACCATCCTTTGATATCAGATCTGACTCCAAATTAACCAACTTGATCCTAATGTCATTGAGTAGCCCTAAGACAACCACACTGACCTCCAAGGATCAACAAAATTCAGCTCAAATTATCAAGCCCCTGATGCTATGTTAGATGCTTACTGAGCCCATATCACTGAGAAATCACTGTATTGAATCTCACAATATCATCATTGACCCTGAGATATAAACCTATAACATATAACATGATCATTCACCCTGAGATATAAACCCATAATATCATTATAACTCTGGGATCTCACCATGTCAGTTCCAAGATATTACCCCATGATACCACCCTGACTCACTGGTATCATTGTACTAATCCCAAGAAATCATTGTTCTGAGCCCCTAATATCACATCTTACCCTATAGATACACAAATGTGTCTGAGTATATGTTATATCCCTTCTGTTAAGGATGGGACTTCTCTCCACAGTTTAAGAGATCTCCAAGAATAGAGGTCACATATATTCATGTCCCCCTTAGAGTTTAGTCAAATTCTGAAAAACACTAAGGTTTTGGCACACACAGGAGCAGTAACTTTATGACATGGAGCAACAGTGGTAAAGGAAGAGTTCAAATATAGTATAGTAGGTTTAAGGGAATGGGGAAAGCAGAAACTCTATCTTTTGAGTTTTTATTCATCACATTTGTATTCCAAATGTGGAGTTTAGAACTTTACATGCAGTATATGTTTAATCAGCATTCTTTGAATAAATTTATGCTTTTCAATGAAAAAAAAAAAAAAAAAAAAAAAAAAAGGGAATGGGGAAAGGAGAGGACTTTTGGGTTTTCTCAGCAATAACCATAACCATAATTCTAAGGGGCATATGCACCATTGTGTTGATATCATGCAGATTCCTTATGGGTTGGTTGGTGAAAGTTTGGAGGGATCAGTGCCTGGATGCTCCTGGTTTCTTCCACCACCCACTCTATTCTGACACAACAAAGTAGGCAAGGCATTAGGTTGACCTATACCATTGGCCTCTCAGGATCTTTTGAATTATACGGCAGCAAAATCATTATGGGTCACTGACAAATGGTTCTCATACAAATGGTTTACATACAAACACACACACACATACACACACACACATAGAGAAGCAGACATGAATACATGGAAATAGATTGTTCCCCAACTACATATCTGGATGATGGTCTTCAAATCCCCACATCCATCAACAGCTAAGTTTTGTTGAGTTATCTATTTCAGTAATATTTTTGGCATCCACTCTCACTTCTCTACTCACCCAGCCACCACCCTAGAACAGCCTTCATTACTGCTTTCCTGGATGATCATAATAGCCTCCTAACAGCCTTCATTTCTCGCCTTCCAATTCATTCTGTACAAGCTGCCAAGTCAATCCTCTCAAGGTACCATTCTGATACCATTACTCCTGAGCTCAAAAAATGTTCAGTGGCTCCCCACTGCCTACTAGCAAACTCCTTACCCTGATATTCGAGGGATTTTACAATATGGTCCCAGCCTACTTCCCCTCACAAAAATGTGCACTTAATTCATTTTTCCATAGCCCTCTATTGGTTTATAGAGTGCTTTCTCTCAATGCTGTGTAACCTCCTTGAGAGCAGGAATAAATTTGTATTTTGCCTTTGTATCCAAAAAGTTTTCTTTTCACACAGAGACAAAACAAGAATTGTTTGTGGAATTAAATTGAACCAGATCATAGGGAACCTGTAATTCTATTAACATAGGAGGAACTTTCCAATGAGGAACTTCCTCTACCAATGTAGTGAGGTACACTCTGTGCAATTTACTGTTTTAGCATATTACCTGTAGCCCTAAAAGGTTAAATGATTTGACCAGTATTACAAAGTGGGCCAGAGGTGGAACTTTGTCTTTCTACCTCTGAGATCCATAATATATTCACCTTTCCATCTTCCTTCTCTATGGAATTGCTAGTGCAAATATTACTGTTTCCATTTTACAGATAAAAAAAACTGAAGTTTAGAAGAATATAGGATCTAAACTCAGAATCCTTGGTCTCAAATCCAGCATTCTATACAGCTATTCTATCGTATCCTATTGCTGTTACTTAAGTGACATAGTATAAAGAGATGGTCTCTGAGCTCAAGGGACCAGAGTTGAATCTCAGCCTGAATACTTACTTGCTATGTAACCTTGGACCTATCTTCTAATGTTAAAACTTATATAAAGACACTTGCACTACCTGCCTCTCAGTTCAATACAGTTCAACGTGTGTGTGTGTGTGTGTGTGTGTGTGTGTTTGAGGCAATCAGGAGGTTAAGTGACTTTTATAGCTAGTTGACTAAGGATGGATTTGAAGTTAAATTCTTTTGAGATTCTAAGGCCAGTGTTCTATCCACTGTACCACCATATATATATATATATATATATATATATATATACATATTTATATATTATATAAATATAATTTATACATTTATATATTAAATGTCTTTTATGTCAGAAATTATGCAGAACACCTGGAATACTAATACTAGGGAAAATTCTCTATGAACCTTTAGTCATTGTTCCTTCCGCCTAGAATTCCCCCATCTCTTCTTATCTCAATCTAATACTTTAAGGTCCAGCTTAACTCTCATTTCCTTCAAGAAGGCCAGTCCAGTCCACACTGAACTTCTTCCTCTCTGAGGCTCTTCCTCAGAAACTTGACCCTGAAGAACTCCTATCCTGTTCTTTGATCCCTCAATATGATAATCCCTAAAGCCAGAGTTTGTTCCCCCTACCTCACCTCCATATACCATAGGAGAACATCAAACTGAGTACATGAGACACTCAACTCAGGAAGACTGGATGAACTGGTGATAGAAACAAAAAGGAAAGATGATAGGAATGGGGGAATGATGATAGAGAAAGCAGATGAAGGCATGGGGAAAATAATCATAGGATGATGGAGAATAATAAACAAAATAAAAATAATAAAAAATCAGAGAATGCAACCTGGTGAACAGTGGAGTCAGAGAGATGGAAGAGAGCCTTTTGGTTACAGTGGGGAAAATTTCTATTTCCTCCCAGGACCAGAGCTGCCCACTGAACATCACTCCCTGCCCTGGCCCCACCCTCCCACTCCCTGGGCCCAAATTCCAGCTGCACTTTGCTGAATCAAAATATATCTTACTCCAAAGCAGGCCAGTGTCACCATGGCAACCGTGCTAATTCATGAAGGGGTTTCTCCTCTCTGATTTATGAAGCCCGCCCCCTTGGAGTCAGAGCACCCAGTTGGGATTTCTGTCCCTGTATCTCTCTCTGTGTCTCTGTCTCTGTCTGTCTCTCTGTCTCTGTCTCTCTCATTAACACATCTTCTCTAGTCACTATTCCTCCCAGTCTCTCTATCTCCCTATCTATGTACCCAACTTTGAGTTTTTCCAGAGCCTAGAAACAGATTCCTCTGAACCTCAGTGTTCCTAGTTCAGGACTTTTTAGGTGGACCATTGATTTCTGACCCTTGGGAGCCGGTGGGTGTTTAATCAGGTTAGCTTCTGAGAGAACCTATGTGTGATCAATGGGCATGATCACACTTAAGGAAAATCATTGTCTTGAGGGGCGAGAGGAGTTTGAGAGCTACCAAAAATGGACAGGGATCAGAGAGATTAGAAATGAGTAGTACCAAGGGAATGGGAGTGGTCCCTTAGTCTAACTAGCTCCCACCTTCTTGTGCTTTGTATCTGTTTATGTATGTTTCTGTGTTAGTGTATATACCTGCTAGTCTGGGTGTAATTGTGTATCTCTTTCCTAGTATGTTATTGGAAGGGTGGGGGAAGGTATAGTGCATACTCTACTCTGGTCTCCCATTTGACTCTAAAGAAGCCTGGAAAAAAATCAGACGTGGGGTGTCTATCCCACCCCCATCCCACCTCTGACTCCCCAGAGAGGATAAACATGAAGGCAAGTTTGGGTCAGAGGCTGGCTACCATGGGGGCTTGATGACTTCCCCCACTCTTCCCCTCACGACTGAAAGTACCTCCAGCCCAGCCATTCCCTGGGGAAAGGGAGCTCCTCTGATTTCCCAAGAAATCCCTCCCCGCATCGGTCCCAGATCTTAAGGACAGAGACAGATTCACATAAACAACTTGTAATTGTTCACACTCAGTGACACACTTGTACACACAAATTGCCAACTGCTGCTCACACACAGATGCATTTGGATATACACGCCATAACCACACACGCAGTCAGTCACATGCAGAGGGAGGCATAATCTCGAAACACTCTAGGAATTGGCTTCTACCTCCATCTCTCCCCCCTTTTCGTCCTTCCCCCGCCCTCCCCCAGCCCCTCCATCCATCTTCTGTTCCTGGGGGAGGCTCTGGCTGAGCCAGGATCAGCGTTAGGATCAGAAGGCTGAGCAGAGGCTCCTGGGCCCTCCCAGGGGGAGCTCACTGCAGCCAAGGGTTCTAACCTCTCTCCTCTGCTGGCTTCCTCCCTCCCACAGCAGCAGAGACAGGCACTGGGTGCTTTGGGATCCTTTCCCCCAGCTTCACTAGACTAGGTTAGAGAAATAGTCTCTAAGAATAGACTAGTAGTTCTTATCCTGGTTTTGCCCCGACCTTGGACAGGTCATTTAACCACTTTGTGCCTCAGTTTCCCCATCAGTAAAACATTGCCTAAATCTTCTCTTTAGGGGCCATGGAATGGGATTGGCAAAGCTCACCACCTCTGTTCCCTGCCCTTAGTCGCCCCTCCCACATATAGACATGCATACACACATACTTACATACACACATGGTCACATCAGCCACACCCTCAGGGTGGCCCCTGCCCAGTTTTCACCAACCTTTGTTATTAAGCATGATGAGAAAGTGTAGAAGACCTTTCTCCATCCCCCTTGGGAGCCCCAAGGATGGACAGACCCTCATTCCCAATTGGAGAGTGAGAATCAAAGAGGTAGGACCTTGCCCCTCACTTTCCCCACCTGCACACCCAGGGAAAGGCAGCATATAAAGCTATAAGGGAGCACACACATGGGACTGTTCAGGTGGCCCACTTGCTTATCTATGTCCACCTGTGTGTCTTGGAGTCCCCGTGACCCTGCATCTGTCTGTCCTAGCCTTCTCTGTGCCCATCCCTCTCTGAATCCCTAAAGCTTCCTATAAATCTCTCGAGTATGTGTGCTGAGGTTGGGGGGTGGGGGGGGGGGACGACATAGAAGGACAGGGGAAGGTGCAGATTTGGGCTATTGGATAAAATGCGCCTCCGGAGGTTGGTGAGGGCGAGTCATTGCCTGGCCCCCACCACCTCTCTCGGCCCCAGGCCAGCCTCTCTGCAGCCTCTGGCTAAAGTGGGGGGGGGGGGAGGAGGCGGGCTACTGGGGGCGGGACCACAGACACCGCCCCCCTCAGCCTGTATCCCCCCATCTCCCAGAACCCCCAGACACTGCATCCCCCCAGTATCTTCCCATCCCCTAGGTCCCCTGGGGATCCCATCAAACCCTGCATTTCTATCCCTCAGCATCTCTTCGTTCCCTGTATCCCCCACCTGCACCCCCTCCCAGACCTTGCACGCTCCCCTGGCATCTGGCAGCTCTCACGGATCTCCGGGGCCTCCCCTGACACCCCAAATTCTCCCAATGCGTGCCCCCAGACCCAGCACCGCCTCTGGACCCGCATCCCCCAAGGCAAGCATCTCATCACCCCGGGGGGCCCTCTTGCCCCAAGCCCCCCACCTTCTTCCCAGGCACTTCCCCCCCCCCGGATTTCTCCGCCCCCAGCCCAAAGCAACCCCCCCCGCCCCCGCCCCCGCCCCCGCTCACTGGCTTTCCCGGGCCGCGGCCTCTGCAGCAGCCTCTGCACGGCGCCCACGTCCTCCGTCTTTACCGCCTGCACCAGCTCCTGGTCCTTGCCCATGACGGGGTAGCCCGCCCGGCCCTGCCCGGCCCTGTCCGGCCCCGGTCCCGTTCCGCCCAGGCTCCAACCCCGGCTCCCGGCCCGAGTCTCCCGACCCCCAGCCCCAGCCCCGGCCCCGGCCCCGGCCCCGGCTCCGCGCTCGGGCTCGGGCTCAGCGGCGCCGGAGCATCCTCGCCGCGGCTCGCGGGCGGGAGGGGGGAGCGCGTCACGGGCGGGGGGCGGCCCGGGGGCGGGGGGATGGCGGGGATGGGCGGGGGCGCGGCCGGGGGGAGGGGCTGCTGCGGCCCCGGGCGGAGGGGGTGTTGGGGGGGGTTAGTAGGGTTGGGGGAGCCTGGTTACCTGGCGCCGCCTCCAGGACGCCTAGATCCCAAGCATCTCCTTATATCTCCCCCTCCCCCTTCCCTAATCATGGTGGGTTCCCTCCTCTCCAGCGTGTCTGTGAGTCTGTATATCTGTGTCTGTGTCTGTTGAAGAAGACGGATGGAGATGCATAACCTCCACCCCTGCTCAGGATCATGAGTCCTGGGGAGGACTTTTTTCTTGACCCAGTCCTGCAGCATCTCCTGGGGTTTTTCCATCTTAAGATAGATAGGACTCAGGCCCCCTCTAGAGTCATCCTGGAGTGGGGGTAGGGGAAAGCATCCCCATGGTGCTAAGAGAAACAAACCCTAACCAGTTTAATGGGAAGGGGCTAGTGCTGAATATTTTGGGGGTGCGCGGTGGAGGAGGGAATCGGGGAAGGGCTCAAACCCCTTAGAGTTTCATTGCTTGTAGGGGCCTCAGAGCAGTGAGAGATGCCGAGATAGGTATCAGGAGCTCAGAGATGATGTCAAGGGACTCAGACATTATCAGAGGCTCAGAGATATGTCAGAGACTCAGAGATGTGTAAAAAGGTGTCAGAGATGGTGTTGAAGAGGAATCTCCCGGTAATGAATTCAGCGTCAGTGAACCTGCTCAGAACCTCCGTTCCCACCCCCACCCCCACCCCCAGTGGCACCTCCACAGCCTGAAGCCTTTTACACATTCACACTTCCTGGAAAACACAAAACACCCCCACCCCCTCCTTCCAGCCCCTTCTCCCCTATGGGAATGAGCAGTCTTGGCCTAAAATGGTTTTGGGGTTCTGTTAGCTCCACCTTTAGTTCCTTTGAGCCTAGATCCAGCTGCCAGAAACAGTCCTGCAGAGCTCTGGATCTCAGGACTTCGGTCTGATTATGCGTCGGTCTTCTCCAGGATGTTGAGGTCAGAGCCGGGATGATCGGTGGGTCCCAGATCAGACAAATACACACACCCCAAATTCTCCCATAACCCACGGGGAAGACTCTCTGCTAAAAATATTTTGATGGAGCCCCACTGCTTAAAGTTAACACATTAACATGTCGTTAGCAGTCAAGGCTCTCCGCAGTTGGCTGTCACCTTTACTTTAGAATTTTGCCCCACTTTACTGCCCTTCTCCAGCCAACTAGGGGACACTCTTCTCTTTCTCATCCTGGAATGCTTCTTCTGTCTGCCCCAATATTCACCTTTAAAATACTCCTCATCCTTCGAGGGCCACTTCTGGTGTTACTTCCTCTAGGAAGCCCTCTCTAATAACTACCCCCAGCCAAAATGTTCTCTCCCTCTTCTGAACCTCCCCCTCACTCCTCAGCACACATATGGTATTTGTGTCACATCCTTCTGGGTATGATGGTCAAAAGTGTTCCTGTTTCATCATTGGAATTAAATCCTTTATTTTCCTCAGAGGACAGGCCTGGGTCTTTTTCATCTTCATCTCTCACCACGCTAGAGGTTCTGTTCCCCAGAAAAGCACATCTATTTGAGAAATAAATGTATATTCCCAATAGGGACATGTAAATTTAGCCCTTGACCTAAGAAGCATTGGCAAGGTTGATAGCAAAGGGACAACCCCATCACCACATACCACTATCATATCCTCCCAAATCTGGTCCCAAATGACCAGAACTGGTCATTCTTGAGGACCCATTACCTCCTGATGTCAGGGGCAGAGAAGTTAGTTATCCCTTGCCTAAATAATGCCCCTGATATTCACACACTCAGCCCATAATTTCCCACGCCTGAGAAAAAGAGTAAGACTGCCTTCATCATCCTATATAATGTAACCAGATTTCTCTTGGTAAAGGGAAAGAAGAAATTTATGATGTGTAATGGGATTTGCACAGGCATGGCCCTCCCTTCCTCTCATCCTGGGATTCTCCTACCCTGGGGAATGGCTCAGGTCTCTAGAGATGCTACTAAGACCTGCACACTAAGAACATCCTCGCTCTTTTCTACAATCTTCCCTCCCTAGACACCAGCCGTACTCTGAACCCTGAGACACCCCTTTCAGCCCATCTCTTTTAGGCCATTCTAAAATCTCAGGGGGCAAGCCACAACTGCATCTGGACAACTCCCTGATCCCATTCAGATACTGCTGCCTGAATCCCCTCTTCCCTTAGCACATTCCCTTTCCACTTTTCTTCAGGGCTTGCTCCAATGAGGAAATTTCTCTACTGGTCATTGGGCCCCATCCCAACAACTCTCAACACTACTAGGGGCAAGACCTCAGATGCAAAGTTAAACTGGACAAAGTCCCTTCTTCCCACCAATGTGTACCCTTGAGCCTGAGAGCAGAATTCAGTCACATAGAGTACATATGTGCATTCAGGCCAAAAATCTTGGCGTGGTGAAAAATATAGGATTTTATGTCAGAACTCCAGGGTTCAAATCTCCATTTTGCTATGTATATGACTCTAGAAAAGACTCTTTCCCTTTATGGGCCTCGATTATTTATTGAAGTGATAAATTTAGAATAATGATCTTTCATGTTTCTTGCAGCTCTAAAGTGGACTGTGTGATGACCAGGTGACTCAGAAGAACTATGCATACCTGTCAGTCCAGGGAGTGTGTTGGTAAATATTTAACAACTAACCCTCCAAAAAAGGATATATGACACATTCTTATGTTTAATCTATATTATTCCATCTTCCCCATCCCTTTCTTAAGTCTTTAAAATCAAGAAAACAATAAATCAATTTCTGATTTGTAGTGTTTATGGATTTCAGAGGTATAAATACTTACAATGAAAATTTAAAAACTAGCATCCAGCATACCATTCATTGCCATGCTACTGATCTTCCACAGCTGTAAAGGAAAAGGTGTTTTTTTCCTAAGTGACAAATGTCTAAGGTCCCGGCATAACCTGTGTCTTACCAAGAGGCTCTCCAGGAGATTTTGTAACAGTGGGAAATTGCGCAAAAATTGAAGACTTATTCCTCTCTGTTCTCTTTAAAAGATTAGGTTCTCTAATCTTAGCAGGCAAAGAAAATGGTATTTAGTCATCTACTAATTAGAAGGAACAGTGGAGAGAAAGTGGTATCTTTTTTTTTTAATTGGGAGAGTGGGACAGCTAGGTGATGCAGATCAATCACCAGCCCAGAACCCAGGAGAACTTGAGTTCAAATCCAGATTTAGATAGTTATTAACTGTATGATCCTAAGCAAGTCACTTAACCCAGATTGCCTCAAAAAAAAAAAAAAATTGGAGGAGTACTGTCAAAAAGTCCCTGAGGTTTAGAGATGTTTTCCTGGGATATGCTCATCCAATTTGCAGATAATGTAAAGCAAAGGATATTTGTTAGGGTCATCAGAAAAGAAAGAAAGAAGAGTGCCAGAACCAGAGTTCTAAAGAACAAAGGGGGACAGATTTTGATGGCTGCTAGATAATAGTTATGTAAGAAACACCAAGGAGTTTTCATGAACTTGAAACTCAATGGTCAAAAGTATGATGTAGGAAGAAAAACTGCCATTTTATTAATTTCATTATTTTAAGAATCTGTTATTTCACAGTGGGTACATCTACTTCCTCTACTAAGGCAGAATGTAATCCTTCTACTATCTTGATAAATGGTCTTAATGAGTTGCTATGACTGACCAATATGTTGAATCTTTCCAAACTTAGCTAGATGACAGTCTAGTCTTAGTCCTTAGATAACAGATAAACATTCCATTTCTAAGCTCTACTCAGAAAAGTCGTTCCAGTTTGGTAGGATCTCCGAGAACCTTTGTTCCACTAACATTCTGTCATATTGCTTCTACCAGAGGTACTTCTGTACTAGAAATTTTGTGTCCAGAATGAGGGAAATTTTAAACTCTCTGTACTTTATCCCTGATTAGATCATATCTGAAATATTCTGTCCAATTCTGAGGGCCAGTCTAGAGATGGGCAACTGAAATAATGAGGGGACTTAAATATTATTCCATATAAAGCTTGAGAAAAGGAATTGGCCTAAAGAAAAGTTAGGAAGAACATGATAGCAGTCTTCAAATTTATGAAGAACTGTCATGTGGAAGAGAGATTAGATCACTCTTGCTTGTCCAGACAGTAGAATAAGGTAAGAATTGGGGAAGAGGGGAAGAGAGGTATAATTGTTTTGATATAAAAAAAATTTTTATTAACGGGTTTGTCCGAAATTAGATTGGGATGCCTTAGAAGAAAGGATTTGTTTCCTATCCTTAATGACCATAGATAGAGATGAGTTCCTGTTGGTAATGTTGCTGTATAAACTTTTATAATATGTCATGGCTTGACAAATATGGAAAAATGTTTAGAAGAATTGCACATGTTTAACCTATATCAGCTTGCTTGCTGTCTTGGGGAAAAGGGAAGAGGAGAAAGGGAGAAAAATTTAGAATACAAGATTTTGCAAAGGTGAATGTTGAAAACTATTTTTGCATGTATTTGGAAAAATAAAATACTGTTAAAATAAAAAAAATTAAATTTGTGAACTGTCATAGCTGCTTATGAACTCATCAATGAATTTTAAGTGACTATTCTGTTCTAGGTACTATACTAAGTGCTTAAGATACAAAAAGAAGATCCCTGTTCTCAAGAGTTTACAAGCTAATGAGCAACAGGTTATTATGTGTATATTTATAGACAAAAAGCATTTTTACCCACTTGTGGAGATCAAAGCTGTTCTCCCTGCAATGACTATGGATCTCATTTAGAAGTCTCTGAGGTGCTATGGCCATTGAGGCAAATGAGTGAAACTGGAGAACCATCTCCAAGACTGGGAATTAACTATTTAAGTGGGATTTTGCATTGTCTAACCCCAGGAGCCTGGGAACCATCTCTGGAAAAAAAAAAATACAGTTCCCTGTTTTATGCTTTATTTAGTATTAATCATCAAAAAGCCAACACAGTCATCTTAATTGTATCTTGGGGGAAGTTTTTCACACTTTGTCATGTGTATGGGAGACACATGAGATCAGTTTTTAAGGCAGTATTTTGTGTCCTGAATCAAATACTTTTTAATACTCATCAAACAATAAATAAAATGAAAATTGAAAAAATAATAAGCAAATGGGCAAGACAGTATACAAATATACACAAAGCAAGCTATAATTAAGAGAAGGAAGGCACTAAAATGAATAGGGGTTGGGAAAGTTTCCTATAGAAGGTAGAATTTTAGCTGGGGCTTAAATAATACCAGGGAAATCATTAGTGGAGATAAAAAGGAGGGAAAGTACTCTAGGCATGCAGGGATAGCTGGAAAAAAGGTCCAGACCTGAGAAATGGAGTGTCTTGTTTGTGGAACAGCTAGGAGGCCAGTGTCACTAGGACAAGAAGTCCTTGTTGAGGAATAAGACATAAGTAGTACAGAAAGGTAGGAGGTTATGAATGGTTCTGAATGCCAAAGACAGGGTTTTAATATTTGGTCCTGAAGGTGATAGGGAACCATTGGAGTTTATTAAGCATGTGGGGTTGGAGGTTGACATGTTCCAATGAAGGCTTTAGGAAAGTCGTTTTGGTGGCTGAATGGAGAATGGATTGGAGTGGGGAGGGACTTGATGCAGGAAAACCCACCAGCAGGATATTGTAGTAGTTTATGTATGAGATGATAAGGGTTTACACCAGGTAATGGCAGTGTCAGGAGAGAAGGGGACATATTTGAAAAATGATGAAAAAGTGAAATCAACAGGCTTTGACAGTAGCTTGGATGTAAAGGGGTCAGGGAATGATAGTGAGGAGTTGAGGAGAACTTCTAAGGTTTTGAGGCTGAAGGATTCTGGGGAACAATATTGCCTACTATACATACTAAAAGGAAGGTAAGATATGGGAAGATTTTGGGGAAAGATAATGAGTTCTGATTTGGATATGGTTACCTTAAAATGTCTACTGGACATTTTGAGAAATCTGAAAGGCAGTTGGAGATTTGAGATTATAGGTAAGCAGAAGAGTTAGAGCAAAACGGCTAGATTTGAGAATCATCAGCATAGAGAGATAGTCATTAACTCCATGGGAGATGATGAGATCATCAAGTGAAATAGTAGAGTAGGAGAAGCGAAGAAAAACCAGGACTGAACTCTAAGGAATACTTAAGATTGACTTATGGTATGAGTGGGAAGAGAGTGCAGAAAAGGAGATTGAGGAAGAATGGTCAGATGGGACAATAACCAGGAGAGAATAACATCTTGAAAACCTAGAAAAGAGAAAAAAGTATCAAGAAGAAGATGATCAATGTTGTCAAAAGTGCAGAAAAAAATCAAGGAAAAGAATGAAGATTCAGAAAAGGTCATTGGACTCGGCAATTCAGAGATCATCTGTAATTTTGGGGAGAGCAATTTCAGTAAAATGATAAGATCAAAAGCCAGATTGTAAGAGGTTAGGAAGAGAGTGAGAGGAGAAAACATGGAGGCACCTTTTTGAGGATTTTTAATTACAAAGGTGAGAAGAAATATAGGTTAATGGTTAAGTGAAGATTTTTTTCAGGATGGGGAACAGATGGGCATGTTTGTGGGCAGGAGAGGATGAGCCAGTTGCAAGTAAGAGAAAGTGTATGGGTAACACAGAGGGTAATCTGTTGGAAGAGATGGAATGAAATGGGACCATTTGAACATTTAGAAGGGTTAGTTTTGGTAAAGCATAGGCCACTTCATCATATGAATCAGGGGTGAAGGAAGGGATTTGGCAGAAAGCATCTAAGTAATAGGAGAGAGGAGAGGGAAAAGGGGGGCTCATAGCAAATGGTCTTAATTTTTTCTGTAAAATATGAAATAAGGATTTCAGCTAAGAGATTTGGGGAAGGAAGAGCCATGGGAGGTTTGAAAGGGGGTAAAAAAAGGTTTGGAAGAGGCACTGTGGAGAATGGAATAGTAAAATGATAAGGGAAGTAAAGTAGGATTGCCTCGCAGCAGTAAGGACCCAGTTCAGATTGTACAATATGAATCTGAAATAGACCCAGTCAGAAAAGTTGCATGATTTTCTCTACCTTTATTTGGCAACATGTTTGTGGGAGAAAAGGCAAAAAAAAAAAAAAAAAAAAAAATAGTGGCAGTGATCCAAGACACTTAAATAAAGCATGGTAGGGCATAATTGGCAATATCTTAAGAGGATAAGAGATTCAAGGAAGGAGAACAGTATAGACTTGGATTGTCTAACCAAGGGTTCAAGATAGGGAAAAGATAGGAGCATCTAGGTGGCTTAGTGAATAAAGCATAGGGCCTGGAGTTAGGAGGACCTGAATTCAAATCCAATCTCAAACACTTACTTTAACTGTATGACCTTGAGCAAGTCACTTAACCCTGATTGCCTCCCAAAAATGGGGAAAAGAGGAGTGTCTAGTGCAGGGGAGATTTCTAGGGAAAGAATTGAGAGATTAAGAGATTAGATTTCATGGCATAGATAAAAAGTTGGATTTTGTAAAGGAAGAGAGGGAGAGATGAAAAGTTGATAGGATATATAATCAGATAATCAGGGATTTAGGAATTCTTGAACATGGAAGAAGTGCATTTGTGATCAATGGCAAGATCAAAAGTATAACCTTCCCCTAAAACCAATTGGGAAACTTTCCATTTTCTTCTATCAATGACTCCCTATATCTGTAGAATAAGTACAAAAATAAACTTCTTTTGGTCTAAATACTCTTTAATGTCCCCCATAGGCTTGGGTTACTGCCACCTTTACTGCCTTAGCTCCTACATACATGCTGGAAAAAAATCATGAAACTGTGCTGGTTGAATTCAGAAGCTAAGATGGTGAAAGAGCAGGAAGAAGTACAGTGAGTTTTCTCGCAAAACTCCTCCAAACAGACCTAG
This sequence comes from Sarcophilus harrisii, assembly GCF_902635505.1. Taxonomy (NCBI): domain Eukaryota; kingdom Metazoa; phylum Chordata; class Mammalia; order Dasyuromorphia; family Dasyuridae; genus Sarcophilus; species Sarcophilus harrisii. The sequence goes on from NC_045426.1 coordinate 346,072,526, forward strand.
AAAGAATACTTATAAATCCTAGTGGGGAAATCCAAGAAAAAGTCATAATAATTTTTCCAGTCCAGATTCACAGAAATACAGAAAAAAGGTCTTTGGACTTTGGAAACAGGATCTAGCCAGGAAACCACCATATGCAGAACATTCCAGCACAGGGAGAGGCTGGGTACCAGGGCAAAAGGAGATACCAGACCCACCTTCAAACAGACCTCATGTGGAGTTTGGGAACAGGTGCCATCTGACATCTTTGTCACTTGCTGCGTGTTACCAGCTCCAGGTCATAGATCCATACCAGAATGAGGAGGAGACCTGCAAACTGGGGTAGCAATGTAATTCAGAAGCTTGCAGAAGTAACATGACTCTGGTCCCAGGGACAGAGCAGGGTCTCAGTTCCAGCTTCTAGACTACTTTGAAGCCTAAAGAACCCTAAAGAATAAAGTCCAGACCAGGGAGAGCTTGCTGTTCTGTCACTTTGAGCCATAAATGCTTCCCAGTGGCTGATAGAGACCAGTCACCGCCTATTGTTGTTCAGACCTAAACCCAGATCAGGGATTTACAGAGCTCAGGACAGGAGAGCAACAGACTTTTCACTAGATCATACATACCATTTGGGGAGCACTGAAAACTTGCAAGTCCCAAGTCTGAACTATCCTTGCAACCCTGAAATGACACAACACTCAATACCTCAAGAAAGTAACACAGGACCAGCCTAAATCTTCCTTCCAGAAGTGCAAAGAGCTTGGCCATAATATTAAATCTGATTTCAGTAAGTAGGCTGAAAGTAGGCTGGAAGAATGAGTAAACAAACAAACAAAAAAAATCCACCATAAAAAGCTGTTATAATGAGAGGGATATTCAAGATTCAAATCCAGAAGAGAAAGACTTAAAACCATCTACAAAGCAAAACCACAAAGAAAAATAAGCTTGGGTACAAATTCATTCGGGAATTCCTGGAAGAGATTAAAGCAAGAATTTTAAAAAAAAAAGAGTTAAAGATGATTTTTATAAGTGATAAAAAAGTTATAGAGGAAACAATTAGATAATAAATGAGAGCAATGGAAGAAAGAATTGGAAACAGAATTGACAGAATGACACAAGAGATAAAAACTTTGCTCATGCAACAAACTCCTTGAAAATTTGAATGTTCTGGGGCAGTTAGATAGCACAGTGCACAGTGTACTGGCCCTGGAGGCAAGACCTGAGTTCAAATTTCAAACTCACATACTACTTGGGCAAGTCACTGAACCCCAATTACCTCACTTAAAAATATATCTATGTAATGGACCAAATATGAGCCAGTGACAGCAAGAAATATTACAAACAAAGGATTGAAAATGTAGAAGAAAATGTAAGATATTTCGTAGCAAAAACAACTGATCTGGAAAACAGATCAAGGTAGAAAAAAAAATTAAGTATCATTGGGCTATCAATCACAAAAACAATAAAAAAAATCTTATTATTTCAAGAGATAAAAAATGCCTTTGACAAAACATAATATCAATTTCTGTTTTAAAACACACATCACGTATGTGCATGCATGCATACAAAAGTATAGGAATATATGGAGCTTTCCTTAAAATGTTAAGTTGTATCTATTTAAAACCAAGGATAACTATTATCTTTAATGGGGATAAGCTGAAAGCCTTTCCAATGAGACCAGGGGTGAAGCAAGGTTATTTATTATTGTCACTATTATTCAATACCGCATTGGAAATTCTACATATAGCAATAAGATAAGAAAAAGAAATTGAATAAATAAGCAGAGATAATAAGAAAAAATTCCATCCCCTCTGTAGATGATATGATGGTTTACTTAGAGACCCCTAGAGAATCAACTCAAAAACTAATTTTAATAACCTCAACAAAATTGCAGAATATAAAATAAATCCACACAAATCTTTGGCATTTTTATATATTACCTAAAAAATGCAGCAAGAAGAAAGAAAGAAGAAAGAAAAAATCCATTTAAAATCAGTACAGAAAGCATAAAATGTTTGGGACCTATCTGCCAAGAATTATACAAACACAATTACAAAACACTCTTCACAAAAATACATATCTAAATACCTGGAGACATATTTATTGCTCAAGGGTAGGTTGAGTTAGTATTTTTTTAAAATGACAATATCACCTAAATTAATTTATTTATTTAGTGTCATACTAATCAAACTACCAAAAAATTACTTTATAGAGCTAGAGAAATAAAAAAAAATTCATCAGGAAGAACAAAAGGTCAAGAATATCAAGGGAATCAATGGGGGAAAAAAGAGGAAGGAAGGGGACATAATTGTCAAACCAATTTGTATTGGATGAGAAATAAAGTGATTGATCAATGGAATAGATTAGGTACATAACATACAGAAGCAAATGAGCAAGGCAACCTGGAGTTTGATAAACTCAAGTATTTGACAAAAACTATTAGGAAAACTGGAAATCAGTCTGACAAAAAACAGGTATAGATCAGCATTTTATACTATAAATCAAGATAAACTCAAAATGGATACATGATTTAAACAAATGGTGATATCACAGGCAAATTAGTGAAATATGATCCAAGTAGAGAGAGAAAGTCTCATAGGAGATAATAATAGCAATACTTTTGGTTACATAAAATTTAAAAGTTTTTGCATAAGCCAGTGCAGTTAAAACTAGGAGAAAAACAAAAAATTAGGGAAAAAAATCTTTACAGCAAGCTTCTACAATAGAGGCTTCATTTCTACAATGTATAGAAAATTGAACTAAATTTAAAAGAATAAATGCTAGTCCTAAATTAATAAATGGTTAAAGGATTTATAGGCAGTTTTCAGGTGAAGAAATCAAAAAACATATAATACTTGAAATCACTAATAGAGAAATGCACATTAAAACAACTCTGATATACCACCTCTTCCCCATCAGATTGGCTAAGATGATAAAAAAGAAAAATGAAAAACAATGCAGGGGATGGAGGAAAACAGGCATACTAATGCACTATTGATGAAGCTGTGAACTAGAACAATTTGGAAATATGCCCAAAGAGATATAAAACCCAGTTTTACCTTTAACCCAACAATATCACTACTATATCTTTATCCCAACGATATCAAAAGAAAAGGAAAAGGACCTATAAGTGCAAAATTATTTATAGCAATTCTTTTTGTAGTGGCAATGAATTGGAAACTGAGAGGATGTTTATAATCTGGGAAATGGTTGAACAAGTTGTAGTATATGATTGTGACAGAATAATATTGTGCTAGAAGAAATGAAGAGCATGATGATTTCAGAGAAAACTAGACATATGAACTGATGCAAACTAAAGTAAGCAGAACCAGGAGAACATTGTACTTGGTAACAGCAACTTTGTAACAATAATCAACTGTGAAAGACTTAGCTTCTCTTATCAATACAATGATCCAAGACAGTTTCAAAGGACCCATGATGAAAAATGCTATCCACTTCCAGAGAGAGAACTGATTAATTCTGAATATAAATTGAAGCATATTTTTCACTTTCTTCTTCAACTTTCTTGCTTTAATTTTTTTTTTTACAACATAGCTAATATAGAAATATGTTTTGCATGACTTCACATGTATGACTGGATACCATATTGCTTGTCTTCTTGATGGGTGGGAAAAGGATGGGTGGAAGGAAGAAGATTTGGCACTCAAAAAATTTTCAAATGAATGTTAAAAAGAAAAACCTGGGAAATTTTATATAAACAGACACAAAGTGCAGTGAGCAGAATCAAGCGAACAATTTACAAAGTAATTCCAATATTGTAAAGATAATTAACAACAAAAGATTTAGTAACTTTGATCAACACAATGAACTACCTATCATAATTCCAAAGGACTCATGAGGAAAAATACTATCCACCTCCAGATAGAGAACTGATGGACTCAGACTGCAAATGAAAGCATACTCTTTTTTATCCTTCTTTTTCTTGCTTCGTCTCCACCCCCCACAGAACCCAGCTAATACAGAAATATGTTTTGCATTATTTCATATTTGCAATGGGTTTTATATTTTTTGCCTTCTCACTGGATAGGAGAGAATCTAAAACTGAAAATAAAATAAAATTGAATTTTTAAAAAAGAGCACAGGAAGTACACAATGTCAAGATATTCCAAAATAAATGACCTTAGTTATCTAAGACCTGGATTCAAATTTAGCTTTGAATTCATGTTAACTGTGAAACTTATGATAAATCATTTTGTCTTTTAGGCCTCATTTTCTCTATTTATAAATAGATCTTCCAGGTCAAGCAATTATAAAATATAATTCTAAGTGGAGAATAATAATATACTATTGTCATAATCATCTTGTAACTCAGCACTGGTCCTTTTTAAGAGTAGAGATAAGGACTGGACTTGTGGGAAACTTCCTCTTCTAGTGCAGGTCTGAACTTTCTAAACAATTTACAATCTGAGAAAACTGGGTGGAACCCTGAGAGATTAGATAATTTTCCAAAGTCACACAGCTACTTTGTGTAGTCCTGATCCTAGATAGTCCCTGTTCCGAGGCTAGCTACTGTGCTATCTCTTATCACCCCAGATAAATGGAGCAATGGAAAAATAAAGTAAAATATTTAATTGGAAATTCACTAAGGTAGATATTTAAAAAAAAAATAATTCCAGGAAACTTCTTAATTACACATGAGTGATAGGATCACAGGATCATATATCTAGGACATACAGGGAATCCTCAGAAGCCATCCATTCTGTTACACAAGTCAGGAAACTGAAACCCATGGAAGTTAAATGTCTTGCACAAAGTCACACAGGTAATAGTGTCAGAGAATTTTTTAATAAAGCTTTTTATTTTTAAAATATATGCCTAGATAGTTTTCAGCATTCACCCTTGCAAAACCTTGTGTTCCAAATTTTTTTCTCCCTCCCTCCTCCCCTCCCCAGACATCAAGTAACCCAATATTAAATGTACAATTCTTGTGAATGGATCCAGTCATTCTGGAGAGCAATTTAGAACTATGCTCAAAAAGTTATCAAACTGTCCATATCCTTTGACCCAGCAGTGTTTCTATTGGGCTTATATGCAAAGAGATCTTAAAGGAAGGAAAGGGACCCAAATGTGCAAAAATGTTTGTAGCAGCTCTTTTTGTAGTGGCAAGGAACTGGAAACGGAGTGGATGGCCATCAGCTGGACATATGGTATAAGAATGTTATGGAATATTATTGTTCTATAAGAAACGATCAGCAGGATGATTTCAGAGAGGCTTGGAGAGACTTACATGAACTGATGCTGAGTGAAATGAGCAGAACCAGGAGATCATTGTACACGCCAAAAGCAAGATTATACGATGATCAATTCTGATGGACATGAGTCTTCTCAACAATGAGATGATTGAAGTCAGTTCCAATAATCTTGTAATAAAGAGAGCCATCTACACCAGAGAGAGGACTATGGGAATAGAGTTTGGACCATAACATAGCATTTTCACTCTTTTTGTTGTTATTCACTTACATTTTGTTTTCTTTCTCATTTTTTTCCTTTTTGATCTGATTTTTCTTGTGCTAGATAATTGTATAAATGTTTACATATATTGGATTTAACATATATTTTAACATGTATAACATATATTGGATTACTTGTCATCTAGGGGAGGGAGTAGAGGGAAGGAGGAAAAAATTTGGAGCACAAAGTTTAGCAAAGATTAATGTTGAAAAATTACCCATGCATATGTTTTGAAAATGAAAAGCTTTAAAAAAAAGAAAAAATTTGCAATTCTTCTATACTTCTATACATATTTCTACAATTATCATGCTGCACAAGAAAAATCATATCAAAAAGGGGAAAAAGGAAGAAAGAAAACAAAATACAAGCAAACAACAACAATAAAAAAGTGAAAATGCTACGTTGTGACCCATACTCAATCCCCACAGTCCTCTCTAAATGAAGATGATTCTCTCCATTATGAAGCATTTTATATATGTGTATGTATATGTATGTAGAGATACACATTCCTAAATAAATTCCAAATAATAGAAAATAAAAATTTGTTATAAAGTATATGTTTATAGAAAATTATAATTTTCTCAAAAATATGCTGACTCTGAAGTCAAATTTCCTGCATTTAAATACTGTCTCTGACTTACATGGAATAGAAGCAAGAGAACATTATATACAGCAACAATACTATAAGATGATCAGTTCTGATAGACGTGGCTCTTTTCAACAATGAGGTAATGCTTTATAATAAAATGTCATTTTCATTTTAAAAAATTATTAGACTACACGAAAATCATAACCAAAAAGTAGCCTAACCCATCATCTTTCAAGAAATCTTAAAAGAGAACTGCCCAGATCTTTTAGAACCAGAAGGTAAAGTGAAACTAGAAAGAATTCACTGGTCCCCTCATGAAAGAAACTCCAAAATGAAAACTCCCAGGAACATTATAGCTAAAATCTAGAGCTTCCAGATCAAAGAAAAAAAATATTTCAAGTAGTCAGGAAGAAAGAAATTTATGTTATATAACCTCGGCAAGGTCTTTACTGCTGCAAGACAATGTTTTTATACCTCCCTAATTAATTCACTATCCCACTCACCAAATCTTTTTATCCTACTTCAAACTGTCCATGACTCCTCAGCTCTCAGTTGAAAGCTTTGACTCATACTTCACTGAAGAAAAAATTCATACTATTCACCAAAAGCTTTCTTTTCTTCTTCATCTCACATCATTCAGATGATTTCTCTCACGATCTCCTCCTTTACACTCTCACCCAAAGAAAAGATGGCCTTTTTCCTTGACAAGATACACCGCTCTACATGCACAAATGATTCCATTCCATCAAGTTTTGTCTTGCAAGTTGCTCCTACAATCATTCCCACTCTTATTACTTACATCAGTTTCTCCCTGCTTGCTAACTGCATTCCTCCTACAAAAATGTCCATGTCCACTCCCACCCTTCCATGCTAACAAAAACAAAAACAAAAAACAAACCCTCATTTGACCTATCCATCTCATCTCCTCTATCATCCTATATCTCTACTCCCTTTTAGGACTAAACTCCTAGAGACAGCAATGTGCAATAGGTGCCTTGAACGTCTTTCCTCCCATTTTCTTCTTAAATCTCTACAGTCTGACTTCTGACTTCACCATCCATCCCAAACTGCTCTCCTTTTCAAATCTTCATCTAGGTCATAGATGTTAACCCTGTGGATGTCCTATACACTCTCTCCTGGGTCCTCTTCTCTCTTCCCTTTTTACTGTTTCACTTAGTGACTTAATCAACTCCCTTCGATTCATTTATCTTCTAGGCTGACAATTTTTAAATCTTTTTATTCGATCCTAACTTTTCTTTTGACTTACAGTTGCTTATCTCTAACTGCCTATTGAATACCTTGAACTGGATGTGCCATTGACATCTTGACCTCAACATATCCAAAATGGCACTCATTATTTCCAGAGCCTCCCCTCCAACAAACTTTCCCCTTTTCCTAAATTCCCCATTACTGTTAAGGGTATCATCATTCTCTCATTCAACTAGATTGGAAAACTAGATATCATCATTTGATTCCTCACTCTTTCTAATCTCCATTTGAATCTATTAACAAGAACTGTCAATTTTGTCTTCATAATATCTCTCAAATATGTTCCTTTTTCTCTTCTGGCATGGCCACTGGGACCTGATTCAGGTCCTCATCACCTCATGCCTGGTCCATTGCAATAGCAGTTCATTGATCTCTCTCCAAAAAGTCAGTCTTCTACTTAGCTGTTTTTCTAAAGCACAAGTCTGACCAGGTCACCACCTCCCTACTTAACACAATCTAATGATTCCTTATTACATTTCAGGATCAAACATATGACAACAACAACTGACACTCACATAGTGCTTACTATATACCAGGAACTTTTCTAAGTACTTTACAATTATTATCTCATTTTATTTTCATAAAAAGGAAATAGGAGCTATTATTATCCCTATTTTACAGATGAGAAAACTAAAGCAAGCAGAAGTTAAGTGACTAGTCCAGGGTCACATAGCTAGTAAGTATCTGAACTTTTGACTGCAGGTCTTCCTGACTCCAGGTTTGATACGCTATCCACTGATCTTCCTGGCTGCCTCCATTTTGTTCTTAAAGCCCTTCATAATCTGATTTACCTACTCCTTTCTAGTCTTCTTTTTTTTTTTTAAATAGTGTTTTATTTTTCCACATACATACAAAGGTAGTTTTCAACATTCCCCTTTGCAAAACTTTCTGTTCCAAATTTTTCTTCCTCTCTTTCCTGCTCTCCCCAAGTCAGCAAGGAATCTCATATAGACTAAACATATGCAATTTTTCTAAACGTTTTTCCATATTCATCATGCTGTGAAAAAATAAATCAGAACAAAAGGGGAAAAACATGAGAAAGGAAAAAAAAAGACCAAACAAACAACCACAACAAAAAGGTAAAAATACTATGCTTTGATCCACGTTCAGTCTCCATAGTTCTCTCTCTAGTTGCCAATAACTCTTTCCATCACAAATCTATTGGAATTTCCTTGAATCACTTTACTATTGAAAAGAGCCAAGTCCATCAGTTGACCATCATATAAACTTGTTGTGTACAATGTTCTATTGGTTCTGTTCATTTTACCCATCATCAGTTCATGTAAGTCTCTCCAGGCTTTTCTGAAATCCACCTGCTCATCATTTCTTATAAAAATGATAATATTCCATTACATTAATATGCCATAACTTATTTAGCCATTCCCCAACTGATGGGCATCCACTCAATTTCCAGTCCCTTGCCACTACAAAAAGGACTGCAAGTCTTCTTATACTTTACTCCACCCCACGGTCTCCCCATGTGCTCTTTCATTCAACGACACTGGCGTCCTTGCTATTCCTTGAACAAAACGCTGTATCTCCCAACTCCAGCATTTTTCCTGGCTGTCTCCCATTCCTGGAATGCTCTCTTTTCTCATCTCCGCCTCATAGATTCCCTGGCTGCCTTCAAATAGCAGCCAAAATCCTACCTTCTACAAGAAGCTTTTCCCCAATCTTGCTTAATTCTAGTGCCTTCCCTCTGTTGATTATTTCCAAATTATCTTGTGTATAGCTTATTTGTCTACAGTCCTTTGCATGTTGTCTCCCTCATTAGACTGTGAGATCCTGGAGAGCAGGAACTGTTGATTGTTTTTCTTTGTATTCCTAGCATTAAGCATAGTTCCTAGCAAATTGTAGGTGCTTAATAAATGTTTATTGACTGACTGACAATGCAGTTTCAGTGTTTTTGATCTTATGCCTTGTGAAAAAGCTTTAGAAAGTCATGATCTTGAGTGTGTGCCATACAGTCAAGAGATAATGGAAGTACAGAGGGATTTGTTAGCTCAGTGACCAGAGGCTCTGCTGAAGAGCTCAGTATCTAGAGCCAAATATTTAGAGATTAGTGATTTCAAGGTCAATCAGCCATCATTCTCTGAGGCAGACCTGAATAGACATGTTATCCCTAGGGAAACTGGATTCTCCATAAACCCTTTGCCAGGATAGTTTTTATATAGCTTAATCAGAGCTCTCACTGGGCACAGCCTCCAATGTCACCGGATCCCACATCTTCCCAGTTCCAGCCACGGGCTTTCCCATGATGGAGGGCTGCATGCATGTAGACAGGTACCACTACGTGCCTTGGTCCTCTTTGATGTAGTAACCTACGCTCAGATACTGAGTCAGACTCCACCCAATGCAGAATCTCAGCTGCCCCCTAGCACCCCCTGGTGTGCATGGGGAATAGCAGCCAAAGTCTCTGTCCAGCAAAGTTTAGGACTGCCTCCCTCTGATCATCTCGGAGATCACTGAGTTTTGTATATGGAGATGCTGAACTGGACCTCTCCTATAAAGGGTTCTATTCCCTCCAGGCTCCTTAGTGACTTTACTCTATCAATTCATCTCTTCTACATCTTCAATTCTTTCCTCTCCACCAGCTTTTTCCCCTCCGCCCTGATATCTGTCTGTTCAAGGGGTTTAGAGTTGGAAGGAATCTTAGAGATCATCAAATTATTACAACAATCCTCTAATTGGCTTTCCTGCCTTGAGTTTCTCCTCATTCCAATCTATTTTGGAATTTTTCCAAAGTAATTTTCCTCAAATACTGACCGTGATGTCTTACTCAACCAATTCCATCAGCTTCCTATTTCCTCTACAATAGGAATAGGTTTCATGGGGGGTGGGGAGGTGGGGGGAGATTGTCCATAAATTCATATGGGAAAAAATGCATCTTGATTTCAATAGGATTTATTGACTTTGTAATCCCATATGTTTTATTTTATGCATTTAAAAATATTATTCTGAGAACGGGTCCATAAGTTTTGTCAAACTGCCAAAGCAGTCCCAGACACAAAAAGGCTAAGAATCTTACTTCTAGAATAAAATATAACCTCCTCTGATTATCTTTTAAAACCCTATCTTTCCAGCCTCACTTGACATCATTCTCTCCCTTTTCCCACATCCAAAAATTTTGTGATCCAGCCAAACTGAACTTCTCTAGGTAAGGGACAGACATATGCACACAGTACCACATCTCCTAAATCTGTGCCTTCACATGGGCAACCCCACAAGCTTAGAATTCACTCTTTCCCAGAAAATCCCTGTCTTTATCACTCAGCCATCTTCTACATGAAGCCTTTCCCCAACTGCTAATACCTTCTGTCCCAAATTACCTTGAATTTAACTGCTTTGTGTGTGTGTGTGTGTGTGTGTGTGTGTGTATACACACATATTTGTATGGATGGATTTCATATTTACATGTTTAATTTTATATTTCATGAATTATATTTATATGTATTTATATTTTATGTATTACCACATAATAAACAATATACATATAATTATATATGTATGAATATAACCCTGTCCCAAAGTCTATTAGTATGGGATTTTCTCCTTATTAGTGGAGATGAAGGTCCTGCCAGGTGTGAGTTAGTGACTTAGTGAAAGACAAGAGAGCTCAAACTTTCACCAATTACCTTAGAATTCACCTTTGGAAGGACTCTTGGATTTTCCTGGCTTCCAGATTCAAACTAGAAGATGAAAGAAGCCAATCTCACTTCAGATAGCTGAAGAAAAAGACTCTGGAAATACAAGACAGTCTCCATCATATCCCTATCTGCAGTTTGTTACTCTAGAGACATTATGATGTGAGATATAGGATTCAATTGAGCTGAGTTATCTCCACCCCATTGGGAGATTTTTTACTCTATGTTGTCTGATATATATTATTCTACGTATATGAGTGTGTAAACACACATACACACATCCTTTTATGTTTTCTGTTTTGTTATATTTGGATAAATGGACTTCTTTGTTATTCTCCATATGTCTTCATCGTGGAACTGGTTTAAGGAAGGAAAGTGATCAACTGTGCATACCCTTTGATCCAGCAGTTTTACTACTGGGTTTATATCCCTGGGCTAAAGGAGGGAAAGGGACCCACATGTGCAAAAATGTTTGTGGCAGCCCTGTTTGTAGGGGCCAGAAACTGGAAAATGAGTGGATGCCCATCATTTGGAGAATGGCTGAATAAATTGTGGCATATGAATATTATGGAATATTATTGTTTGGTAAGAAAATGACCAGCAGGATGTTTCAGTGAGGCTTGGAGAGACTTACATGAATTGATGCTGAGTGAAATGAGCAGGACCAGGAGATCATTATATACTTCAACAACAACACCATATGACGATCAATTCTTATGGATGTGGCCCTCTTCGACAATGTGATGAACCAAATCAGTTCCAATAGAGCAGTAATGAATTGAACCAGCTACACCCAGTGAAAGAACTCAGGGAAATGAGTGTGAACCACTACATAGAATTCCCAATCCCTCTATTTTTGTCCGCCTGCATTTTTGATTTCCTTCACAGGCACTATTTCAAAGTCCAACTCTTTTTGTACAGCAAAATAACTGTTTGGACATGTATACTTATATTGTATTTAACTTATACTTTAACATATTTAACATGTATTGGTCAACCTGCCATCTGGGGGCAGGGGTGGGGGAAAGGAGGGGAAAATTTGGAACAAAAGGATTTGCAACTGTCAATGCTAAAAAATTACCTATGTATATATCTTGTAAATAAAAAGCTATAATAAAAAAAAGGAAGGAAAATGATCAAGCCTTGGATATAAAGCTTGGTAGTCTCTCCTTCCTCCCCTCCTGCCCCCCAAAAAAATCATTAAATAAACAAAAAGTTGCTCAAACTTGAAAATATGCCCTAGACTAAAATTATTTAAGGGAGCAGATAGGTGGTACCCCATCTCTCTCTCCCTGAGGAGGGTAAAGTGGTCTCAGTCCCAACTTCCTGTCTTCCTCTCCTGGAAGGAATGAATCTTCTTTGAAGAACAGTAGGAAAAGAGGCTAAAGATGTCTATTCTGCTTTTTATTAAGCCAAATAAAGCCAACAAAGCCTTACTACATGTGGATCTTCAGTACACCAACACTTAGCACCATGCCTGGCACATAGTAAGAGTCTCATAAATATTTGTCAATTGAGTAATGGTATTATTCATTCCCCTCATTTTTCCAATGAGGAAAGCAATTGCATCTCTCTTTCCTTACTGATCAAACTTACTGTAGAGTCAACAATACTTTATACCTTCATTTCTTTAGCACTCACTTCTCAGATTTTTTTTTTTTTTTTTTTTGCTTTCTCAGATTTCAAAGTAGCCTCAAGATCTATCACACTTGAGTAAAAATGCTCTCTTTAAGTTCCTTTATGACCCCATTGGACTAAATCCAATGGCTATAACTTCTCAGTCCTGGTCTTTCTTGTTCTTTCTGCAGTATTTGGCATAAGTTGATCAATCTCTTTCTCTTAGATGTTATTTCCTTCTTCTGACTCTCTTCTCTGATGGCTAAGAATTGGAAATCAAAGGTATGCCCATCAATTGAGAAATGGCTGAACAAATTATAGCATATGTTTGGAATGGAATATTATTATGCTATAAGAAATGACAAGCAGGATGATTTCAGAAAAAAGTGGAAAGATGTACATGAACTGATATAAGATGAAGTGAGCAGAACCAGAACACGGTATATAGTAATAGCAATATTGTATGATAAAGAGCTGTGAATGACTTAGCTTTTCTCTGTAATACAATGATCCAAGACAGTTCAAAGGACTCATGATGAAAAATGCTATTTACCTCCCAAGAAAGTCTGAAAACAGCCTGAAACATGCTATTTTTTCCCTCTCTTTTGCTTGCTTTATCTTTTTCTTTTTGCTTGAATTTTCTTGCATAAAATGACTGGTATGGGAATGTTTTATATGATTGCACATATATAACCTATTTGATTACTTATCATCTTCAAGGGGGAATAAAATTTGGAACTTAAAATTTTTTAAAATACTAAAAATATTTTCATATGTAATAAAGAAAGATACTATTTAAAATAAAAAAGAAAGTAAGCTCTTTGAGGTTAAGAACTGTCTCTTTTTGCTAGTATTTGTGTTTCCAGGGTACAGCACAATGCTTAACACTTAGCAAGTGCTTAATAAATATTTATTGACACATCCAGGGCCAAACTAATTTTTCCTTCCCAAATCTACTACTTTTCCTCCCCACTTCTCGTTTACAGGGGTATCACCATACTTTTAGTCAAAACTTGAATATTATCTATGATTCCCTCTCTCTCACCTCTTATAATCAGTTGCTAATGGATTTTACTTCCTTTATGTTTCTCCCCTTTATCCTCTCCTCACTCTCTATACTATAGTTCAAGCTCATATCATGTCTCCTTTCAATTGTTACAATAGTTTGCTGACTCACCTCTCTAACATTCTCTTCCCTCAGATCCGTTCTCTAAGAATAGGGATAGAGACTGAGGAGGGTGGATTGGATAGCTTCCGAGGTCTAGCTCTGCATCTTGTTTATTTGTTGTTGTTTATCCTTTATTCCTGAATGAGATCAATCTGGAGTCTGTAAATGAACCTATGTTTCTACTAGCTCCAGGAACTAACTCTTGGATGAGGCAATTTTCTCTTCTCATGCAGCCAGGCATTTTTTCTTAAATTTTGTCTTTAAAGAGTTACTAGAGTACTGACGTTTATTGAATTGATCAGGATCACACAACTAGTATGGGTCAAAGATAGAATTGAGCTCTAGTCTTTCTGGATTCAAAGCCAAATCCCCATCCTTTATGATACACTGCCTCTCATCTCCTATATATACAACCAGATTAATCTTCCTATTATTCTCCTCATTGCTTTCCATTGCCATCAGGACAAAGCTTGAACAGTCATCCAAGGTCCCCCATGACCTGTCTCCAACCTGTTTCATGATTTCTGGACCCTCCAACTTCCTCTATTTCATGTCTGCCTCTGTGACTTTTCTAAGGATCCTCTTCATACCTGGGATGTTTTTTCCTACTTTGATGCCTTTCTTTTTTTTTTTTTTTTTTTTTAAATTTTATTTTTTTTATTTAATAGCCTTTTATTTACAGGATATATACATGGGTAACTTTACAGCATTAACAATTGCCAAACCTTGTTCCAATTTTTCACCTCTTACCCCCCCACCCCCTCCCCTAGATGGCAGGATGACCAGTAGATGTTAAATATATTAAAATATAAATTAGATACACAATAAGTATACATGACCAAAACGTTATTTTGCTGTACAAAAAGAATCAGACTCTGAAATATTGTACAATTAGCTTGTGAAGGAAATCAAAAATGCAGGTGTGCATAAATATAGGGATTGGGAATTCAATGTAATGGTTTTTAGTCATCTCCCAGAGTTCTTTTTCTGGGCATAGCTAGTTCAGTTCATTACTGCTCCATTAGAAATGATTTGGTTGATCTCGTTGCTGAGGATGGCCTGGTCCATCAGAACTGGTCATCATATAGTATTGTTGTTGAAGTATATAATGATCTCCTGGTCCTCCTCATTTCACTCAGCATCAGTTCGTGTAAGTCTCTCCAGGCCTTTCTGAAATCATCCTGTTGGTCATTTCTTACAGAAACAATAATATTCCATAATATCCATATACCACAATTTATTCAGCCATTCTCCAACTGATGGACATCCATTCAGTTTCCAGTTTCTAGCCACTACAAAGAGAGCTGCCACAAACATTCGTGCACATACAGGTCCCTTTCCCTTCTTTATGATCTCTTTGGGATATAAGCCCAGTAGTAACACTGCTGGATCAAAGGGTATGCACAGTTTGATAACTTTTTGAGCATAGTTCCAAACTACTCTCCAAAATGGTTGGATTCGTTCACAACTCCACCAACAATGCATCAATGTCCCAGTTTTCCCGCATCCCCTCCAACAATCATCATTATTTTTTCCTGTCATCTTAGCCAATCTGACAAGTGTGTAGTGGTATCTTAGAGTTGTCTTAATTTGCATTTCTCTGATTAATAATGACTTGGAGCATCTTTTCATATGACTAGAAATAGTTTCAATTTCTTCATCTGAGAATTGTCTGTTCATATCCTTTGACCATTTTTCAATTGGAGAATGGCTTGATTTTTTATAAATTAGAGTTAATTCTCTATATATTTTGGAAATGAGGCCTTTATTTGATGCCTTTCTAAATGCTACCTGTCTTTCAAAGCCATACTCTAGGGCCATCTCCTTGAGGAAGTGGCCCCTGTAAAAATCCACTCCATATAGAGCTCTTTTAGCCTTTGTTTGAGATAGACAATCCATCCTTCCATTTACTTATATGGTTCTCTTATATGTGTCTCCCTTCCTCAATTTCCTATTTTCCTATTCCCCAGAGTGTATTCTGTCCCAGTTAGATTATACCTAGAATATTATGTTGAATTCTAAGTCTCTATAATTTAAGAAGATTCCTTCCCACTCTAAAATTCTGTTTCCATGAGTCTACTATACTCTTGTCTCCTTTCCAGAATGGCCAATCACAGAGGATTATATAAAAATGCATTGATTTGTATCAGACCTCTTCTCACCCCCAGCCAGTTCCCCTAAAAAATGAAAAACTCTTCAGAAGCCCATTTAAGAAAATAGTTTTTAATCGCCAAAGTCAGTTTGATACTCCCACCTCCCTCAGACAGAACCCACCCCCACCATGGACCTCAGCCCCCAAATGAGCCATCACCTGGACTCTCCCTCCTGGAACGGGGACCCCGGAAGCCAGGGCCTGGGGTTGGGATGGCTGGGGGATTCAGCACAACTTCCCCAGGCCGGGCCCCCCCAGGTTTCCCTTTCAGCTGGAGGAGCTCCTGGTAATCCCGAACCATAGCCCTCAAGGGTTCTAGCTGGGGTAACACATACTCCTCCAACCACTCATCCACAGTATTAGAGTAGAACACAACACCCAAATGCATCTGTAGGGTTGGCAGCAGGCTCTCCCAGGCTTCGGACACCCTGAGGAAAGGAAATGAGGGTATCCACATATCTCCCTTCCCTCACCAGCCTCCAAGAATCACTTCTTCCTCAACCCACAGTCATCAGCTTGAGGCTTTCCACTCCTCCCTGAAAACCCTGAGGAGTCAGTCTCAGCATCCAAGAGCCTTCCTCAATTCTTCCCCATACATATTACTCACTTGGTCAATTTTCGGCCAAAGGCCTCCAGATTCTGTGGATTCCCAAAGTGATTTTTGCGATGGTAAGGGCTGAACCAGCCCTGAGCTGTGCTAGGGATACACAACAGAGGAAGGGGTTACTTCACCAAATTGTCAGACATCCCCTGCCCTCCCATTTTGCATGTACTAAGAGGAAAATGGAGAATTGGGACAGAGCCTCCAGGACTTCTCAGAGTCCTCCCTTCAAGGGTTCCCAAGAATGAGGCACCAGGAGCTGCTCTCCCTTGTGTAAATAAATCACACGCAGGCAGGGGAGCATGTTAGGGGGTCAGAGGGATGGGTGTAGGAGGTACCTATCCTCCTCCAGAGCTCTCAGTCCATTCTCCTTCAGCTCCTTGACTTGTTCTACCAGGTGGTAGACTTCAGCCCCAGGAAACATACCATCTCCTTGGCTGTGGATAGGAAGGGGACAGGATCAAGTAGGAAGGGCCTGGACTGGAATGGGAGCAGTTATTTGGCTAGGCTTCAGACTGACATGCTAAACTGGACCTCCCTTTCTCCTTCCAGCTTCCTTCTTCCCCAAGTCTGTCCCAGGCTCCCATCAAGCACTGATGGCCAGCCTAGCATACAAAGCCCCTCCCAAAGCTCTAAGTAAGGACTCCACCCCCCAGGCTGGTCCATGGTCTCCCCACCATGTGCTGGACTCCAAGTTGATAGTCTGAAATCCCAGCAGCTCCATAACTGTCTTCTTGGTCACCTCAGTGAATTCTCCTAGGGAAAGAAATAGGGAAAGAACCAAATGATTCAGGCAACCTCTTCTGTCCAAACCAGAGGTTTAGAATCTGATTCAGAACATGAACTACAGGCAAGTCTACTTCTACTGTCTGGGAAAGTTACTATGAATAGCAGCTGTTTAAATGTCTAAGAATATCTACCAAAGTCTAGAGTACCTGCAGAAAAAGGCTTGGTTAATCTTAGCCTCAGTTTCCTTTTCTGTAAAATGGGGATACTTCTATGTATACTATCAACCTTACAGTGTTTTTATGAGTAAACTGTTCTATAGACCTTCTAGTGTTTATAGTGCATATGAGTTCTACTAGTTAGGACCAAATCCTCAGGGTTACCTAGTGTTTTCCCACATGTTCAAAGGAACTGGAAGAAAACCAACCAGCAATGGGGTGGGAAGTGGGAGAGGATCAGGGAAGAAATAGGCAAGGGAAGTATAAATTCCCAGCTGGTGTCCATGCCTCCTCTTCCAAAACTTTTCCAAATAGTTCTAGGTCTCTCATTTATATCACACAGGAGGGAGCTAGATGAGAAAGTCTCTAAATTCCCTTCAAGCCCAACATCTTGTGAATGACCACCCATACCAGCAACAAGGGTCTGCAGACAGATGGCCAGGGAAGGAACAGCCACCGGGAGCAGCTCACACAGCACAGAATAGTGGTCATATCTGAAAAGAGGAAGAGAAAAGACAGAGACCCAGAGATGAGTCTAAGAGTCTTCATTAAAATACAAGTTTCTGGAGAGCAGGGAGCCTGCTTTTTGTCCTTGCATTTGGGGCACTTAGCACAGTGCCTGACCCATTGCAGGAGGCTTAATAAAAGTTTTTTGACTGACTGGCTGCCTCTAATTCCCATCCTCACTCCATCTCACCCTGCTAGACCCTCAACCTAAGCCTTCACCTCTGCCAACCGGTCAGAACAATGCCCTGGCAACGGATAGGACGGGCATCCCGGATGTGGGGGCCAGAAGATGCAGCCTGCAGAGCTCGGAGCACACGAAGCCACGACAGCTGGTTGCTCAGGTGATGGCTAAGAGGTGTCCACATCTGGGCTGGGCCTGTGGAACCCTTGAAGGAACTGGCAAACCACACGCTTCGGAAGCCACTTTCTGCATACTTGGCAATGATGCGTCCTGGGGATGAGGGGGAAACAGAAGGAGTGTAAGAAAGCAGGGGCAGGGAAGGAGGAGGGGTTGGGGAGTACAAAGTGGAGAGAATACACTCATCCAGGAGTCAGGGATCAAGAGGAATATCTATCCTCCCCACCCCCACTTTAACTATCTCAAGTTGTTCTTGGGTGATATAGCTAGTTACAGGTCAGCCCTGTCCCACCCAGCAACCAGGGGAACAGGGGATGTGGCTCCAGTTCTGACAGGCCATATGCTCACCAATCTGGTCAGTGTCCAAGTCAGGGTCATAGAACCACATCATAGGGTCTGCAAGCTGAGGGATCCCTGATTCTAGGAGGACAGAAAAGATCAGTAAGAGGGTACTAAGGAGTCCAATCCCAAGACAGGAATAAAGCATACCAAAGATTCCTCCATTATCAGGGTCCTGTCCCTCCACCCACACCAGACCAAGGTGTAGGTGACTTTGGGTTTGGGGGGGAACCTTCCTTGAGCATGGAAAGGCCTTAGAGGAGTACTGGGGATAGGGAAGGGACAAATGCTAATGAAGGAATGGGAATATCCCAGGATGCCAGAGGCCCAGAATCCAGAGAATAAATACCAACTAGATGAAGTTGGAATCTCTGGGAAGGGGGGACCCTAGGATAACAGGGTTGAGGAACAAGGGCCAGTGAGGGAAGAAGATGGTCTTTAGGATGGGGGCATCCCAGAATACTAGGGCTGGGAAACAAATGCCAATGAGGGAAAGTCTGTAAAATGGGGGTCTCCAGGATCCTAGGGTGAGGGGTATTCCTAACACTGGGGGACAAAAAAGGTTCCCAGGGCTGGGGGATGATTGCCAGTGAGGGAAGGTCAGCATCTTTGGGATCAGGGGACTCTGAGATTCTAGACTTGTGAGAAGAATACCAAGTATGGAATAGTCAATGGAATAGACTATGGAATAGTCATATTAGGAGGGGGAATACCAGGGTCTCAGACCTCCAACCTGAATGGTTGGGAAATAAATGCTAATAGGGATAAGTCAGAGTCTCTGGGATGGAGAGACCCCAGAGTTCCAGAACTGAAGGATAAATGCCAATGAGAGAATGTCAAAATTTCTAGAAATTGGGAGATCCCAAGGTTGGGGTCCCCCTGCCTTGGACGGCCTGGGGTGGTAGTCTTCGAAGCACATCATCCCAAAGTAGTAGTCGAAGCCCTGGGTGGCGCCAGCTCAGAAAAGTCACGACTTCTCGAACATGGTTCAAGTACATGTGGCCAACATCTTCGCCATGGCGAAGTAACCAGGCTCGGGAGTCTGCACCCTCACCCAGGTGGAACACCTATACCCCAATGGAAGATAGATCACCTCAGACAAGGCCCCCAAAGCCTGGTCTTATAGGATTGTCCCCCACCTCTCCTTCCCTCTCTCAGATCTGACCTCATCAGCTCCCACATGTAACCAGCGGGTATGTGGGTGCTGGTCAAGGACCTGGCCCAGGAGGGCTCGGAGTAACGGCATTGTCCCAGCAGCATGTGGATTCAGGGTGCTGGGATAACGATCCACCTCCCGAAGGGGCCAGAACTTCTCGTGTTTTAGCACAAACTGGAATGAGAAATACCAAGATGAAGGTGGGGAGGAGGAGTAGATCAGAAATGCTGAGAATTTAGGGGGCAATAACCATTCCCCATGGAAACAGTACATATTCTCATATTTGATCAGCATCTGCCTTGAGCCAGGACAGAAGTGGAAATAGCTTGGATAGACCAGAGGAAAGGGGGACAGTCGATCAGTCCTTACTTGGACCCTTCCCTTTGCCCTCCTGAGATCATCCCCCAATCCTGAAAAGTCACTGGCCTTGGGACATCCTGATCAGGATTAAGATAGGAGGAGCTGAGTCAAGGGGCAGGGGTGCCAGGATGAGGGTTAATTGTTGGATGGGATCAGGGGTCAAGTACCTCAAAGTGGCCAAATGTCTGCACCAGGGGAATCACCTCCAGATGGTTCTGTGTTGCCAATTGCTGAATCCGCTCAATGTCATGTTTACTGAGGATACCAGAATCCTTATCAGGCCCCCAGCAGCCCCATCGTCATGGCCTCCATCCCCTGCCAGAATTACTTCTGGCTCCCTCCAACTCACGACTAATCTTCTCTGTTAAGTCCCATAGATTCCTCCCTCTATCAGACCCCACAGCTCTGATCTCCTCCTATCCGATGCTGAGGATCCCCAAATCCCTGGGCAGCCTCCCTTGATGAACCCCATGGTTATAATATGTCCCCTCCCATACAATTCAATTCTCAAAGACTGATTCCATTCCCTTATCAGACTCGTCTCTTATAGCCTAGGGCTTTTTAAATTCACAGCCCCACTCCTCCATCAGTTCCCATAATCCCACCTGTAGGAGTGGGGTGAACGTAACAACTCCAGTTCCCCATGGAAAGGAAACATGTCTTCATATTCGATCAGCACAGCATCTGCCCCAAGCCGAGACAGAAGTGGAAACAGCTTGGGGGGACCAGAGTGAGAGGCAACAGGTCAGAAGGACTTGGATTCTTCCCTTTGCCCTCCAGCAATCATCCCCCCATTCTGAAAAGTCATTGTCCCTCCCCGTTCAGCACAATCTCTTCCCAGATAGTCCCAGGCATCGGAGTCCACGGTCTCACCTGTTCCAGATAAGATACCCTGGGAGCAGCTCCTTTCATGTCCAGATGGACAACTTTCATCACTCCTGTTTGATCTCTTCGAGGAACTTCCCCGGTCAACCTCTGAGACCAAGAGCCCAGAGTGCTCTCCCCAACTGGTTCAGGAGATGGCTGGACACCCCCTGCCTCACCCCAGGGCCTGCCTGATGTTGGCTCCAGACTAAGGTGGGGAAAGAAAAAAAAACAGTGATCATTGATCAGCCAACAGAAAGCAAGCATTGGATAAGATGAGGTCCAGTGAGCACTCAAGAGCAAACACATGGATGCACACACACACACACACACACACATACACACACCTTTCCCTTTTCCTGGCTTATGCCTAGGAAAGCACCTGCCTTTACTCAGGGGCTTCAGCTTATGGTGATGTATCTTTGTACATCTAAGGATAGCATGGACCTTTAGAGACATATGAACAATTATCCCCCAAACCCAAGCTCCCCACTCCTCATGCAGCAGCCCTAGCCCCTCACCACCGGGGCAGAAGCAGTCTGAGGCCGGCACAAGCACAGAGGAGCAAGGAGGCCACTTGCAGAAGCAATTTCTGGTTCCTTTGCAACATCCTGGGGGGTGTAGTTACTCCTGGGGTAAAATGGGAGGGGAGTCAGTGGGTCAAGCCCGGGGCTGGGAAAGGGAGGAATTGTCATCCCAGTGAGATATTGAGAGGGCGTCGGGTCTCAACCATTGGATGGGAGGAGGGTCAGCCTGAGAGTCAATGGGGTGAAGGGGGGTTAGGAAGACGAAGGGGGGAGGGGAGAGCACCGCCTGGTTTTGCAGCCTCCCCTCCCCCAGGCAGTCCTAGGTTGGAGCAGAAGGGAGGGAGCCTCGGGTGGAAGCTGGCGGAGAGGGAGGGGATGATTGATGTTCTAGACCCGGAGCATGGGGGCGTAGAGGCGGGGCGCCCCCGCGAATACCGCTCCCGCCTCCCAGCCCCAGCCCGCGCCCGGCCCGCCCAGGTCCCCCAGCACCTGGCTGAGCTGCTCTCCTGCCGGCCCCGTTAGGCGCCGCGGGGTTCCGACGCCTCCAGGCCCCGCCCGCACCGCTGCCCCCCCAACCCCTCCGGGCGGTCGCCGAACCGACCCCCGCTCCCCGGTGCGGGCGGGCAGGTGGGGAGCGCACCGAGATCCCCAGGCTGCGGGTAGCGGGCCGAGACAGCCTCAAGCCCCACCCGATGCTGCGATTGGACGCGAATAGCCGCGGCAAGCTCCGCCTGCTGCCCGAGGATGACAGCTTCGGAGGAGGAAAGGATGCAGAAGGATGCGGGGGCGGGGGCCGTGGGGGAGGGGAAGGAAGCGTGGGGTCTCCCTAACAAACCCCCCACCCAGGAGCAAGTCACCATAGCCAATTCTGAAAGCCCCCCTGGACCCCATTCTTTCCCATTCCACCCCCAGACCTCTTCTTACAGCTATATAGGCTTATGGGGCCAACGATCCATCCAGGAAAGAACATTTGGACCACCGCCCACCTTTTCCCAGAGCATCTGGGACCCGCAGAGACTCCCATCTCTCCCCATTTGACAAGTTCTCAAAGCTTACCTTCCACCGTCCTATCTCCTCCATCACTCTCCCCAGAACTTTCCCCGTCTATATCCTCCGGTCTTCTCATTCCTGCCTGCGATCGATGGGTACTAAGCCTCCCCAGCCTTGCTCCACCCACTCCGCGCCTGCTGTAGCCCCTTCTGCTGTGCCCTGTGGAACCCCGGTTCTACTGTGAGCAAACGCCTCTCCATCCCCCACCTTTTCCACAAGCCCTCCTTCCAGTTGCCCGCCTTAACAAAAATCTGGCTTTTTCCCTGACAACACCGACTCCCTCCCTGACAATTCTCTCCAATGGAGACTGCTTCTTCTCCCACTCCCTGTGAATCACAGGGGCAGAAGGAGGAGTCAGTATGTTTCTTGCTCACCACCATTTCTTTATTTCTCCTAGACTTTCAATCTGCCACTATTAGTCAAAAATCTTTTCTTCCTTGAAATTCATGCCGTTCTTTTTCTAACACCCTTTCTCCATTTTAGCAATCATCTACCCATCTCCAGGATATTCTCCCTTTCTGCTTCAGGGGCTTTAGCTCCTGGCACACTGTTTCTCTTTCCATTAAATCAGTCTTCAATATTTATATTAATGGCCTTTTAAAAACCCAAGCCCCAGAACTTATCAACACACTGGGCCCTCTTGACTTCCATCCACTTTAACCATCTTAGACAATGGTAAAAGAGGAAAATCAGGAATCACCTTCCTGATTCTAAACCAAAATACTCCTTTTTCATACAATTTCTGATCTTCCTCCCTTTTCTACTCCTCCTTCATCTGCTTTTTGACTTCATCCTGACTTCTAGCACCTTTGACTTTCCCTCATTTTCCAGTCCATCATCCATTATGGTTTTTCTTAGCTCTCTACCCAAATCTGGAGTAACATGTTATAAAAAATAAAGAGTTGACTTTGAATTCAGGATAGACCTGAGTTCAAAATCCACCTCTAAATGTGTGCCCCTAGGCAAACCACTTAAACTTTTGTTTAAGACTAAAAGTTTCAGGGGTGTCAACTTTCATTATTAGAGTTTCCTCAACTAGAAGTTATCTAAACCAAAAAAATGACAGATCTCACTCATAACCTTCTCAGCCTGTAGTCTACCTTCAGCCATTGCAACAATGGCTTCCTATTGACTCTAAGGAAAAAAAACTCCTCTTTTAGGCTTCTAAAGTCCTTCAAACCTGCTTCCAATCCATCTTTCTAGCCTAATCACTGGCACTAATCCTAACCCTCATTCCTGGGATGCCCTCCTCTACTTTTGCTCCACAGCATTCCTCTTTTCCATCAAGATATGGCCCAAGCCCCATCTTTGACATGTATTCCTTTCTGATTCTCCCACATCCTTGCACCTTCCCCTACAAGAAGTACTAAATCTTACCCAAGCATTTAACTCCCTGAAAAAAATGGACCAAAAAGAAGCCAATGACTTCATGTAGCCACAAGAAATATTGAAGACAAAAGGCTGAAAAAAAAAGAGCAAAAAATGTAAAGTATCTTACAACAAAGACAACTGATCTGTAAAACAGATCAAAGACCAAAAAAAATTAAATTACTGGACTACATGAAAGCCAAGATCAAAACAAGAATTTGGACATCCTATTTTAAAAATCTGTAATTCTGTGACTTCCTGTCCCATTCTCCATGCAAAAGCTACAAGTTTCCCAACCAGCAGGATGATTTCAGAGAGACTTGGAGAGACCGACATGAACAATGCAAAGTGAAATAAGCAGAAACAGGAGATCGTTATACACAGCAACAAGAAGACTATATGATGATCAATTCTGACAGACACGGCTCTCTTCAACATTGAGATGATTCAAACCAGTTTCATTTATGCAGTGATGAAGAGAGCCATTTATACCCAGAGAGAGAACCGTGGGAACAAAAGGTGGAACACAGCATAACATTCTCACTCTCTGTTATTATTTGCTTGCATTTTGTTTCTTTCTTCTCAGTTTTTCTTTTTCTTCCTTCTTGATCTGATTTTTCTTGCACAACCAGATGGCTGTGTGAATATGTATATACATATTGAATCTGGCATATATTTCAGACTGCCTGCTGGGTTGGGGAGGAGATAGGAGGAAGAAGGGGAAAATTTGTGGCAGGGGGTTATGCAGGGGTCAATCTTGGAAAAATTACCCACGCATATGCTTTGTGAATAAAAAGCTTTAATAATAAAAAAAAAAAAAGCTCCAAGTTTCCTCCACTATCTTCAAGTATTCATCTTACCCCCACCCTCACTGCCTTATTCTCTTTAGATAAGTTCCCCTTATATTTTATTGAGAAGTTGGAAACTGTTCTATTAATCTCCCTGGATTCTCTTTCTATACACTTCAAGGTCTATGATGAGGGAGCTTTCATTTTTGTCAACTTTAATCCTTCAATCTTATGCTTTGATTCTATGTCTCTACCACACCTACTTAGAGTTTGGCTCAATCACCAATCATCTCTTCCTCCAAACACAAAAATCTAATAAAAAAAAAAAAAAAAACCCAAAACCCTTACCTTTACCCTGCTGACCCTTGAGTTACTGTCCTTGTTCCTCCTTTCATCACTAAACTTCTAGAAAAAAGTTTCTAAATACATTGTCTACTTTCTCATCAACATTCACTCTTTAATATTCTATACCTCTGCAATATGACTTTTATCTCCTTCATTCCATTAGCATCATTTTTTTCAGTCACAGATAGCCTCATCACCAAATCCAATGCCCTCAGTTTCTATATTTGATGCTGCTGACCAAAATCCCTTTTAAGAGATAGTCTCTCTTCCCCTGGCTTTGTGATATTCAATTCTGCTGGTTCTACTTCCATCATTTCTGTCTCTCTGGTTTTCCTTTTGTTTTCTTCACTGTCTGCTCTTTTTATTTCTTCCTCAAATGTGAGACATCCTCCTAAGGTCTTATCCCTAACCATCTTCTTTATTCTCTTTCTTTCCTATTCTCATTATTTCAACTATAACCTCTCCACAGATGACTTTCAAATCTCTATTTATAACAATGATAATAGTCATCATATATAAAGTGCTTTAAGATGTGTAAAATGCTTCATAAATAATATATCTCATTTGATACTTAACAGCACTAGGAGATAGATGCTGTTCCCCATTTTACAATTGAGGAAAATGAGGCAGAGAACAGTTAAGCGATTTGTCTAGGATCACTTAGTCTGAGTCAGAATTTGAACTCAGACCTTATTAACCACACATCTAAAGTTCTATCCACTAAGCAATCTAGCTACAATCCTGATATTGGGAGAGAGCAATTTTTCCAGTAGCTTGATTGTCCATTACTATTTCAATGCTAGTTGGATAAATTGAAAAGAGAAAAATCTTCAGAAAGGCTTCTACCCCCAATTTCACAGTTTTTTTAAATCACATTTTAAATATCATAATCAATGTTGATCAAAATTTTTTCCCTGCTTGGCAACAATGAGATATTTTTTTCCAAAAAAATTTAAAGAGGAAACAAAAATGTATACTTATAAACTTAAAATTCTTTAACACAAACCAATAGATTCCATTGAATTAATTATAATTCAATACTCTAAGCAATACTTCTGCCTTTCTTCTCCAAACCAGATCACCATTCTTCTATAACTAAGTACATAGTTTTTAGGAGTTACTGTGGATGAAAAATTCCTCACTTCAGAAACAGCCTAGTAGAGAATTCCAAATTGACTTAGGTTGATTAGGTAGCAGGTATATATATAGTCTTTTGCTTGTTCCAAGCTTAAAATCTTGGTAAATACTGTCAGGAATGATATTCCACTGGCATAAGCCTTCAAGAATTGAGGATCCCCACATATACAAAAATATTTATATCAATTGTATTTGTGGTGGCAAAGAATTGGAAACTGAGGAGATTCCCATCAATTGAGCAATGGCTGAACAAGTTGTGGTATATGAGTGTAATGGAATACTATTGTGATATAAAAAAATGATGAGCAGTGGATTTCAGAAAAAAATCTGTAAAAACATGAATTGATGCTGAGTAAACAGAAACAGAAGAACATTGTACATAGTAACAGCAATATTGTGTGATGATCAACTTTGATAGAATTAGTTCTCAGCAATACAATGATCGCAGGCAATTCCAAAAGACTCATGATGGGAAATGCTGCCCACATCTAGAGAAAGAATTATGGAGTCTGAACACATTTTAAAGCATATTATTTTCATTTTTTAGTTGTTTTTGTTTTTTCTTTCTCATGGGTTTTCCCTTTTGTTCTGATTCTTTTTTCATGGCATGACTAATGTGAAATAACATGATTGTACTTAATGTGATTGTATGTGTGTAACCTAAATCAGATTTCTTGCTGATTTGGGGAGGGGAGGAACAGAGGGAAACAAATTGGGACTAAAAATCTTATTTTAAAAATGAATGTTGAAAACTATCTTTACATGTAATTGGAAAAAATAAAATATTATTAAGTTAGGGGACAGAATCTAGGGTCCCCTTCAACACATGAGGAAGCACCAGAGTAGGACTTTGATAGAAGAACGACAATATTATACAATACTTTTAAGGTTTATGAAGCAATTTACCTCCAATATTTCATTTAGTCTTTGAATTCGGTTGACTGCAAATGTTTAGATTATTGATGTGGAGCAAATGTTCCATCTTTTTGTTTCCAACGTGAGTTTTATTTGTCAAATAAATTTAAAAGCTACCACAGAGCATAGTTAACAAAATCAATGTGAGTCATCTCTGCAATGTTCTAATATTTTTGCAAGAGCATGACACTGTTATCAATGACTCCCTAGCAACAATCATATATTCCGTAGAGAAATCATCTTTTCTCCAGATAATATCAGTAACAGATATATTCCCACATAATAAATAGAATATTTCCTATGAGGGTTGCAACCAATTCTATCAAACTCAAAACAAAAACTAAAAAGAATAGCCATAGAAAGAAAACAAGTTGTTAAGAAATACGATGGCCTTTGAGAAGCCTCTTTTTCCAGGACTAAGGGATATTCAGGTAAGTCTCAGTCCTACAAATTGTGAAGTCCTTTTCATAAGTAAATTTATATATAAATTCCCAAATTTATTCCAAATCCAATCTTTCATGCTAAGAAATTTAGGAAGCCAGACACTTATACTTTATACAATATATAAGCCAGAAGCTTATACTTTTGGCCATGAAATAAAAGACTTAAGCCAGATTGAAATTTATATCCAAAAGTTAGTTCAACAATAATTATTAATATTAGCAATAACTAGCTTGGTAACTGCTTTGTATATGTTATCTCCCTTGATCCTCACAGCAATCCTGTGAAGTAGATGCTATTTTTATTCTTACTTTCTGGACAAAGGAATCTAAGGTAGATGGATTTGCTCAGTATCCCAAAGCTAGTAAATGCCTGAGGTAAGATTTGAATTTATACTTTCCTGATTCCAAATCTAGCTCTCTATGCATTTCACTATCTAGCAGTCTCAATTCACAATCTAAATACAACTAAAAAAGTACATATTCATTCTTTCTGGTCGATTTTGGTTCAATACCCATTTCAAGCAGTGTGATATGCTAGAAAGAGCAATAGAAGAAGAGGAAGATGACCTGAGTTTAAATCTCTTCTGCTACTTACTTCTTATGTGATCTAAGTCAACTCATTTAACTTCTCTACCTCAATTTCCTCATTTGTAAAATGGGATTAGATTATATGACATTTGGCTTTTCTTGTAGCTCTGCATCTATGATATTAGATGACCTTTAAAATTTCTTCCTGTTTTAAGGGCAACTAGGTGCATAGTAGAGCACCAGCTCTAAAATCCTTAATGAAGTCAAGAAAACTCATCCTCTTAAATTCAAATCTGGCCTTAGACTCTCACTAACTATGTGATCCATTGAAAACTTTTTTCCTTCTCCCTTTAGGGAGACCTTAGATATGACCCAAATTTAAGTTTTAAATGATTTCCTGAGACTCAGTGTGGGGTTGAGGGAAGGGTTGTAAAGAACCAGAAACAATGTAAAAGAGGCTACTTGATACCTCCCTTGTAGATCAGGCTTATCCTGGATTGAATCTAGTCTAGGGGAGAGGAGAACCCAAACCAGGGGTCCCCTCAGTAGGAAAAAGAAAGTATAAGAGCTTCATCCTCCCTGGGTCTAGTGGCAACTTTTATGTTATTATTTAATATTAATTTACAGAAAATATATACATATATATTGATTATGAAGTAACTTGATGGGGAAAGCAATGAGGAAGAGAATATGAATTAGAAAAGGCTTATTATGACTAATACTTAAAGTGAGCTTTGAAGAAAGTGATGTATTCTAAGAGATAGAGGCAGGAGTGTACTAGTAAAACAACAAATCAAGCTCTAATTTATAGTAATTGCTAATTTCTGAAATGTAAATGTATAGGAAAAGATAATAATAAATGTTGGAGGGGCTGTGGGAAAATGGGGACGCTAATGCAGTGTTGGTGGAATTGTGAAATGATCCAAACATTCTAGAGAGCAATTTGGAACTATGCCCAAAGGATTATCAAACTGTGCATATCCTTTAATCTGGAGTGCCATTACTGGATCTGTATCCCAAGGATATCATAAAGGAGGGAAAAAGAGCCACATGTTTGTAGCAGCTCCTTTTGTAGTAGGAAAGAATTGGAAAATGAGTAGATACCCATCAATTAAGAAATGGTCAAATAAGTTGTGTTATATGAAGGTAATGGGATATTATTGTTCTATAAAAAATGTTGAACAAGCTGGTTATAGAAAGGCCTGGGAAGACTTACATGAACTGATGCTGAAAGAAATAAACAGAAATGGAATACTCTGTGCACAGTAACAGCAAGATTATGTGATGATCTTTCAACTGTGAAAAATTTGGTTCTTCTCAGTGCTTCAGTGATCCAAGGCAATTTCAATAATCTTTGGGGAAAAAACTGCCATCTACATCCAGAAAAAGAACTATAGAGACTGAATGTAAATCAACCCATGCTATGTTCACTTCTGTTTTTTTCTCTCTTGTGGCATTTTCTCTTTGTTCTGATCTTTCTCTCCCAATATAATTCACCAGAGCTCTCCCCTAAATTCTTCTAAATACTTTTAAATAATGATTCCAAACAAATTCTAGAGCAGCAGAGCACATAGAAAGATGGAATGAAACGATTTTACAGCTCAAGACAACTTAAAAGGTTGGCAGGAAAAAAATCTGTTGCACCAATGGAGCACAATTCTGTACTAGCATAGCCCAGGCCCAGCAAACCATGAGCAGATCTTGAGAGTCACTGAATCAGCAAAAGCAGCTCTCAGCCCGCAAAGTAAAACAATAGGTCCAAAGGTTTCATGGGTTTATTGTGGTCAGAAGGAGATTGCAGGGGTCTCTTTGCTAGCACCGAGAACCCTGTTGCTTTGCCCTTACTTGGATCTGGTTGCAGTCCTGGATGTCAGTCCCAGGGAGGGGAGTAGCAGTAGCACACCAGAGATTGCAACCACATTGGAGTGGGGAGTGGGGACTATTCTTACAATTCCAGGGCAGAAAGAGTGCTTATGGTCACTCATAGCGCAGAGCACGGGCTAGAAGAATAGTAAATACACCTCTTTATGAATCATACCTCCTAGGAAGAATTTAAAACTTACAGGCCCCTAGAAAAACCTCTGAAATCAGCTGCACAATACCTTGAAGCTTGTGACACCCTCCACCCTGAAAACAGAGTCCTATTTTAACAGAATTGAGGAAATGAGCAAACAGGAAAATATTCATCCTATAGAAAGTTACCATGGTTCCAAGAAAAAGCAAAATACACACTCAGAAGAATTTAACAAAGTCAAAACTCCTACATCCAAAACCTCCCAGAAAAATAAGGATTAATCTCAGGGCATGGAAGATCTCAAAAGGGATTTTGAAAATCAAATAAGAGAAGTAGAGGAAAAATTGGGAAAAGAAATGAAAGTGATGTGAAAGGAAGCATTCATTTTCTTTTGATTTCACAACAACTTTGTGATAAGTATAAGATGTTCCTTTTCCAGCACACAATAGGAAACTGAGCTCAGAGAAATTAATTGGCTTGCTCATGCTCATAGTATCAGAGTTAGTAAGTATCACAGATAGACTGCAGATCTTTCCTGGATCTAAGTTCAGTGTATTTGATACTATATAACACTGCCTTGATGTTGTTTCCATTCTTTCATCCTCTGTATTCAATAAGGTTCAGGGAGAGCCATACTTCTTGGTCTCAACTATCACTTCAATTCCTAGTCTAAGTTTTGTTTTTGTGGTTCAGTCATTAAGGTATGTCCAACTTTGTGACCCTATTTAAAAGTTTTCTTGACATAGATACTGGAGTGATTTGTCAATACCTTCTCTAGTTCATTTTACAGATGAGGAAACTAAAGCAAAGGGATTAAGTGACTTACTTGGGGTCACAGAGCTAAGAAGTATCTGATGCTTGATTTTGAACTCAGGAAGATGAGTCTATCCTCTGACTTCAGGTCCAACAATTACTTTAAATATTCTAATTTCCCTTCTCATCAGAATCTGCTATTCCCCATTTTGCCTTATTCCTCCTCAATCAGTTCTTCATCCTTTTCATAGCCACTACTCCCTGGAGCTCTCCTTATCTTCCTAATCCATCACTCTTATCCTGGTTTCACTTAGTCTTTAAGTCTTAACTTTATAGGTTGCTATTTGATAAATGTCTTCTATCCTGGAAAATCTTGCACTTTTGTTCCTTCTTTGTTCTCTCCCTGTGTCTTCTTCACTCCTATCCCAAGCCACCAAGTAGTGTTGGAAGAGTCATGAAATAATGAATGGAACCATTTGTGCCATCTCACTTTAATTGAGCCCACACAGATGCACGGAAATTCTTTGGCTCATTTCTGATTAACTATTACATTGCTCACTTCAGTTTCTAAACCTTTTCCTTTCCACTCAAGATCCCAATTTCTACTCCCCACACACTCTTGGTAGCATATATCCTTATCTCCTGCTTTATTGAGAAAATTGAAGTTATCCTCTACATCTAAAAACATCTATTTCCTCAACCATCCTTTTGTCCTTTTCACCAGACAAAGGATGCTGTGCTCTTTTTCTTTTATCAAGGTTCATTGCTACATCTAGGGATATTACCAATTTGATAAGAGTCTTAATACAAACAGATTTTTATTCCTTACATGTCACTGAGATATGAGTGATGAGAACCATGACTGGAATATATCAGTCTGGAAGGATCTGCTCAAGTGGATCTATAATTTGAATTCCCTTCAGCTTTGTACATTGCCTGTCCATCTTGTGAAACTTTTGTCATGTCTTTCCATGTTATGCCACAGTTCTCCTTAACTGTCCTGGCTCCAGTTTCCCTGCACTAGTTTCCTGTCAGTTTCCTTATGTATTTCTGTCTCAATCCCTAAACTGTAAACCCCCATCACAAAATAGAAAATTTCAGTTATACCAAACTACAGAAAAGTTTTTACAAAACAAAACTAATACAGACAAGATTAGAAGGAAGCAATAAACTGGGAAAATATTTTTTTACAGTCAAAGGTTCTGACCAAGAGCCTCATTTCAAAATATATAGAGAATTAACTCTAATTTATAAAATCAAGCCATTCTCCAATTGAAAAATGGTCAAAGGATATGGGCAGACAATTCTCAGATGAAGAGTGAAACTATTTCTAGTCATATGAAAAGATGCTCCAAGTCATTACTAATCAGAGAAATGCAAATTAAAGACAACTCTAACAATACCATTACACACCTGTAGATTGGCTAAGATGACAGGAAAAAATAATAATGATTGTTGGAGGGATGGAAACTGGGACATTAATGCATGCATTGTTGGGTAGGTGTGAGCAGAATCAACCATTTGGAGAAGAAGTTTGGAACTATGCTCAAAAAAGTTATCAAACTTTATGCATACCACTTTGATCCAGCAGTATTACTACTGGTTATATCCCAAGGAGATTATAAAGAAGGAAAGGAGACCTGTATGTGCACAAATGTTTGTGGCAGCCCTTTTGTAGTAGCTAGAAACTGGAAACTGAATGGATGTCCTCAGTTGGAGAAATTAGCTGAATAAATTGTGGTATATAGAATTATGGGAATATTACTGTTCTATGAAATGACCAACAGGATGATTTCAGAAAGGCCTGGAGAGAGACTTACACGAACTGATGCTACAAGGTAAATAGGCAGGATTCAGGAGATCATTATATACTTCAACAACAATACTGAATGTTATTAGTTCTGATGGATCATAGGCCATCCTCAGCAACAGAGATCAACCAAATCTCATTTCTAATGGAGCAGTAATAGACAAACTAGCTATACCCAGAAAAATAACTCTGGAGAGGGACTAAAACCATTACATTAAATTCCCAATCCCTATATTTATGCACACATGCATTTTGATCTCCTTCACAAGCTAATTGTACAATAATTCAAGTCTGATTCTTTTGTACAGCAAAATAATGTTTTAGTCATGTATACTTATTGTGTATCTAAGTTATATTTAATATATTTAACATCTACTAGTCATCCTGCCATCTAGAGGTGGGGATGAAGGTAAAAAATTAGAACAAGAAGGTTTGGCAATTATTAATGCTGTAAAATTACCCATATATATATCCTGTAAATAAAAAGGCTATTAAATAAAAAATAAATAAATAAATATAAGGGCTATTAAATAAAAAAAAAAAAAAAAACAAAAGTAATGAGAGACAGCTGAAAGGCCTGAAAGACAAGTTTCTAGGTAACTAATAATCATTTATTAGGCTAGCTGATAATCAATAAATAGTCATCATGGAGACACATTGAAAAAAAAAAAAAAAAAAGAATGACAGTCTCCTCCAGCCCTGGGACCAACATGGATTCCTTGGTCCCAGTATATCATATCTGTATCTGACTGGATAATTTGAGATGAGAGTCTGTCCAGTCAATTATACTCAATTAATAAAATATTTAAAGGCTTTCTAATCTCACTCTACCTCAATTTCTCCGGCATTACATCAAAACAATAGGTCTACCCAATGTGCTAGAAAGCTTTTCCCTTTCTGGAGTGCCACTTGGGAATGAATGAAAAAATTATGCTACTTACTAATGTAAAGTAGTACTATTGTGCTGTAAAATGATGAAGAGAGAATGGTTTCAAAGAAACTGTGAAGAACTTGTCTGAGCAGTTAGAATGAAGTAGGCAGATCCAGGAGAATAATTTATATAATAACAATATTATAAAGCAATTTTGAATGACTTTGGAATTCTGATCAAAGCAATGAGCAATTAAGTTCCAGAGGACTTATGATAAAACATGTAATCAAACTTCTGATAAATACAGATTGAAAACTTTTTTGACACAGCCAATGTGTTTGTTTTTTTTTTTTTGTTTGTTTGCATATATATGATAGGATTTTGTTTTCTTTCTCAATTGAGAGAGGAGATAATGGCAGGTTTTTTTTTGTTGAAAAGTTAAAATTTAATTTAAAACAAAATGAAAAATGCTTCTTTTATTATGACATTACAAAGATACTAATGGGTATTTGAGTCATACAATTTTCATCCCTTGCTCTTACCCTGAAGCCTGGTCAAATACTCTTCCCCTTGTGTGTTCAGACACTATTTAATAAAAAGCTAGAAGATCTCTGGAAGCAAAGCAAAGTTTATTATACATTCTCTCTAGAGAGGAAACGTCCCACCCATTGAGCCTTGTAGACAATTGAAGGAGGAAGCACCTTAGGGACAGGATTATTGGCTTGCTCATGCTCATAGTATCAGAGTTAGTAAGTATCTACCGTTAGACTGCAGATCTTTCCTGGATCTAAGTTCAGTGTAATACTATATATTTCTTGTAATCATTGTTCCATTCTTTCATCCTCTGTGACTATGGGGTTCAGGAAACCATACTTCTTGGTCTAAACTATCACTTC
This sequence comes from Sarcophilus harrisii, assembly GCF_902635505.1. NCBI lineage: Eukaryota > Metazoa > Chordata > Mammalia > Dasyuromorphia > Dasyuridae > Sarcophilus > Sarcophilus harrisii. The sequence goes on from NC_045426.1 coordinate 346,106,987, forward strand.
AATTCTAGTCTAAGATTTGTTTTGTGGTTTCAGTCATTAAAGGTATGTCCAGCTTTGCTGACCCCTATTTAAAAAGTTTTCTTGACATAGATATGATGATTTGTCAATACCTTCTCTAGTTCATTTTACAGATGAGAAACTAAAGCAAAGGGATTAAGTGACTTACTTGGGGTCCTGGAGCTAAGAAGTATCTGATGCTTGATTTTGGGCTCAGGAGATGATCTATCCTCTGACTTCAGGTCCAACAATTACTTTAAATATTCATTTCCCTTCTCATCAGATCTGCTATTCCCCATTTTGCCTTATTCCTCCTCAATCAATTCTTCATCCTTTTCATAGCCACTACTCCCTGGAGCTCTCCTTATCTTCCTAATCCATCACTCTTATCCTGGTTTCACTTAGTCTTTAAGTCTTAACTTTATAGGTTGCTATTTGATAAATGTCTTCTGTCCTGGAAAATCTTGCACTTTTGTTCCTTCTTTGTTCTCTCCCTGTGTCTTCTTCACTCCTATCCCAAGCCACCAAGTAGTGTTGGAAGAGTCATGAAATAATGAATGGAACCATTTGTGCCATCTCACTTTAATTGAGCCCACACAGATGCACGGAAATTCTTTGGCTCATTTCTGATTAACTATTACATTGCTCACTTCAGTTTCTAAACCTTTTCCTTTCCACTCAGATCCAGTTCTACTCACACATAAGTAAGCATATATCCTTATCTCCTACTTTATTGAGAAAATTGAAGTTATCCTCTACATCTAAAAACATCTATTTCCTCAACCATCCTTTTGTCCTTTTCACCAGACAAAGGATGCTGTGCTCTTTTTCTTTATCAAGGTTCATTGCTACATCTAGGGATATTACCAATTTGAAATGGAGATCTTAATCCAAACAGATTTTATTTCATACATGTCACTGAGATATAGTGTGATGAGAACCATGACTGGAATATCAGTCTGGAAGGATCTGCTCAAGTGGATCTGTAATTTGAATTTCCCTTCCAACTTTGTACATTGCCTGTCCATCTTGTGAAACTTTTGTCCATGTCTTTCCATGTTATGCCACAGTTCTCTTTAACTGTCCTGGCTCAGTTTCCCTGCACTAGTTTCCCTCATCTCAGTTTCCTTAACTGTTCTGTCTCAATCCCCTAAACTGTAAACCACCCCCACCATCACAAGGCGAAAATTTCAGTTGTACCAAACTGAAAGTTTGTACAAACAAAACTAATCCAGACAAGATTAGAAGGAAGCAATAAACTGGAAAATATTTTTACAGTCAAAGGTTCTGATAAGGCCTCATTTCAAAATATATAGAAATTAACTCTAATTTATAATCAAGCCATTCTCAATTGAAAAATGAGTCGAGATATGAACAGACAATTCTCAGATGAAGAAGTGAAACTAACTTCTAGTCATATGAAAAGATGCTCAAGTCATTATTAATCAGAGAAATGCAAATTAAAGACAACTCTAAGATACCACTACACACCTGTCAGATTAGCTAGATGACAGGAAAAAACATCATGATGATTGTTGGAGGGATGTAGAAAACTGGGACATTAATGCATGCATTGTTGGGTGGAGTTGTGAACGAATCCAACATTTTGGAAAGTTTGGAACTATGCTGAAAAAGTTATCAAAACTATTGCATACCCTTCAGTCAACAGTGTTACTACTGGGATTATATCCAAAGAGATTATAAAGAGGAAAGGGACATATGTGCACAAATGTTTGTGGCAGCCCTTTTAGTGGCTAGAAACTGGAAACTGAATGGATGTCCATCAGTTGGAGAATGGCTGAATAAATTGTGGTATATATGAAAATTATGGAATATTACTTTTCTGTAAGAATGACCAACAGGATGATTTCAGAAAGGCCTGGAGAGACACGAACTGATGCTGATGAAATATAGGCAGAACCAGGAGATCGTATATACTTCAACAATACTAGATGATGACTAGTCCTGATGGTCAGGCCATCCCTCAGCAACGAGATCAACCAAATCATTTCTAATGGGTATTGAACTGAACTAACTATACCCAGAAAAAGAACTCTGGGAGATGACTAGAAAACCATTACGTGAATTTAGTCCCTATATTTTTACCATCTTTGATTTCCTTCACAAGCTAATTGCCCAATAATTCAGAGTCTGATTCTTTTTGTACAGCAAAATAATATTTGATGTGTACTTATTGTGTATCTAAGTTATGTTTAATATATTTAACATCTACTAGTCATCCTGCCATTTAGGGAGGGTGGGGGGTAAGAGGTGAAAAATTGGAACAAGAGGTTTGGCAATTATTAATGCTGTAAAGTTACCATGTATATATCCTGTAAATTAAAGGCTATTAAATAAAAAAAAAAAAAAAAAAAAAAAGAACATTAATAAACAACTTTTCTGCTTTTACAATGAAGAGGTCTGAGTAGTCATTTTTGGATAGAATTTTCTATCCTCACAATACCTAATTGTTATTTGAATTATTCTTTAAAAAGCTATGTTAAGGTACCAGCTTTCTCAATTGTTGGCATCGCTCATGTCCATGTTAATTTGATTGGTTTTGGCTTGGGGTGGAAAGGTCTCTTGCTTAATTGCTGATCTATAGTTTTCAAAACCTGACTTAATAGGATATTTTATTTCTGTCTTGATACTTTATGGGTAGAATGATGTACATTTAGCTTAATGTTAAAGAAAACTATCTATTAATACTTTGCATTCAGGTGTGTGAATTGGTCATTCAATAAACATTTATTAAATATCTACCATGGTACCAAGCACTGTGCTAAGCCAGAAAGTTTTATTTAATGTAGTAACATTGTATATTCCGATTTTTTCTAATTTTAAGTGAATGCCCCAAACTATACCCTCTGATCTGATTCTCCACTCCAAGATTTCAGGTGACATTTAGAGAAATCTTAAACAAGGAAAAAATACTAGGCTAACTCTTCCAGAATTGAATAGTCATAATCCTGCTCCTCCTAGGCAACTCCTTTACTGCTAGAATTAAACAATAAAAGCATCTCCCTTCCACTGATATCTTAATCTTTTTTTTTTTTTTAAATGTAGAAAGATAAGCCCTAAATCTCATCTCTTCTAGCAGTTTGAGAGGGAAGAGATAATAATTTAATCTTTTCTGGGGTGAGGAAGGCAATGATAAATAAGCAAGATTAGCATTATTCTTTTTTAAATCCTTTTTGTCCTCAACCTATCACCTACACTTCCGGGGTGCTTTTCCCAAGAGTCTAAGAAAGAGCTTTAGAGAAAAATATTATTTCTTAATATTTCTAGAGAAACGGAAAAATTGTTGTTTTGTTATTTAAATTAGCCTCCATACTAATAACAGTTCACCTTAACAAACCTCTCACCTGGCTGTACAGCCTAGGACTAGGAAGCCCTAGGAAGCTCATTGTTGGAAAACCTCATAGTCTTTCAAGATTCTAATAACCTTGGTGCTCTACCTCATCATTCTTCCCTAAAGTGGAACCATAAATTCCAAAATTCTCCATTCTGGGAGTTCTCTTACTTCTTCTACAACCTTGTCCTTTTAGCATTTTTTGGGCACTGTCTTCCCCGATTAATCAACCAATAAACATTTATTGTCTACTAAATGTCAGGTATAATGTGCTAGACTGGAAGTTCCTTGAGAGCAGGGACTATTTAGTACAATATACATGTACTAGGTACTTTATAAATGTTTATTAATTGACTGACTTTTCCAACCTGTTTTACTTTATGGTTAATGAGTTCCCTTTCACCCTTAACTCTTTTCTCTTACATCCTTTCCAACTCAGGGCACTAATCACAAACTGGCTTTCGCCTGGTACCACATCTTTTACCCTACAATAATAATGATGATGATAACTGACATTTATATAATGCTTGGAATTTGGTGTACAAAACATTTTTACATTCATTTTCTTTTTGATTTTCACAACAACTTTGTGAAGCAAGTACTAGAGATGTTCCTTTTTCACTTTTACAATAAGGAAACTGAGGCTCAGAGAAATTAATTGGCTTGCTCATGCTCATAGTATCAGAGTTAGTAAGTATCACAGATAGACTGCAGATCTTTCCTGGATCTAAGTTCAGTGTATTTGATACTATATAACACTGCCTTGATGTTGTTTCCATTCTTTCATCCTCTGTGACTAATAGGGTTCAGGGAGAACCATACTTCTTGGTCTCAACTATCACTTCCAATTCCTAGTCTAAGTTTTGTTTTTGTGGTTCAGTCATTAAGGTATGTCCAACTTTGTGACCCTATTTAAAAGTTTTCTTGACATAGATACTGGAGTGATTTGTCAATACCTTCTCTAGTTCATTTTACAGATGAGGAAACTAAAGCAAAGGGATTAAGTGACTTACTTGGGGTCACAGAGCTAAGAAGTATCTGATGCTTGATTTTGAACTCAGGAAGATGAGTCTATCCTCTGACTTCAGATTCATAATTGCTTAAATATTCATTTCCCTTCTCATCAGATCTACTATTCCCCATTTTGTATTCCTCCTCAATCAGTTCTTCATCCTTTTCATAGCCACACTACTCCCTGGGCTCTCATATCTCCTAATCCATCACTCTTATCCTGGTTCCTTGGTCTTTAAGTCTGCTTTATAGAGTTTGCTATTTGATCGTCTTCTGTCCTGGAAAATCTTGCTTTTTATTCCTTCTTTGTTTCTCTCCTGTGTCTTCTTCCTCCTATCCCAAGCCACCAAGTAGTGTTGGAAGAGTCATGAAATGATAGGAACCATTTGTGCCCATCTCACTTCTAATTAGGCCCACACAGATGCACAGAAATTTCTTTGGCTCATTTCTGATTAACTATTACATTGCTCATACAGTTTCCGACCTTTCCTTTCCACTCAAGATCCAGTTTCTACTCCCCACACTCTTGGTAGCATATATCCTTATCTCCTCTTTGTGGGAAATTAAGTTATCCTCTACATCCCTAAAAACATCTATTTCCTCAACCATCCTTTTGTCCTTTTCACCAGACAAAGGATGCTGTGCTCTTTTTCTTTATCAAGGTTCATTGCTACATCTAGGGATATTACCAATTTGAAATGGAGATCTTAATCCAAACAGATTTTATTTCATACATGTCACTGAGATATAGTGTGATGAGAACCATGACTGGAATATCAGTCTGGAAGGATCTGCTCAAGTGGATCTGTAATTTGAATTTCCCTTCCAACTTTGTACATTGCCTGTCCATCTTGTGAAACTTTTGTCCATGTCTTTCCATGTTATGCCACAGTTCTCTTTAACTGTCCTGGCTCAGTTTCCCTGCACTAGTTTCCCTCATCTCAGTTTCCTTAACTGTTCTGTCTCAATCCCCTAAACTGTAAACCACCCCCACCATCACAAAATAGAAAATTTCGATTATACCAAACTGAAAAGTTTTTGTACAAACAAAACTAATCCAGACAAGATTAGAAGGGAAGCAATAAACTGGGAAAATATTTTTACAGTCAAGGTTCTGATCAGCCTCATTTCCAAAATATAGAAATTAACTCTAATTTATAAAAATAAATATTCTCAATTGAAAATGGTCAAAGGATATGAACAGACAATTCTCAGATGAAGAAATTGGAAACTATTTCTAGTCATATGAAAAGATGCTCCAAGTCATTATTAATCAGAGAGAAATGCAAATTAAGACAACTCTAGTGCCACTACACACCTGTCAGATTGGCTAAGATGACAGGAAAAATAATGATGATTGTTGGAGGGATGTGGGAAAACTGGGACATTAATTCATTGTTGGTGGGTGCGTAGACAAGATCCAACCATTTGGAAGTAGTTTGGAATATACTCAAAAATTATCAAACTGTGCATACCCTTTGATCAGCAATTATTACTGCTAGGATTATATGCAAAGAATTCTAAGAAGGAAAGGACCTGTATGTGCACAAATGTTTGTGGCAGCCCTTTTGTAGTGGCTAGAAACTGGAAACTGAATGGATGTCCATCAGTTGGAGAATGGCTGAATAAATTGTGGTATATGAAAATTATGGAATATTACTGTTCTGTAAGAAATGACCAACAGGATGATTTCAGAGGCCTGGAGAGACTTACACGAACTGATGCTGAGTGAAATAGGCAGCAGGACCAGGAGGTCATTATATACTTCAACAACAATACTGGAGATGATGACTAGTCCTGATGGATCAGGCCATCCTCAACAACGGATTAACCAAATCATTTCTAATGGAGCAGTAATGAACTGAACTAACTATACCCAGAAAGAACTCTGGGAGATGACTAAAAACCATTACATTGAATTTCAGTCCCTATATTTATGCACCTGCATCTTTGATTTCCTTCACAAGCTAATTATTACAATAATTCAGAGTCTGATTCTTTTGTACAGCAAAATAATGTTTTAGTCATGTATGTATTGTATCTAAGTTATATTTTAATATATTTAACATCTACTGGTCATCCTGCCATTTAGGGAGAAATTAGAGGTAAGAGGTGAAAAATTGGAACAAGAGGTTTGAATTGTTAATGCATAAAAGATTACCCATGTATATATCCTGTAAATTAAAGGCTATTAAATAAAAAAAAAAAAAAAAAAAAAAAAAGAATTTATTAAATAAACAACTTTTCTGCTTTTTACAATGAGAGGTCTCTGAGTAGTCATTTTTGGATAGAATTTTCTATCCCTCACAATACCTAATTGTTATTTGAATTATTCTTTAAAAAGCTATGTTAAGGTACCAGCTTTCTCAATTGTTGGCATCGCTCATGTCCATGTTAATTTGATTGGTTTGGCTTGGGGTGGAAAGGTCTCTTGCTTAATTGCTGATCTATAGTTTTCAAAACCTGACTTAATAGGATATTTTATTTCTGTCTTGATACTTTATGGGTAGAATGATGTACATTTAGCTTAATGTTAAAGAAAACTATCTATTAATACTTTGCATTCAGGTGTGTGAATTGGTCATTCAATAAACATTTATTAAATATCTACCATGGTACCAAGCACTGTGCTAAGCCAGAAAGTTTTATTTAATGTAGTAACATTGTATATTCCGATTTTTTCTAATTTTAAGTGAATGCCCCAAACTATACCCTCTGATCTGATTCTCCACTCCAAGATTTCAGGTGACATTTAGAGAAATCTTAAACAAGGAAAAAATACTAGGCTAACTCTTCAGAATTAGATAGTCATAATCCTGCTCCTCTAAACAACTCCTTTTACTATAGAATTAAACAATAAAAGCATCTCCCTTCCACTGATATCTTAATCTTTTTTTTTTTTAAATGTAGAAAGATAAGCCCTAAATCTCATCTCTTCTAGCAGTTTGAGAGGGAAGAGATAATAATTTAATCTTTTCTGGGGTGAGGAAGGCAATGATAAATAAGCAAGATTAGCATTATTCTTTTTCGTCCTTTTGTCCCCTCAACTTCTCCACCTACACTTCAGGTGCTTTTCCCAAGAGTCTAAGAAAAGAGCTTTAGAAAATATTGACTGTAATATTTCTAGAAAGCAAGGAAAAATTGTTGTTTTGTTATTTAAATTATCCATACCTAATAACAGTTCACCTTAACAAACCTCTCCACCTGACATACAGCCTAGGACTAGGAAGCCCTAGGAATGTTGTTGGAAAACTCATAGTCTTTCAAGATTCCTAATAACCACAGTGCTCCTACCTCATCATTCTTCCTAAAATTGGAATATAAATTCAAAATTCTCCATTCTGGGAGTTCTCTTACTTCTTCTACAACCTTGTCCTTTTAGCATTTTTTGGGCACTGTCTTCCCCGATTAATCAACCAATAAACATTTATTGTCTACTAAATGTCAGGTATAATGTGCTAGTTGGAGTTCCTTGAGAGCAGGACTATTTAGTACAATATACATGTACAGAGTACTTATAAATGTTTATTAATTGACTTATTTTCAACCTGTTATTTTACTTTATGGTTAATGAGTTCCTTTTCTTGTAACTCTTTCTACCCATCCTTTCCAACTCAGGGCACTAATCACAAACTGGCTTTCGCCTGGTACCACATCTTTTACCCTACAATAATAATGATGATGATAACTGACATTTATATAATGCTTGGAATTTGGTGTACAAAACATTTTTACATTCATTTTCTTTTTGATTTTCACAACAACTTTGTGAAGCAAGTACTAGAGATGTTCCTTTTTCACTTTTACAATAAGGAAACTGAGGCTCAGAGAAATTAATTGGCTTGCTCATGCTCATAGTATCAGAGTTAGTAAGTATCACAGATAGACTGCAGATCTTTCCTGGATCTAAGTTCAGTGTATTTGATACTATATAACACTGCCTTGATGTTGTTTCCATTCTTTCATCCTCTGTGACTAATAGGGTTCAGGGAGAACCATACTTCTTGGTCTCAACTATCACTTCCAATTCCTAGTCTAAGTTTTGTTTTTGTGGTTCAGTCATTAAGGTATGTCCAACTTTGTGACCCTATTTAAAAGTTTTCTTGACATAGATACTGGAGTGATTTGTCAATACCTTCTCTAGTTCATTTTACAGATGAGGAAACTAAAGCAAAGGGATTAAGTGACTTACTTGGGGTCACAGAGCTAAGAAGTATCTGATGCTTGATTTTGAACTCAGGAAGATGAGTCTATCCTCTGACTTCAGGTCCAACAATTACTTTAAATATTCTAATTTCCTTCTCATCAAGTGCTATTCCCATTTGCCTTATTCCTCCTCAATCAGTTCTTCATCCTTTTCACTTTTCTCTGGAGCTCTCCTTATCTTCCTAATCCATCACTCTTATCCTGGTTTCACTTAGTCTTTAAGTCTTAACTTTATAGGTTGCTATTTGATAAATGTCTTCTGTCCTGGAAAATCTTGCACTTTTGTTCCTTCTTTGTTCTCTCCCTGTGTCTTCTTCACTCCTATCCCAAGCCACCAAGTAGTGTTGGAAGAGTCATGAAATAATAGATGGACCATTTGTATATCTCACTTCAATTAGGCCCCACAGATGCACGGAAATTCTTTGGCTCATTTCTGATTAACTATTACATTGCTCACTTCAGTTTCTAAACCTTTTCCTTTCCACTCAAGATCCCAGTTTCTACTCCCCACACACTCTTGGTAGCATATATCCTTATCTCCTACTTTATTGAGAAAATTGAAGTTATCCTCTACATCTAAAAACATCTATTTCCTCAACCATCCTTTTGTCCTTTTCACCAGACAAAGGATGCTGTGCTCTTTTTCTTTATCAAGGTTCATTGCTACATCTAGGGATATTACCAATTTGAAATGGAGATCTTAATCCAAACAGATTTTATTTCATACATGTCACTGAGATATAGGGTGATGAGAACCATGACTGGAATATCAGTCTGGAAGAGGATCTGCTCAAGTGGATGTAATTTAATTTCCTTCCAACTTTAATACATTGCCTGTCCATCTTGTAGGCTTTTGTCCATGTCTTTCCATGTTATGCACAGTTCTCTTTAACTGTCCTGGCTCAGTTTCCTACTAATTCCCTGTCTCAGTTTCCTTAGCATTCTGTCTCAATCCCTAAACTATAAACCCCACCCCATACAAAATGAAAATTTCGATTATACCAAACTGAAAAGTTTTGTACAAACAAAACTAATGCAGACAAGATTAGAAGGGAAGCAATAAACTAGGAAAATATTTTTACAGTCAAAGGTTCTGATAAAAGGCCTCATTCCAAATATATAGAGAATTAACTCTAATTGCAAAAAAATCAAGCCATTCTCAGATTGAAAAATGGTCAAAGGATATGAACAGACAATTCTCAGATGGAAAATTGAAACTTCTTTAGTCATATGAAAAGATGCTCCAGTCATTACTAATGAAAGTAGAATTAAGACAACTCTAAGATACCTACACACCTGTCAGATTGGCTAAGATGACAGGAAAAAATAATGATTGTTGGAGGGGATGTGGAAAACTAGGACGATAATGCATGCATTGTTGGTGGAGTTGTATGAACAGAATCCAACCATTTTGGAGAGAAGTTTGGAACTATGCTGAAAAAAGTTATCAAACTGTGCATACCTTCTGATCCAGCAGTGTTACTAGGATTATATCCCAAAGAGATTATAAAGAGGAAAGGGACCTGTATGTGCACAAATGTTTATGGCAGCCCTTTTGTAAGTAGCTAGAAACTGGAAACAGATGGATGTGTCCATCAGTTGGAGGGCTGAATAAATTGTGGTATATGAAAATTATGGAATATTACTGTTCTATGAAATGACCAACAGGATGATTTCAGAAGGCCTGGAGACTTACACGAACTGATGCTGAGTGAGGCGACAGGACCAGGAGATCATTATATACTTCAATAGCAATACTAGATGATGACCAGTTCTGATGGATCAGGCCATCCTCAGCAACAAGATCAACTAAATCTCATTTCTAATGGAGCAGCAATAGACTAGACTAGCTATACCCAGAAAAAAGAACTCTGGGAGATGACTAGAAACCATTCCATTGAATTCCCAATCCCTATAGTTATACACACCTGCATTTTGATTTCCTTCACAAGCTAATTGTACAATAATTCCAGTCTGATTCTTTTGTACAGCAAAATAATGTTTTTGGTCATGTATACTTATTGTGTATCTAAGTTATATTTTAATATATTTTAACATCTACTGGTCATCCTGACATTTAGGGGAGGGTGCTGGGGGGGTAAGAGGGTAGAAAATTGGAACAAGAGGTTTGGCAATTGTTAATGCTGTAAAGTTACCTATGTATATATCCTGTAAATATAAGGCTATTAAATAAAAAAAAAAATTAAAAAAAAAAGATAATTAATTAATAATTAATTATTTGAAAGATAATTAAAAAAAAAAAAAAAGAGATCAACCAAATCATTTCTAATGGAGCAGTAATGAACTGAACTAGCTATACCCAGAAAAAAGAACTCTGAGAATGACTAAAACCATTACATTGAATTCCCAATCCTATATTTATGCACACACATGCATTTTGATTTCCTTCACAAGCTAATTGTACAATAATTCAGAGTCTGATTCTTTTGTACAGCAAAATAATATTTTAGTCATGTATACTTATTGTGTATCTAAGTTATATTTTAATATATTTTAACATCTACTGGTCATCCCTGACATTTAGGGAGGGTGGGGGGTAAGAGGTAGAAAAATTGGAACAAGAGGTTTGGCAATTGTTAATGCTGTAAAGTTACCTATGTATATATCCTGTAAATAAAAGGCTATTAAATAAAAAAAATTTAAAAATAAATAAATAAATAAATAAATAAAAAAAAAAAAAAAAAAAGAAAAATTGGAACAAGAGGTTTGGCAATTGTTAATGCTGTAAAAGTTACCCATGTATATATCCTGTAAATAAAAGGCTATTAAATAAAAAAAAAAAAAAAGAAAAAGAAAACTATCTATTAATACTTTGCATTCAGGTGTGTGAATTGGTCATTCAATAAACATTTATTAAATATCTACCATGGTACCAAGCACTGTGCTAAGCCAGAAAGTTTTATTTAATGTAGTAACATTGTATATTCTGATTTTTTCTAATTTTAAGTGAATGCCCCAAACTATACCCTCTGATCTGATTCTCCACTCCAAGATTTCAGGTGACATTTAGAGAAATCTTAAACAAGGAAAAAATACTAGGCTAACTCTTCCAGAATTGAATAGTCATAATCCTGCTCCTCCTAGGCAACTCCTTTACTGCTAGAATTAAACAATAAAAGCATCTCCCTTCCACTGATATCTTAATCTTTTTTTTTTTTTTAAATGTAGAAAGATAAGCCCTAAATCTCATCTCTTCTAGCAGTTTGAGAGGGAAGAGATAATAATTTAATCTTTTCTGGGGTGAGGAAGGCAATGATAAATAAGCAAGATTAGCATTATTCTTTTTAAAATCCTTTTTGTCCTCAACCTATCACCTACACTTCCGGGGTGCTTTTCCCAAGAGTCTAAGAAAGAGCTTTAGAGAAAAATATTATTTCTTAATATTTCTAGAGAAACGGAAAAATTGTTGTTTTGTTATTTAAATTAGCCTCCATACTAATAACAGTTCACCTTAACAAACCTCTCACCTGGCTGTACAGCCTAGGACTAGGAAGCCCTAGGAAGCTCATTGTTGGAAAACCTCATCGTCTTTCAAGATTCTAACAGTGCTCTACCTCATCATTTCTTCCCTAAGAAGGAGTGGAACCATAAATTCCCAAAATTCTCCATTCTGGGGAGTTCTCTTACTTCTTCTACAACCTTGTCCTTTTAGCATTTTCAGGCACTGTCTTCCCAGATTAATCAACCAATAAACATTTATTGTCTACTAAATGTCAGGTATAATGTGCTAGACTGGAAGTTCCTTGAGAGCAGGGACTATTTAGTACAATATACATGTACTAGGTACTTTATAAATGTTTATTAATTGACTGACTTTTCCAACCTGTTTTACTTTATGGTTAATGAGTTCCCTTTCACCCTTAACTCTTTTCTCTTACATCCTTTCCAACTCAGGGCACTAATCACAAACTGGCTTTCACATCTTTTACCCTACAATAATAATGATGATGATAACTGACATTTATATAATGCTTGGAATTTGGTGTACAAAACATTTTTACATTCATTTTCTTTTGATTTCACAACAACTTTGTGATAAGTATAAGATGTTCCTTTTCCAGCACACAATAGGAAACTGAGGCTCAGAGAAATTAATTGGCTTGCTCATGCTCATAGTATCAGAGTTAGTAAGTATCACAGATAGACTGCAGATCTTTCCTGGATCTAAGTTCAGTGTATTTGATACTATATAACACTGCCTTGATGTTGTTTCCATTCTTTCATCCTCTGTATTCAATAAGGTTCAGGGAGAGCCATACTTCTTGGTCTCAACTATCACTTCCAATTCCTAGTCTAAGTTTTGTTTTTGTGGTTCAGTCATTAAGGTATGTCCAACTTTGTGACCCTATTTAAAAGTTTTCTTGACATAGATACTGGAGTGATTTGTCAATACCTTCTCTAGTTCATTTTACAGATGAGGAAACTAAAGCAAAGGGATTAAGTGACTTACTTGGGGTCACAGAGCTAAGAAGTATCTGATGCTTGATTTTGAACTCAGGAAGATGAGTCTATCCTCTGACTTCAGGTCCAACAATTACTTTAAATATTCTAATTTCCCTTCTCATCAGAATCTGCTATTCCCCATTTTGCCTTATTCCTCCTCAATCAGTTCTTCATCCTTTTCATAGCCACTACTCCCTGGAGCTCTCCTTATCTTCCTAATCCATCACTCTTATCCTGGTTTCACTTAGTCTTTAAGTCTTAACTTTATAGGTTGCTATTTGATAAATGTCTTCTGTCCTGGAAAATCTTGCACTTTTGTTCCTTCTTTGTTCTCTCCCTGTGTCTTCTTCACTCCTATCCCAAGCCACCAAGTAGTGTTGGAAGAGTCATGAAATAATGAATGGAACCATTTGTGCCATCTCACTTTAATTGAGCCCACACAGATGCACGGAAATTCTTTGGCTCATTTCTGATTAACTATTACATTGCTCACTTCAGTTTCTAAACCTTTTCCTTTCCACTCAAGATCCCAGTTTCTACTCCCCACACACTCTTGGTAGCATATATCCTTATCTCCTACTTTATTGAGAAAATTGAAGTTATCCTCTACATCTAAAAACATCTATTTCCTCAACCATCCTTTTGTCCTTTTCACCAGACAAAGGATGCTGTGCTCTTTTTCTTTTTATCAAGGTTCATTGCTACATCTAGGGATATTACCAATTTGATAAGAGTCTTAATACAAACAGATTTTTATTCCTTACATGTCACTGAGATATGAGTGATGAGAACCATGACTGGAATATATCAGTCTGGAAGGATCTGCTCAAGTGGATCTGTAATTTGAATTTCCCTTCCAGCTTTGTACATTGCCTGTCCATCTTGTGAAACTTTTGTCCATGTCTTTCCATGTTATGCCACAGTTCTCCTTAACTGTCCTGGCTCAGTTTCCCTGCACTAGTTTCCTGTCAGTTTCCTTATGTATTTCTGTCTCAATCCCTAAACTGTAAACCCCCATCACAAAATAGAAAATTTCAGTTATACCAAACTACAGAAAAGTTTTTACAAAACAAAACTAATACAGACAAGATTAGAAGGAAGCAATAAACTGGGAAAATATTTTTTTACAGTCAAAGGTTCTGACCAAGAGCCTCATTTCAAAATATATAGAGAATTAACTCTAATTTATAAAATCAAGCCATTCTCCAATTGAAAAATGGTCAAAGGATATGGGCAGACAATTCTCAGATGAAGAGTGAAACTATTTCTAGTCATATGAAAAGATGCTCCAAGTCATTACTAATCAGAGAAATGCAAATTAAAGACAACTCTAACAATACCATTACACACCTGTAGATTGGCTAAGATGACAGGAAAAAATAATAATGATTGTTGGAGGGATGGAAACTGGGACATTAATGCATGCATTGTTGGGTAGGTGTGAGCAGAATCAACCATTTGGAGAAGAAGTTTGGAACTATGCTCAAAAAAGTTATCAAACTTTATGCATACCACTTTGATCCAGCAGTATTACTACTGGTTATATCCCAAGGAGATTATAAAGAAGGAAAGGAGACCTGTATGTGCACAAATGTTTGTGGCAGCCCTTTTGTAGTAGCTAGAAACTGGAAACTGAATGGATGTCCTCAGTTGGAGAAATTAGCTGAATAAATTGTGGTATATAGAATTATGGGAATATTACTGTTCTATGAAATGACCAACAGGATGATTTCAGAAAGGCCTGGAGAGAGACTTACACGAACTGATGCTACAAGGTAAATAGGCAGGATTCAGGAGATCATTATATACTTCAACAACAATACTGAATGTTATTAGTTCTGATGGATCATAGGCCATCCTCAGCAACAGAGATCAACCAAATCTCATTTCTAATGGAGCAGTAATAGACAAACTAGCTATACCCAGAAAAATAACTCTGGAGAGGGACTAAAACCATTACATTAAATTCCCAATCCCTATATTTATGCACACATGCATTTTGATCTCCTTCACAAGCTAATTGTACAATAATTCAAGTCTGATTCTTTTGTACAGCAAAATAATGTTTTAGTCATGTATACTTATTGTGTATCTAAGTTATATTTAATATATTTAACATCTACTAGTCATCCTGCCATCTAGAGGTGGGGATGAAGGTAAAAAATTAGAACAAGAAGGTTTGGCAATTATTAATGCTGTAAAGTTACCCATGTATATATCCTGTAAATAAAAGGCTATTAAATAAAAAAATAAATAAATAAATATAAAAAAGGGCTATTAAATAAAAAAAAAAAAAAAAAAAAGTAATGAGACAGCTGAAAGGCCTGAAAGACAGAGTTTCTGGGTAACTAATAATCAATTTATTAGGCTAGCTGATAATCAATAAATGATCATCATGGAGACATTGAAAAAAAAAAAAAAAAAAGAGATGACAGTCTCCTCCAGCCCTGGGACCAACATGGATTCCTTGGTCCCAGTATATCTTTATCTCTGTCTGACTGGATAATTTGAGATGAGAGTCCTGTCCAGTCAATTATACTCTCCAATTAATAAAATATTTAAAAGGCTTTCTAATCTCACTCCTGCCTCAATTTCTCCGGCATTACATCCAAAACAATAGGTCTACCCAATGTGCTAGAAAGCTTTTTCCCTTTCTGGAGTGCCACTTGGGGAATGAATGAAAAAATTATGCTGCACTAATGTAAAGTAGTACTATTGTGCTGTAGGAAATGATGAAGAGAATGGTTTCAAAGAAACCTTAAAAGACTTGTCTGAACGGATTTAGAATGAAGTGAGCAGATCCAGGAGAATAATTTATATAATAACAATATTATAAAGCAATTTTGAATGACTTTGGAATTCTGATCAAAGCAATGAGCAATTAGGATTCCAGAGGACTTATGATGAAACATGTAATCAAACTTCTGATAAAATACAGATTGAAAAACTTTTTTTTTTTGACACAGCCAATGTGTTTGTTTTTTTTTTTTTTTTTTTTTTTGCATATATGTGATAGGATTTTGTTTTTCTTTCTCAATTGAGAGAGGAGATAATGGCAGGTTTTTGTTGAGAAAAGTTAAAATTTAATTTAAAAACAAAATGAAAAAATGCTTCTTTTTATTATGACATTACAAAGATACTAATG
This sequence comes from Sarcophilus harrisii, assembly GCF_902635505.1. Classification (NCBI taxonomy): domain Eukaryota; kingdom Metazoa; phylum Chordata; class Mammalia; order Dasyuromorphia; family Dasyuridae; genus Sarcophilus; species Sarcophilus harrisii. The sequence goes on from NC_045426.1 coordinate 346,123,162, forward strand.
GAGTATTTGAGTCATACAATTTTCATCCCTTGCTCTTACCCTGAAGCCTGGTCAAATACTCTTCCCCTTGTGTGTTCAGACACTATTTAATAAAAAAGCTAGAGAGATCTCTGGAAGCAAAGCAAAGTTTATTATACATTCTCTAGAGAAGGGCGTCCCACCCATTGAGCAGACAATTGAAGGGAGGAAGCACCTTAGGGGACAGGGTGGACACTTTTAATCCCTAAAGCAAATACACCTCCCACCACTGATCCTCATCCTTATTGGCTGAGGATCTTACATTCTAAACTACCCAAGAACTTGAACTTGATTAATAAGTACATAGTTGCCCTATTTGATGGAAACAGAGAGACACTGATGTCATAGGAGGATAACAAGGGGACTTAAGTATGCCCTTAGGAGGATAGCAGGGAGGGGATTTAAGTATGTCCTTAACTTAATGCCTAAAGTCCTTCAGGCCTACTCAAACTTTGAAATAGATGAAGCCTTACTAGATTTTCACAAATGTCTTGAAAGATCTCACCTCATCTCTTCACCATCTTTATCTTCTCTTCTTGTCATATATTTCCTTGATTATTCTTTAATCTTATTCTTATTTGAAGTTCTTCAGGGTTTACATGTTGCAACTACACACATAAACATACCTGCATACATATAAACATCCATTATGAGACTTTGCTTGATCTCTATGTGATAATTTATTTTTAATTTTTCAAAAAATAATAAGTATTTGCATAATGCATTCTATGTGCCAGGTATTGTGCTAAGTGGTGTACAAAAAGGAAGGTGTTATTAATATCTACATTTTATAGCTGAGAAAACTGAGGCAAACAGAAGAATTAAATGACTTGTCCAAGATTACACAGCTAAAAAATTTTGGGGAGAAATTTGAACTCAACTCTAGGCTCAGGGCTCTGTCCATTGTACCACCTGGCTGTCTATTATATTATGTTTTGTATTTAAAACACTGTCATGTTCTATATCTTGGTGCCTTACAGAAAGAAATACTGGCAGAATCTTGGTATTAAAAAGATTGACCAATGTCCTGGGAAAGTTTGGGAGCACTAAGAGTTTGGTCAAACATCAAAGACATACACTGTACCTCAGGCTATTGCCAGTCATTTTGACTTTTATCTTGTCATTGGACTTCCCAAACTCTGGGAGAATGACTGTGCAACTCTGCCTCACTTAAATCCAATTCATGTACAAGTCATATTATCCCTTGATGTCATTGCTCCTTTTCAGAAGCAAAGGACAAACAACATCTGTTACTGAATTCTGGTGATCATGGAGGAGTGTGGGTAGTGTTGATATTAATGTGTACACAATAGTGCGTCATCACAATCACATATCACAACTTGTTAAGTCATTCCTCAATTGATGGGCATCCCCTCAAATTCCAAATTTTTGTTACCACAAAAAGAACTGCCATAGATATTTGTGTACATATAGGTCCTTTTCCTTTTTTCTTTGATTTCTTTGGGGTACAGGCCTAAGACCAGTATTGCTGGGGCAAAAAGTATTTGTGTCTCTGTTACTAAGCTGTTGATTCTCTTTTCATAATTTTCTCGTATCACCCTCAATTCTTTTTTCAAACTCTATCACTCTTATCTCTTTCTTTACCTCTTCCAGTAATTCTTGCTGGTTTTGGATCCAATTAGCATTTTCCTTTGAGGTTTTGCTTATAGCTGTTTTCATATTGTTTTCTTCATCTAAGTTTGCTTTAGTCTTCCCTGGAACTTTAGTAACTTTTTATGGTCAAGGTTTTTTTGTTTTGTTTTGTTTTGCTGTTGTCTGCTCATTTTCCTAGCTTATTTCATTTTGAACTTTATGCTAAAGTTGGGGCTCTAGATTACCTGGGGATGGGGAGGCACTGTGACAAGTTTTCAGAGCTATTTATGGGAGTCTGCAAGTTTCTGGCATCCCCAAAATTACCATTGGAGAGGTGTGGTCACTGATCTCCTAGTTTGTGCTCTGGTTTTTACCCACAAAGGATCTCTGCGCTCCTGCAGCCATAAGTGCTATTGTTCCTTTTGGCCCTAGAACCATGACCAAGACCTCTACTCCCTTGTGAATGATCACAAATGCTGGTCTCTATTCTAAAACTGCAACCCAGAACTGCTTATAGGCTTTGGAGTTGTCAATAAGCTCCAGATGCATCTAGTGCTAGCAGAAGATCTCTTGTCATCTCTTTCTGACTAGTTGTTCGATTTCTTTACCATCTCTGAGCTGAGAACTCTCAAAGCTTCTGTTTCTGCCAGTGTCCTGGCTACTTCCAGGGCCCACCCTAGGGCCAGATCTTAATGGGAAGGATATAGCTTGTTCATATATCCCCAAAGTATGCTTCCCTTCCAGGAAAGTTTATTTTTTTTTTTATTTTTATTTTTTTTTTTTTTGGAAAGTTTAAACCACAGCATGTAACTAGTCTAGAGAAAATAGTATATAAGGTTACGGGGGAAAGGATTTCATTAGACAATCTCCAGTCACCTACCTGCCTCTTGACTTCCACTGGTCCTGTTGCAGAACCTTAACTGGTAACTTAATCATCTTAATCTGCTTCCCAGATGATTAGCGCCCTCTAAAGCCCTTTTTTGGAAAAGGAAATGGCAAATGGAGAAAATGGCAAAGCACTCCAGTATCTTTGCCAAGAAAATCTCATGGACAGTATTGGTTTGCTGTGGTCCACAGGGGTCATGAAAAAACAACTGACTAACTCCTTGACAACAAGGCTTCCTCTGGTGTCTCCTCAATTGGGCTAAGACACTCTCCACCTCCTAACTCTCAGTACTTTTTCCAGTGCAAAACTTCACCTGTAGCCTCCTAACCAGTCTCTCAAATTGCCTCCTGTTCTTATCGAGAGGTAGGTCTCCCAGGACACAAAGCACCATCTGCTAAGAGACTGGAACTCAAGGAAAACGTACTTCTCTCATCAGTCCTTTATTCATAAACTACCTCAATTCATCTTTCAGTGGTTGACCTATTCTCAACTCCCTACTGTTTGTTCCCTTACTCTTTCTGAGAAAATGCAAAGAGGGAGTTAGTTGTAGAGAAAATAATGCTTGTTAATTTTAAAAAATCAAATTATTAATAATAAATGTAAGAATTATAAATATGAGTGATCATAAAATATAATTATCAATAAATTAGATAATGAAGTTAAATAAATTTATGGATTGAATCTGTCCTAGAAAAACAATAAAAACCCTTCTTTTCATTAGCAAGACTGATTAATGACTCTGAAACAAAATGTGGCACATGCTATCAGATACTATCACTCTATCAGTTGCTTTTGCATAAATGTTTTTTGTTTGTTACAAAGGAGTATACTTGTAAAGGAGAAGATGTTTAAAAAATTATTTTGGAACAAAAACAATTCAATGACAACATTGCTTTAAAATAACAGTAATTTTTAAAAGAAAGTCTTCTATACTTAGTGCTTTAATTTCTCTTACTTTTTTCTAAACAATCTGTTATCTATTTTTTATCTTTTTTTTTCTAATAACTTCATCAAACTGAAAGTGCTTTTTCCAGTATCACCAATGATCTCTTAATTACCAAAACTACAACCTTTTTTCAGTTATCCTTCTTGACTTCTCTGCAGCACTTGATACTGTGGATCACCTCCCTAAGTTTTCACACTATTACTCTCTCCTGGATCTCCTTATATCTGTCTAACCACTCCTCAGCTTTCTATGATGTTTCTTATTCCAGGTCATAATCATTTTGGGTGTCCCCCAAGGCTCTGTCCTGGTTCCTCTTCTCCTTTTGTCCCATATCATCTTACTTGGTTGTCTTATTAGCTCCAGTAGGTTTAATTGTTATCTCTATATAGATAATTTTCTTTCTTTAAAAAAAATTAGCTTTTTATTTTTCAAGATATATGCAAAGATAGTTTTCAACATTCACTTTTGCCTTGTATTCCAAATTTTTCTCCCTCACTCCCCATCATCCCCCCTCCCTTAGACAGTAAGTAATCCAATACAGGTTTAAAATGTGCAATTTTTCTAATCATATTACTACATTTATCATGCTGTGCAAGAAAAATCAGATTAAAAGGGAGAAAAATGAGAAAGAGAAAAAAAAGCAAACAATAACAGCAAAAAAAAAAAAAAAAAAAAAAAAAGATGAAAATACAATGCTGTGATCCACATTCAATCTCCATAGTCCTTTCTCTGGAACAGATGACTCTTTCAATAGCAAGCCTATTGAAATTGCCTTGTATCACCTCATTATTGAAAAGAACCAAGTCCATCACAATTGATCATCAAATAATTTTGGTGCTATGTACAATCTTCTCTTGGTCCTTTACTTTAACTTTACTTTAACTTTACTTAACATCAGTTCATGTAAATCTTTCCAGGCTTTTTTGTATGCAGATGATAATTTTCAGGTCAATATATCCATTCTTTAACTCTCACATGAGCTACAGCCTAACATTACCACCTTCCTTTGGACTTCTCAAAGGGGATATCCTATAGGCATCTCAAACTTAACATGTCCAAGGCAACTTATTCATTTTCTCCTCAAATTCTCCTCTCTTCCAACATTCCTTATTACTCTCTAGAGCCCAGCTTCTTAAACTGTGACTCATCAAACCCCATGTGGGGGGGGGGTCTTATAAGTGAATTGAAGGTCACAAAATTATGACTTATTATCAGTAAATGTTTGATTTGTATACGTATTTTATATACTGGGGTCACAAAAATTTATTGGATGAAAAGGGGTCATAAGTGAAAAAAGTTTAAGAAGCTCTAATCTAGAATACTACTATCCACTTAACCCTGGCATCATTCTGGGCTGCTTATTTTCACAGTACATGGGCAGTCCATTGCCAAATCTTGTTGTTTATACCTTTACAACAGCTTTCATATACATTTGCTTCTCTCTACCCTCATTACTCCTAGACCCTCAACCTCCCTTGCCTGGACTACTGTGTAGCCTTCTATTTAGTATTTCTGGCTCAAGTCTTTTCCCACTCCAGGCCAATCCATTCTCCACTCAACTATCAAAAACATTCTCCCCCTTCTCTTTATATATCTGGTATGTCTAGACATAGTTGCAAACTGTCTCTCTCATTAGAATGAGTTTCTTAAAAACAAGACTGTTTTTGCTTTTGTATAACTAGCCCTTAACACAGTGCCCAGCATATACACTATAGTACTTAATATACTATAATATACTTAACATACTATATTTAATACACTACAGTGTAGAATACTAAATGCTTAATAAATGCTTATTGATCGACTAATTGAAGGAATGTTAAGATAGTGCCATGATAGCAACCCCAAATTCAGTTCCCTTCTTAGGAATGGGTGACGGATTATTTAATATTCTCTGGTTTTCTATATCTGGTCTTGGATTCCTATGATTCTTTTGCTTCTTTTACATTTTCTTTAATGTGACATAAAGGCTGCCTGATATTTGAAACCCACGTAGTACCTCTATTACTTGTTAGGGACACTTTTGGAGAAACCCTATATATAAACTATACCATGATTTTACTAGCAAATTTTCCTGGAGCAACTCCAGATGGACAATGAATCAAAAAAAGAAAATACTTGGAAGTAAGGCCCTAAGACTTGATAAGAAGGTGAGCCTTAAATACCTCCAAAGAAAAACTTATGCTCTTTGATCTCATGAAGTTGATTGGAAAATTCATCAAATGAAGCATGGACTCCTGCTCTCCAATCCCATCAAAGATAAAATCAGGTACAACATAATATCTTTAAGTTAAAAGGCTACATGTTTTCAAGTTCTAGGCTAAGTTCCAATAGTTTTGTGATGAAGGGAGTCATTTGCACACATAGAGAGGACTGTGGGGACTGAATGTGGATCACAACATAGTATTTTCATTCTTTTTGCTGTTGTTTGCTTGTATTTTGTTTTCTTTCTCATTCTTTTTCTTTTTCATCTGATTTTTCTTGTGCAGCTGATATTTGTAGAAATACATATAGAAGAATTTCACATGTTTAACATATTATTGGGATTACTTGCCATGTAGGGAAGGAGATGGGGAGAAGGGAGAGAAAAAAATGTAGAACAGTTAGTAAGTTATTAAGGGAGAAGGGAGAGAAAAAAATGTAGAATAGTTAGTAAATTAGTAAGGTTATGTATATATTTTGAAAATAAAAGCTCTAATTAAAAAAAAAAAGTTCTAGGCTACAATTTGGTAGTAGTTTATTCAATAGAGACCCTGGTAGCAATCTAGGCAAGCTAATCTAAGGAATAATTTTATAATTGTGTGTTGGGATGAATATTACAGTTGCTCAGCTATTTGAAAATTGGTGCTAAATGATAGAAGAAGACTCTCATGTGGGTTTAGGACAACATACTGTATATGATAAAGAAAATATTGGAAGAATGTTCCATCATGTTATAATCTCTGAGGAGGTATAAGGTATTAAATAAGGTATACAAGAAGGGAAATAATGCAGTTTTTATGTATGAGCTGCTTGAAAACTGGAAATTTGCAAGTTTCCAAAGAGATAACTAGAAAGGAAGGTACTTGAAAATTAATTACTAGGTTAGTAACTAGGAATAAGGAATAGAACCTTCCAGGTACTAAGTGAAAGGACTGAGAAGGATGGATGTGTCCTTAGCAGCAAGTGACCCAGAAATAGCCCCCTCCTCAGTCAGTCAACTGGCACTTTGCTAAGTGCTGGCTGGGGACACTAAAAAAGGCAAATACCTGCCCTTAAGGAGTTCACAGTCTAATGGGGGAGAAAACCAAATATGTACAAACAAGCTCTACACATGATAGATAGGAAATAATTGAGAGGGAAAGAACTAGAATTGAAAAGGTTTGGGAAAGTTATAGGGGCATCAATTCCAGTCATTTTCAGGAAACATCACTGCCCATTAGAAGGGCATCCTGAACTCTGGGAGATGACTAAAAACCATTACATTGAATTCCCAATCCCTATATTTATGCACACCTGCATTTTTGATTTCCTTCACAAGCTAATTGTACAATAATTCAGAGTCTGATTCTTTTTGTACAGCAAAATAATGTTTTGGTCATGTATACTTATTGTGTATCTAAGTTATATTTTAATATATTTAACATCTACTGGTCATCCTGCCATTTAGGGGAGGGGGTGGGGGGGTAAGAGGTGAAAAATTGGAACAAGAGGTTTGGCAATTGTTAGTGCTGTAAAGTTACCCATGTATATATCCTGTAAATAAAAGGCTATTAAATTTAAAAAAAAAAAAAAAAAAAAAAGAAGGGCATCCTGGCTAGGATATGCCACATGAATGATAAAAGAATGGCTGAGGACTGATGCAGATGAATGTAAGTAAAGACTCTTGAGCCTTAGGGAATCTGTCTTTGCTTTCATCTATTACTCATATCATGGGGGGCTGGCCAATGAGGGCTTGATTCGGGGAGCATGCTCAATAGGCTCTGCCTGCTGGCAACCCAGGCATGCAAGTCTAAGAAGCAATCTGGGGAATTTATGAGCTGATGAAATATATATTTCTCAATCTCTCTTCCTCCCCACCCCCCATTCTCTCTTTCTAAATATATATATAAAGAAGAGCAGAAACAGAGAACTCTTTGTAAGTATATAACTACATATATACATGCAGATATATATATATACATATATATATACATACATACAAAAGAGACAGAGATATACAGAAAGAGAGACAGAGAGAAAGAAACAGAGACAAATATAAAAGTGAGAGACAAAGAGAAAGAGAGAGAGAGAGAGAGAGAGAGAGAGAGAGAGAGAGAGAGAGAGAGGAGGAGGAGGAGGAAGGGAAGGAGGGAGGGAAAGAGAGAGAGAGTTTGGGGTAAAATCTCTTTTTCAAGTATATTAGAAGAGGAGAAAAGTATCCTTAAAGACAGGAACACTCAAGGAGATTGGAGGAGTAAGATAAAAATGCAGTGTAGCTTGTGCTTTACTTGGACCCTTGCTCTGCCTCATCATCCTACCTGCATTCTCCCAGTTTAGTGTGGGTTTTCCAAAGAGGGGGATGCCAAACTGCTCTAAATCAAAGATCTCTGTCCAGGTTCTAAAGATAAGGTAGTTTTCTGTCCCTGGCTTTGTGGGACTCCTCTTGTTCTCTCCTTACCCTTCTGTTCTTTCCCCTTTTTATAGTTTCTTCTCCTGCTGTCTTAACCTCCTCTAATTTCTCAAATTAGAGCATCCTATGACTCATACCTTATGAGGTAAAAGTCAAGAAATTCTTTTTTCCATTGCACCTGAATATCCCACCCATTCATTCTCCCCATATTTACAGAAATCTTATGAATTATAGAATCTTCATCTAGAGATGGAAAATAGAGATCCAGAGAGGTATTCTGTCCAAGGTTGAACAGGTAATAAGTGAAAGAGGCCAGACTAGAATGACAAGTCTTCTCACTTTGAATCCAATATTATATTTGCACTTTTCACCACATTATCCTGCTCCCCATTACCCCCAGCTTCATCACCTCCTTCCCAGATATTTCTTTGTCCTCATTCTGTTGAAGTCTATTCTTTAAGAGTGTCCCTTCTGTAGCTCCACTCAGAGCCTAGATACCTGTGTCCATCTCCTCAGGGACTCAGGGTCAAGAGGTACATTTATCTGCCTCCTAAGGCTTCTCTCCCTTTTAGGGTCTGGATTTCCATTTGTCCTCTCAGACCTTAGATTGAAACCTATCTCTTGAGGGTTTAAATATTTCCATTTGGATGCTCATCTGCTGCTTTCAGGATCTGGATGTCTTTTTCACTTCATGATCTGGATGTCTATATCCCTCAAAAAATATGGATGTTGGTCCCTCTGCTCTGATTCTGGATTTTTTTGTCTCTTTCAAAGCCTACCTGTCTACCTGTCTTGGTCAGGACCTCTGTTCCCTCAGAACATAGATGTTTGTTTCTTTCAGAGGCTAAATATGATAATGCACAGATCATTGATTGAAAGGATTCTAGATCTCAGGAGCTGGAAGGAACATAAAGGGTCATCTATGAGAGAAAAAGAAAACTAGAAAGATGAAGGTTACCCAAATGGTAAGATCAGTAGGACCTGAATAGATTCCAAAAGCTAATCAATTTTCTTTCCTCTATGGCACACTGCCTCTAAATATGGTACCTGTCCTCTCTACATCTGGATGTCCATATTTACTTCAATGGCCCCTCATGTCTGACTATCATTTTCAATGCCTAATTAGGCCTCTGCCCTTCAAAACTGGATGTCTGCTCAGTCAGCTAAGTGGCTCAGTGAAACAGAACACAGGGTCTGGAGCTAGAAAGATCTGAGACATTTATCAGCTGTGATACTGTGAGCAAATTATCTCTGCTTGCTTCACTTTTCTCAGCTATAAAATGGAAGTTGATAATTTTAGCATCTACCTCAGCAGGTTATTGTAAAGATCAAATGAGACAATATACCTAAGAAGTGTTTAGCAGTGTCTGATACATAACAGGTGCTATAAAAATATCTATTCCCTTCCTTTTCCCTTATCAGATGATTTTGGATATATTGTTCCCCTCTGAGTCAAGTCTGTCATGGTCTCTATTTCAAGATCTGATTGATTTTTTTTCTCAGAATCTGAATGTCCAGTTTTTGGCGTCTGGGCCTAAATATCTCCCATAATTTCTACTAAGAATTAGGACATCTGTTAGTCCCTCCCAAAGAGAGATAAGGAGTTGTCTCTCCTCACTTTGGAAAGGAATGTCTCTCCTTTCCATTTGTCCTCTCAGACCTTAGATGTAAATCTATCTCTTGAGGGTTTAAATATTTCCATTTGGATGCTCACCTGCTGCTTTCAGGATCTGGATGTCTTTTTCACTTCATGATATGGATGTCTATATCCCTCAAAAAGTCTGGATGTTGGTCCCTCTACTCTTATTCTGTATTTTTCTGTACTTTTCAGATACTTTCTGCTCTCTCCTTTAAGTTCTATTCCTTGAGAGCCTGACTCTACCATGAATAGGTCCTGAATATGTCTGCCTTCTCAGAACCTATAGTTAAGTCTGTATCTAAAAAAGCTTGAACATTTTTCTTTCCCTTCAAGTCAGAAGTCTATCCCTTTCAAGGTCTGGGCATTAGTCTGTCCCCTACAGACCTGCTTACCTGCCATTTCTGGACATAGATGTTTGTTCCCTCAACAATTTAACAAGTATTCTTGTCATCAAGTCAACAAACATTTATTCAGTGTCTACTATGTGCCAGGCACTGGCCTTAGATAAAAGACTTTTTTCTCAAGGGTTCTAATAGGGAAGATAACATTTTGTACACACAAAATACATAAATGATAAACTGGAAATAATGAAGGAAGGAATACACAGTAACAGCAAGATGGTGCCAGTGTCAACTATGAAAGACTTGCTTCTTCTCAGTGGTTCATGATCCAAGGCAATCCCAATAAACATTGGATAGAAAATGAAATGCCGTCTGCATCCAGAGGGAGAACTATGGAGAATGAATGTAAAGCAACACATGCCATATGTTCACTTTTTTCTTTCCTTTTTTTCTTTGAGGTTTTTCCCTTTTGTTTTAATTTTTCTTTTCCAACCTGATAGATAAAGAAATGTGTACTAGCAAAATAATGTTTTGGTCATGTATACTTATTGTGTATCTAAGTTATATTTTAATATATTTAACATCTACTGGTCATCCTGCCATCTAGGGGAGGGGGTGGGGGTGGGTAAGAGGTGAAAAATTGGAACAAGAGGTTTGGCAATTGTTAATGCTGTAAAGTTACCCATGTATATATCCTGTAAATAAAAGGCTATTAAATAAAAAAAAAAAAAAAAAAAAGAAATGTGTACTAAAAAAATAAATGTACATGTATAACCAGAAAAAGATAATTTATATTAAAAATTAAATTAAATTAAGAGAGTGAAGAGGCTCAGCAGGGAATTAATTGGTCATATGGCTTGAAGATATTAGTGAAAGATATTAGTTAATAGTCAACAAACATTTAACTATTCAACAGATACTGTATTAAGCCCCTAGGACAAAGGAAAAAACAATACCCCAAGATCCCAGTTTTCAAGAAGCTCATATTTTAAAAAGGGAAATTAGAAATACATGCATATATATGCATAGATAAATGGGCATATTATATATAATTGTGTTGTGCATCTATATGGAAAGAGAAAAAAGGGGAGAGGGAAAGAGAAAGAGAGAGAGAAAGAGAAAGAGAGAGAGGAGAGAATGAAGGTACATGTAGAGGAATTGGGTTGGGAAAAGGGACGGGGACGGCGGGAGATTATATTGAGGGCTGAGAGATGGAGACGGGGGAGAAGAGGGAGCTGGTGACGTATTACTTCAATTTCATTTCCCCATTAAAGCATGAAGCCCGGTCCTTTGCTGGGGGGGGGAGGGGAAGCGGGGAAGGGGCTCCAGAGAAAGCTGCAGTGGGAGGAGAAAAGAGGGCTGGAGCCGATGCGGGGCGGGAGAGCTAGAATCAGTGAGGAAGGAGTAAAAGCTTAAAGAACCCAGTGAAGGCCGGGTAACAGAAATGTGTAGCGGACGTGGTCAAGCCCCGTGTTTGCCCAAGGTTCCGTTTCCACTTTCGCTGCGCGCTGCCGGGGCTCCTCCTCGGATGGAGGGAAAACCAAGCGCAAGCAGCTCCACAAACTCTCAGGGAGGTCTATGTCACCGAGGAGAGGGCCGTCAGCTCTGTCAGAAAGGTCGAGAAGGCTGAGGGCTGAGAAAAGGCCATTAGATTGGGCCTGAGGACTGGATGACTGCCCTCTTCATTATTATGCAAATGAGATGCAGAGCCCCCCCTCCCCCATACGCAGAATAATGGACTCATCCAGCTTCCCTTCCCCTCCTTTCCCAATGGTTTCGCCCTAGAGCGAAAAAAATCCAATCGATGACTCTATGCTCTGGTTCGCTACTCATCGATTCGTTCCAACTCTCCCCGCCGTCCTGAGCCCCGGCGGAGCGGGGATTCTTGTGTGAGTGAGGTACGGTGCCTGGGTCCCTGCGGCCGGGGGCTCGGGAGGCAGACTGAGCGGCGTCTAGGGCGGGGGCCGGGGGGAAGGTTTGGGGAGTCGGCGCAGCTCCACGGGCTCGGGGTGGGACAGAGCCTAAGGTGACTTCCGATCCTAAACCCTCCCCCCCCCTCCCCCGCCGGCTCTCTGTCAGACTGAGCATGCGCCATGCCGGCGGCGTTGGCGGAGCCTTAACACAGCGCTTTCCCTCTCCGCAGCTTCCCGGTCCCCTCCCCTCCCCTCCCCTCCCCCACGCCGTGCGCCTGCGCTTCTCATCGCTGCGCCACTCCCGGCGTGGCGAGGGCTGCCCCCTCGTGGCCCGAGCGTGGGCTGCAGGGCTCACGGCGGGGGTCCCTCTTGTGCCCTGGGGGCGCGAGAAGAGCACTTCCTCTTTCCCTTTTGAGAGGGGTCCCCCCCCTTCTGTAACCCGGGCTCCTAAAATCCAGAAGGGTGCCTCAGCAAAGGCCTCGCTCACTCAGCGGGGATCTTCTTCGGTGTGAGCCTCAGAGCCATCCTTCTGCTTTCTCAGGGTTAGGGGGCGGGGAGCACTAGGTGGACCGTAGGAGGATGCTTGTCGGGCCATGTCTAGCCCCTTTCAATGCAGCTTCCACCCGCGACTTGGCCACTGGTGCGGGAGTAAAGACTCAGACAGGAGATGAGAAGGAAGCGCGTTTAAGTTAAGCACCTACTGTATGCTAAGCTAAGTGCCGTGGAGATTAGGAAGAGAATACTCGGCTCATTCAGCAATTGGTAAAATGAATAGAAAGCTGGGTCTGAAAAACCACTGGGGAAATTGGAAATGAGTCGATCCACACCTGGCTGTCTATCAAGATAAGGTTGAAATGGGTTCATGACATAAGGAGTGACGTTATAAGCAAATGAGAAAAAAAACTGGAGGGCTGTGGGGAAACTGGACACTTTTTTTTTTTTTTTAATTTAATAGCCTTTAATTTACAGGATATATACATGGGTAACTTTACAGCATTAACAATTGCCAAACCTCTTGTTCCAATTTTTCACCTCTTACCCCCCCCCCACCCCCTCCCCTAAATGGCAGGATGACCAGTAGATGTTAAATATATTAAAATATAACTTAGATACACAATAAGTATACATGACCAGAACATTATTTTGCTGTACAAAAAGAATCAGACTCTGAATTATTGTACAATTAGCTTGTGAAGGAAATCAAAAATGCATGTGTGCATAAATATAGGGATTGGGAATTCAATGTAATGGTTTTTAGTCATCTCCCAGAGTTCTTTTTCTGGGCATAGCTAGTTCAGTTCATTACTGCTCCATTAGAAATGATTTGGTTGATCTCGTTGCTGAGGATGGCCTGATCCATCAGAACTGGTCATCATCTAGTATTGTTGTTGAAGTATAATGATCTCCTGGTCCTGCTCATTTCACTCAGCATCAGTTCGTGTAAGTCTCTCCAGGCCTTTCTGAAATCCTCCTGTTGGTCATTTCTTACAGAACAGTAATATTCCATAACATTCATATACCACAATTTATTCAGCCATTCTGCAATTGATGGGCATCCTCTCAGTTTCCAGAAACTGGACACTTTTACAATGTTGGTGGAATTGTGGGGAGTAATTTGGAACTATGCCCAAAGGGAACCGGGAGATCATGGTACACGCAACAGCAAGATTATGTGATGATCAATTCTGATGGACGTTGTTCTCCCCAAGAATGAGATGATTTCCGATGATCTTGTGATGGAGAGAGCCATCTGCACCCAGAGAGAGCATTGTAGGAACTGAGTATGGATCACAACATAGCATTTTCACTCTTTTTGTTGTTGTTTGCGTGTATTTTGTTTTCTTTCTCATTTTTCTTCTTTTTGATCTGACTTTTCTTGTGCAGCATGATAACTGTGGAAATATGTATAGAAGAATTGCATATGTTTAACATATATTGGGTTATTTGCCATCTAGGAGAGGGGGATGGGTAGAAGAGAGGAAAAAATTTAGAACAAAGGATTTTGTAAGAATGAGTGTTGAAAACTATCCATGTATATATTTAGAAAATAAAAAGCTTTAGTTTTAAAAAAAAGATGATAAAAATTTTTTTAAAAGAAAACTGGGTCTGAAGTCAGATCCTTCAAATATAGTCTCAGATACAGTCTGCGCGACATTAGGCTAGTCACTTAATTTCTGATTTCCTCAGTTCCTCAACTATAAAATGAGGATAATAATAATACCTACCTCCCAGCTTTGTTGGGAGGTTAAACTAGATGATATTTGAAAAAAGCACTTAGCACAATATTTACACAGAGTAGGTATCTGTCCTTGCCCTTCGTAGCTGCAGGATAGTCAACAAAATTACTCATTGAAGACAATTCTAATTGATTGAAGTGAATAAAATTCTTATTTAAATTGTCAATCATTTTCCACCAGTGAGATATCAAGAGAACACCTGAATTTCTGCTTGACTGTTTTGTACTCAGTCAGTGAGGAAGTCATGGTCTCTTTAGCACATCTAGTCTCAAGGATGGTCTTGATATTTTTTTAATGATTTCATTTTTATTTAATTTCACATTTAATTAAATCTCTTTCATCCATAAGCATGATGCATTTCCTTATCATGTTTATTAGATTTTGTCAGTTTAAAAAAAAAGCCTTGTAAAGAACAGTGAAATGTCCAGAATAAAAGGCATTATAGTATATTTATGTATATGTGTATATACATATACATATATGTGTGTATACTTGCATATATGCATATAAAGAGACATATTTAATAAAGGCATTTCTTTGGCTTTATTCACTATAACTTAAGTCCACTAAAGAGACTATTTTTAAAAATATTTAATTTTTACCAAATAAAGACAATTTTTAACATTCTTTTTTTTCTAAATAATTTTGAGTTCCAAATTTTTCTCCTTTCTTACTCATAAACCTCCTCCTTCTGTGAAACAGTAAGCAGTTGGTATAGAGTATATATGTTCTGCCATGTAAAACACAACCATATTAGTCATTTTGTGAAAAAAGACAGTCTCAAAGGAAAAAAAAATATGAAATAATACACAAGGTGAAAAATAGTATGTCTTGATCTGCAGACAGACACCATCAGTTCTTTGGAGATGGCTAGCATTTTTCATCATGAATCTGTAATGCCAAAAGAAACTGAGCAAGACAGAGATTAGAGACCAATTCAATAGTTTATTAAATGGAGAGAAATACTGGGACCAATGGATCCCAGGGCTAGACAAGACTATCATCTCAAAGAGCCTAGCCCCGAGTATCGGGATATCAAGACTTTTATGGAATAACAAGAACAATGACAGAATGGAGAGACCTAGGTGGGGATAGCCTCATAGATGGAGGTTACTGATATTCTAATGACATTAAGGAATGTCTATAACACCTTTATCTCAACCATTAAGAGGGGGTGGTCATGACTTTAAGGCAGATTAAGAAATAGGACAAATGGAGGAACTGGTCACCCCATTAAAAGTGACCTTTGGCATTACATTCCCTCCCTTTTCTCTAACTATTCAAATCTGTGAATTACCTTCCTCTAGAACGCCTTATCACTATAATTTGAACAACCCTCTGTGAAGTAAATCAAAATAAAGCTAGACCAATGCAAGGGCAAATCTCTCCCTGATAACCCCAGAATTAATCAGCTATACACAAAGTTCCTTATTTCAATTATTTCTGACAATCAATTGTCAGATCCTCTGCAGTTGGGGAGCATATGGACAGCTGTGGTCATTTGTGCATGACTCGGCCTCTGCTTACGGAGAGCAGCAGGCTCAAGGCAGTTGCCCATTCAGGGGGCCGGCTCCAGGAGAGAAGGGAGAGGCTTGGAGTAGCCCCACCTGTCCCACCCAGAGGAACAAACAGGGCTGCCACTAGAATACAGATTTCTGAGCAGATTATGCAGTTAGACCAAGGCAGGCAAGCCCCAAACTTTTTAGAGGCCTCGATATCAACAAGGTCCTTTTAAGTACGCTGAACTACTAATTAAGGATCTGGGGTAGCAGGAGTGGAGAAACAGCTCAGAGAGACTGCCAGTTCCAAGACAGGTATCCAATTTCTGGTTGTTTCTAAAAAATAATCCCCCAAAACTGAGTCTGCCAGGGCAATTCCAACAGAATAAGGGATTTCCAAGTTAAAGCACAACCAGCAAATCGTAGTCTAGTAAATTTAAGCAAGGAGTAAAGGACTTCCAATTAAATCTGAACTAGCAACATACCAGTTTTCCCAACTTCCAATTAAATCTGAACTAGCAAGATACCAGTTTTCCCAACTTCCAATTAAATCTGAACTAGCAAGATAACAGTTTTCCCAATTTCCTATTTCTTCTCCTCCCTTTTTTTCTTTTGGAAAGGAATTATCAAATGACCATCCCACATATAAATCATACACGTATGCATATACATAACAGACTAAAAGTCCCTCAAACATAACAGCAATAGTTACACAAGTTTAACAGTTTCCACCCAAAGTCTTAAACACAGCACAGTAATACAGTGAAAATTCTAACAAGTCAACCATTTTCCCACTCCCCCCCCCATCAGTCCAAATTACATCAGGAAAAGTGGGCGATGGCTGTCATTTGCTTCTTCAAGCTGAACAGGGACGATGCTCGGTCCGCGAGGGGGATGGGTCTGTAGTGTGGTGAGCTGACAAACAAAGGTTTGATCTGGGTCCCAGAAGCAAGTCAATATATCTGCAATTTGACCAAATCTAGAAATAAAAACAAATCTAACAAAGAAAAGTTAGAACAGTCTGAGATAGAAAGACCGGTCCGCAAGGACTGCTACCAGATGTGGCTTCTTAAAAAAACTTGAATATCCAGACACAATATCTAGTAACCAATAGATGACCAGACTAAATACTTATTTGCTCGAGTATTTAGAATATAGTGATTACACATAACCACATTGGAAACAGCAAGGTATGACATAATTTAATTAACAATTTCATATTGACCATTATAGAAATCAGTAACAGGAGGGAAAAAATGCAGTGCATATTAACTACAAACCCAAGATATTTACCATAACCTTATCAGTTTGCTGCTTTTAAAATGTCTGGAACAGTTTAGAGGAAGGGAGGAGAATAGAATTCCATGTGACTACCCTTCCCCCAATTCCACAAGGGTGGGGAGCGAAATCAATCCAGGCTAATTAAATGGCTCCTATAGCTGAAGTGGCAGCAGTGGGAGGAGGGGGGGGTGCGAGTTTAAATCTTTACAAAAGATCTCTACCCCACCCAACATTTAAAGTAGCAGAAATCAGTGGGTGGGTGGGGGAATCCCATAAAACCTACATGTTCATCAAAGCTGGATTTAAAGCATATAATCCATTTCTATCTCATTTCAAATAATAAAACATAGTTTCTTTCTCTCCTTCTAGCCCCATGTGGCCATTATTCCCAATGGACTTCTCCTAAGCCCAGCTTGGCCAGGGATGAAGCTTTCAGAGAAGTCCTTGTTACATACTTAAGGTAAAATTAGAGGCACATGACCTCTTTCAGGCAAGTTAACAGAACTTCTTTAACAAGCTATTGTTCCTTTAAGACCTTATACTTGAAGATAACCAATTCATTTCCCAAATTTAGAATCATCTTTAAATTCCTAATCAGATGTTTTCATCAGCTGGAGTTCAGTATTGAAATAACCAATTCCCAAATTTGATCATTGTTCTTAAATTTAACAGAGCTCTTAAGTTACCTAAACAGACAAATTACAAACAATTTCACAAAAATCACACAGAACACAGAGCACAACTAGATTGTCCAATAACATACAGGACATACAGAACACTGATCACACTTAGACTGCACGATTACAACATTCATTAGGACACTAACATTAAAGCCAAACCAAATGGCATTTTTAAAACCCCCAGTCTTTGTAGATAGCCCCCTGAGCATGCAAAAGCCGGAGGGGCCGGCATTACTCTAACACAGGATGACCCAAACAGGGAAATCAAGTCCCATTTTCAAATGTATATACTTCCCACTCGATGGAAGAAGTGGGAGGACCTCTCTTAGAAATGCAAAGGACGGGCCTTTGTCTCTGGAAAAGAGTTGGACAGAAAGAGCTTCCTCAAGCAAAGCATCTGCTCCAGGAAAAGAGTTTTGAGGTGGCGGAGTGTCTAGATCACACTCCAGTAGTGACCTCCCGCGTCCAGTAGGCCACTCATCAACCAAGCAAATGGCACCCCCCAAAAGGGCACCCCAAGTGACCCCGCGTGCGGTTATTCACTAATCGACCAAACCAATTGGTACCCCAAGGGCACCCCAAAAGTGACAACCATACAACCGTGCAACCCGGTGAATCCGGTTATTCATCAACCAAACCAAACCAAACAAGTCTTAAGATATAACCAGATGGTACCCCAAAAGGTACCCAGACAAACTTACTCTCCTGTGGCCAAAATGGTTCGGCCATCAGGCTATTGTGGCTGAAAACTGCTCTCTCCGGGAAGCTCTGGAAAGAAATCCAGGAGGGTCCGACCTCTCCAGGCCAAGAATTCAGATTTGCAGCCACAGGCCCAAGGCAGAGGCCCGAAAGTCTCATCTCTAATCCTGCTCATTTTCTAATTATCTCCCTGGGGCCTGCAAATGTAATGCCAAAAGAAACTGAGCAGGACAGAGATTAGAGACCAATTCAATAGTTTATTAAATGGAGAGAAATACTGGGACCAATGGATCCCAGGGCTAGACGAGACTATCATCTCAAAGAGTCTAGCCCTGAGTATCGAGGAACTGGTCACCCCATTAAAAGGGAACTTTGGTATTACAAATCCTTTGGAATAGTCTTGGATCATTGTATTGTTGAGAATGGCTAAATCATTCACTGTTGCTATGTACAATGTTCTCCTCGTTCTGCTCACTTCGTTTTGTATCAGTTCATATATCTTTCAAGTTTTTAAAAAAAATCTACCCACTCATTATTTTTCCATAGACAGTAGTTTAGTATTACAATCATATATCACATACTGTTCCGCCATTCCCCAATTGATGAGCATCGCCTTAGTTTCCAATTCTTTGCCACTCTAAAAGGAACTGCTAAAAATATTTTTGTACAATAGGATCCTTTTCACTTTTTTCTTCTTTTAAAACTCTTTGGAATACAGAATCTGGAGTAGTATTGCTGGAACAAAGGATATGCGCAGTTTTATAGTCCTTTGGGCATAGTTACAAATAGTTCTCCAGAATGATTGGGTCAGTTTACAACTCTATTAAGAGTGCTTTAGTGTTCCAATTTTCCCATATCCCCTTCAACTTTTATTAATTTTCCTTTTCTCTCATATTAGCCAATCTGATTGGCATGAAGCTGTGCTACAGAGTTGTTTTAATTTGCATTTCTCTAATCAGTAGTGATTTAAGAGAATTTTTTCATGTGACCATATAGAGCTTTGATTTCTTTATTTGAAAAACTGCCTGTGCCTACCCTTTGAATTGTCTTGGATCATTGTATTGTTGAGAATGGCTAAATCATTCATTGTTGCTATGTACAATGTTCTCCTTGTTCTGCTTACTTCATTTATCAATTTTATTTGGGAATTTATCAATTGGGAAATGACTTGCATTCTTATAAATTTGACTCAGATATCTCTGTATTTAAGAAATGAGGCCTTTATCAGAGACATTTGCTGTAAAATTGTTTCTCAGCTTTCTGCTTTTCTTCTAATCTTGGTTGTATTGGTTTTGTTTGTGAATAACCTTTTAAATTTAATATAATCAAAATTTCCCATTTTACATTTTGTAATGATCTTTTATCTTTTGTTGGGTCATAAATTCTTCCCTTCTCCATAGATTTGACAGGTAAACTATTCCTTGCTCTCCTAATTTGCTTATGGTCTCATCCTTTATGTTTAAATCATGTACCCATTTTGATTCCCTTGATATATAAAGTAAGATGTTGGTCTATATACTTTTCCCAGCAGTTTTTATCACATAATGAATTCTTGTCCCAAAAGCTGGTCTTTTGGGTTTATCAAGCAATAGATTGCTATAGTCATTTACTACTAAGTTTTATGTAATAATATTCCACCAATCCACCACTCTGTTTCTTTGCCAGTGCTAGATAGTTTTGGTGTTTGCTACTTTATAACATAGTCTGGGATCTGGTATGGGCAGGCAACCTTCCTTCACATTTGTTTTCACTAATTCCCTTGATATTCTTGACCTTCTATTTTTCCAGATGAATTTTGTTATGATTTTTCTAGTGCTATAAAACAATTTTTTTTTTTTTTGGTAATTTTATTGGTATGCCACTGGATAAGTAAATTAAGTAGAATTGCAATTTTATTATATTGGCTTCGCCTACCCATGAGCAGTTAATATTTTTCCAGTTCAAATTGGACTTTGTGTGAAAAGTGCTTTGTAATTGTGTTTATATATAGTTCCTGGGTGTGTCTTGGTAGGTGTACTCCCAAATACTTTATGTAGTTTACAGTTATCTTAAAAGGATTTTCTGTTTCTTTAAAGACAGATTATGAAACTCATTCTTTTACTGAGAAGCTCAGTGCTCTCACTGTCCCCCACTTTGCGTTTTTCATCAATAACATCATCTGTAAAGTCTCCCCACGTGCGTGCCAGCGCCCTCGGGCACTTAAAATGGTTAATTTCAGAAGTTGCAAGGCTGCATACTCCCGTTCTTCTTTGCACCAGGAATTTTGGCTGTTCTAACCTTTTCAGTTCTCTGTTCTTTTTTGTTTTCTTTGACCCCTTCCACCTGTCCTGTATTATTTTCTTCTCTTTTTCTGTGTTGCTTGGAAAAATCTCTAATCATTGCCCACATTTAGCAACATCAGTATGTATTTATAGTTCTCTGTTGAGAATGAACAGATTCCCTAGCAAAGGAACTGAAGTGGGTAATCTGTATGTCTTGGCTTTGCTCCTCAGATTTCTTTACATTTAGGAGTAGTGGACTCAGGAAAGCTAACAGGTGTGTCACAAATTTCCACTCCACCCACTGAGTTCATTCATTTCCCACTCCCATCCCAAAGCCTGAAGTCCTCCTCAGTCTCAGGACCCTTTTTTTTTTTTTTTTTTTTTAAGAGAAACCAGTCTAACTTGCTTGGGTACAGGGATTGGGATGTTGCTGTTTCTGTGAGGAGTGATTATGTAAGAGGAGCTCAACCATAGATTGTGAAAAGCCTAGATAGAGGCCATGGGAGACTGCTGAAGGTGGTACAACCCTTATTAGAGAGGCCTCTTATTCAACACCTTCAATTTACAAATGAGGGATTGCGTAAGGCCTTCTTAACTTCTCTGACACATAAGTATGGCATAGGCTGTCCCCACATTTTCCTAGGCCATATATATGCCTATGTCTTCCCCATCCTTATCTTCTATGATCTCCCCGCCAACTTTTTCACCTCCTTCCTCACTCGCCAGCCACTTGTGGTCTGGCTTCTGAATCTACCCTCTGCTGAAATTGCTCTTGAACTAATTGATTTCCTCATTGTTTATTGCCATGGCATTTTCTGAATCCCCATCTTTTGACCTCTCTGCGGTTTTTGATACAGTCGCTACCCACTCTTCCACACACTTTCTTCTCTTGGTTTCCATGACATTTTTCTTGACTTTTTCTCTTCTTACCTACCTGCCTTTTTCAATTTTCTTCACTGGATCATCCTACCTATTTCATCTATATAAGCGAAGTACCACTTCAGTGTGGTGGACCTATTTTGGATCTATTTTGGTGATCTCATTGGTTCCATGTATCCCTCAAAACAGAGCATTTCTAGATTTATATATCTAGTCCTAATCCCTCCTCTTAATTCTAGTCTTGTGTTGCCAATTATCTGTTGATCATCTCTTTTGATGTCAATTCAACATGTCCAAAGGGACACCAGTTAGCCAGCCCCCTTAGAGGTATTTGAGACAGCTTTTCCAGTAAGGAGGATGTGTTTGCTTTCAGTCACCCACACATTCCCAGCAGGTCACCTTAGATTTGGATTTTTCCTTCTATGAGGAGCCCATTTCATCATGTTTTACCACAACAACTGAGAAAAGCACCTTTGCCCTCTAATCATCAAGCACCTAAACACCATACCTTTTGTTAAGGCATCAGCTTTCCAGTCAATTAGGTTCATATCCTTTAAGGCATTCTTGATTCTTCTCAACCAATACAGCTGATGAATTGCAAAGCTTGTTAATTAATGTCGATATCATTTCTTATTTCATATTCATCTCTTTTCCTCTGCTCAGGGGGCCACAACCCTAGTTCATTACCTTTTATCTAACTTATTGTACTGCCTCCTAATTGGTCTCCCCACCAACAGTCTCTTCCCTCCCAATTCATAGTCCATATAGCT
The DNA here is from genome assembly GCF_902635505.1 of Sarcophilus harrisii. Taxonomy (NCBI): domain Eukaryota; kingdom Metazoa; phylum Chordata; class Mammalia; order Dasyuromorphia; family Dasyuridae; genus Sarcophilus; species Sarcophilus harrisii. The sequence goes on from NC_045426.1 coordinate 346,145,395, forward strand.
GTCTGAGGCATAGATCTGACCATCTCCTGGCTTCACAAATCTTCAAAGGCTCCCTATTGACTTTGGGATAATATAGAAACTATTCAGCCTAATCTTTAAATCCCTCTGCAGTCAAACTCCAACTAGATTTATTTAACATTACATTTATTCACATAGTCCATCTTTGAACCGACTTGGACCGTTTGAGTCAAATTGGACTAATTTATAGCATCCCATCTCTTATCTACATATTTTTGCACAGATTATTTTCCAGTATCTGGAATGGATTCTTTTCTCCACTCTCATTATCACAATCTTTCAAAGTTCAGCTTACTTGCCTTGTTTCCTGAGAAGCTTTCCTTCATTCTCCCAGCTATTAAGAGTGCTCTCTCTTCTTCTCAAATGACCTTTTACTTATTTTTGTGTACTTTTTAATTACTTTAGAATATAAATCTCTTAGGAGCAGAGACTATCTCATATCTTTTCATCCCTAGTACCTAGCACAGTTTTCTGTACATAATAAGCATTTAATAAATATAAGTGAAGTTGACCATCTCATAGCAGATTTTGTTTGTGATTTCTCACTTCATTTCATTTTCCTAGCCTTCCTTCTGTGGGTGCTGAGTTTGTTTTTTAAGTGACCAAAACTAAGCAAAGGTAGTATGTCACTTTCCTTGTCTGTGAACAGGCTGCCTTTGGCAGTTCAGTTGTTCTTAACCAGATTTTGTACTTTCCTTCCATTAAGTGCTTTGATGTCAATCTTGGATTATGGGCTTTTAGAGCAGAAAGTCACCTTTGGGTATTTGAGGCAGCTTTCCCATTAAGGAGGATATGTTTTCATTGATCTATCACATTATCACAACAGGTCACTTAGATCTGAATACATCCTTGTATAAAGAACCTCCCTCTTGCTTCATCTGAGAAACCAATACTTCCTTAGAACTCTGAAGCACCATATACTTAAAGTCCTGACCTCTCACTTTCAGGGCCACAGACAATAGGTCAAACAGGAAGCAAGTACGGTGTTCACAAGCAAATTATCTTCTGGATCTTCATCATCTGTCATCTTGGAGTGTTGCAAAGGAACTAGCACCAAGTGGGAGCTCACTTGGGGATTCAGTCACCAGTTATTTACTAACTCAGATGTTTAACCTGATCTCTTCTCCTTCTTAAAACCTTGCTTCCCAGAATATTGAAAAGAGTCAGATGCTGTCCTTTGTAATCACATTTAGCTAGAGATTGGAAGCTCTATCTAGCTGTTGCTTCTTCCCTCTGTTGTCCAGCAGATTTCCATCTCTTCCTCTCCAAAATCAAAACTACTATTTGCTCAAGCAAAAATTCCCTTCCCTACCTCTATTTCAACCCACTCCTTTCCTGGTGCTTGTCCTCTCTTCTTCATTTGTATTAGACCATCACTAACAAAGTTCGATTCACCCTAGACCTTTCCTCCTGCTTATTGCCCATCATCTTGGAAGCATAGTTTCTCCTACTCCCAGAGGGCAGGTGTTTAGAGCTTTGATGAGCTTTCTCTCCTTAATGCTTCTCCTGTGTACCCTAACAGAATGGAGCACAAGGAAGTGTAGAGATAGTTCTCACTTCTCAGTGCTGGATATCTACTTCCCTTACTTGGCAAACGTTCTTCCTTTGTGGTTTATTTAACCCATCTATATCACCTGGTCCAGACCCTTGCTGCATGCATTTACTAGTCTCCAACTGATTCTCCTTTCTCTCTTTTTTTTTTTTTTTCTTTTTTTTTCCTTTTTTTTTTTATTTAATAGCCTTTTATTTACAGGATATATACATGGGTAACTTTACAGCATTAACAATTGCCAAACCTCTTGTTCCAATTTTTCACCTCTTTACCCCCCCCCACCCCCTCCCCTAAATGGCAGGATGACCAGTAGATGTTAAATATATTAAAATATAACTTAGATACACAATAAATATACATGACCAAAACATTATTTTGCTGTACAAAAAGAATCAGACTCTGAATTATTGTACAATTAGCTTGTGAAGGAAATCAAAAATGCAGGTGTGCATAAATATAGGGATTGGGAATTCAATGTAATGGATTTTAGTCATCTCCCAGAGTTCTTTTTCTGGGTATAGCTAGTTCAGTTCATTACTGCTCCATTAGAAATGATTTGGTTGATCTCGTTGCTGAGGATGGCCTGATCCATCAGAACTGGTCATCATCTAGTATTGTTGTTGAAGTATATAATGATCTCCTGGTCCTGCTCATTTCACTCAGCATCAGTTCGTGTAAGTCTCTCCAGGCCTTTCTGAAATCATCCTGTTGGTCATTTCTTACAGAACAGTAATATTCCATAATTTTCATATACCACAATTTATTCAGCCATTCTCCAACTGATGGACATCCATTCAGTTTCCAGTTTCTAGCCACTACAAAAAGGGCTGCCACAAACATTCGTGCACATACAGGTCCCTTTCCCTTCTTTATAATCTCTTTGGGATATAATCCCAGTAGTAACACTGCTGGATCAAAGGGTATGCACAGTTTGATAACTTTTTGAGCATAGTTCCAAACTACTCTCCAAAATGGTTGGATTCGTTCACAACTCCACCAACAATGTGATTCTCCTTTCTCAAGGAATTCAGGGCCTTACTCATGGTTTCCCCCTCCATTCCAGCCTTTTCCCTGTACTTGGGTGCTTCAGTAAACATGTTGGTATCTCATCAGACTCACTGGCCTTCTCTTTCACCCACCTCCGGCACTCATCTGCGTAACCATTCTCTCAAACTAATCTTTATCCATGAATGGCTGCTCAGACATTCCTTTCTCTGATGATAATTTACTATTACATTATCCCTGGTTTTCCTTTAGTCCTCTGACACCTGTTCTTTGCCTTCACAGTGACCTCTGAACCTCTTTACCTCTCCCTATTCTTTTGTCCTGCCAACAGTGCTTTCTCTCGATGGCTGCCTTGGAAGTCTTGACTGTAGTTAGCCAGTTCAGCTGTTCATTCCTTTCTATTTGAATCTTTTGTCTTCTTGCCTCTTCTGACTTGACAGACTCTAGCCATGGGTTATCCCCACCATCCTGTGTAATTTTTGTTTAACTTGCTGCTTAAATATCAGAGGAAATTGTACAACCACCACCCTAGTCTGTGGCAAATTTATGTTACCTAATCTCCATTAGGCCCTCACTGCTGAATAGGAGTCTTTTTATTTTTTCTTGACTAATGGGAGATTGCATTCCCCATTGAAGCTGTCCCAAACTTTCTCTTTCCTCCTTAAGCTCCTGTTAATAGAATTTTAACTGTATTGGTCTCTACTAGCTGGAGCTGCACAAAGCAGGCCTAGAGACAAGTTTTAGAGATGAAGTAGCAGTTTAATTAATCTTTCAGAGTGAGGGATACAGTTTGCAAACTGGAAGTTCTGTGGGGCAGGAGACCTCCACCTATTGTAGGAAAGGCAGAGATTTTATTCCCAAATTATAAGTGGGAAGGAGAAGGAAGGTGGATTACAATGCAATCATTTTTAGGACCTGTATGGTTTCCCAGGACAAGCCCATGAGTGCAGGACAACATGGGTATTCTCCAGTCTTCTGGAAATAATTTTTTAGTGATTGTTTCAAATTCCATGGGTCATTACTTGGTAGGAGGCAAGACCAGAGTTCTGTGGCAGGAAAAGACTTTGCAATCTTCACTTAACATGCACACAAGATCATCCCCCAAAATTGAGCAATTATTTCAAACTGCATTGTAAGATTTTGATTCCCAAATCAGAGAATGCTGGGAAAATCTGATTAATCTAGATTATTAGCATGTTTATTACATATCATGCCAATAATTATGAAAATCATTATAATAATTTTTTCAACACTCCTTATGCCTTTTCCCCTGTCCTTTCAGGACAGGAGTCTAGCTCCTAGTTTACAGAAAAAGTTATCTGCCTGTCTTCCTTGTCACTTAATTATTTAGCATATAATTTATCCCAGGTACCAGATTAGGGAGAGGTATACATAAACAAAATGAAATAATCCTTGCCTTTGAATTCAAGGGCAATTTGATTTCAATTTGATTGAAGCTAACGTCATATACACATATATGTGGATTTAAAATATGTACAAAATAAATCCAAGGTAATTTACTGGGAGGAGGCAAGAAACACAAGAGCATTGTGGGTAAAGCTTCATGTTATAGGAGATCCTTGGCTAAACTTACATGGAAGCTAGGGATTCGAAAGAGGTAGATATGAGGAGGGAATAGCCCATGTAAAGGCACAGATGACAGAGATGGGCTGTCTTGTGTGAGAAGGGGCAACTAGCCACAGAGGGTATGGAAAAAGGAGCTGGAACTCTCTTGTGAAGATTTCTGAGTGCCAAATAGGAATTTGTATTTGAGGAAACCCCATGAGCTTCTTCCCTGTGTTATATCAGCAGATCCCTCTACCTTATTTCCTCCCATTCTCTCCTTTGCTCTAGTGTCTTAGGAAGGTAGGACCCTTAACTTTGCAAAGGCCAGTTTTTCTATTTATGTCCATCTCTCCTTGTCTTATTTGGTAACTCACCCCTTCTTTCTCCTTGTCAGTCTCCTTCTCACAAAAATAGTCATTTTTCTCATCCTTAAAAAACATTAAAAATGCCACCCCTCAAGTTTTCATTCTGCATCTCCTCCTTTTAAATATAAACTAGAAAAAGACATTTGCACTCATTTCTACTCTTTTTTTTTCAGTCCTTTACCTTCTGGTTTACCAACCAACTTGTTACTGAAACTATTATTTCCAAGTTTATCAGTGATCTCTTAACTGTCAAATATGACAGCTTTCTCTCAGTTCATTCTATTTGACTTCTGTATTTTTTGGCATTGCTAGCCCCACCCACTTCCTTCTCCTCCTTTGGTTTCCATAAAACAGGAGTTGATGATCTCATTCAGTCAGATACCAAATTCCTTGAGAAAAGAAGGATAAGGCTAAGTAAGAATATTTGTGCTTCCCTTAATTTCTATAACAAAGTTCTCTCCTGGTTCTTCATAGCTACCAAACTGATCAGTTTCCCCTTCTAGATCACTCAATTTAACAAGCATTTATTAAGCTTCTTGTAGTATATTTCCTACCTTCTAAGTATGGGTATCATTTAGTTCTTGCCCCTCTTCTTTCTCTATGTTGTCCCTTCTGTTCAACATATTCAGTCATTAACTCTGCACAGATGATTTCTCAATGTAAATATTTAACTTTGATATCTCTTTTGAACTCTGTTCCAGCTATCTGTTGTCCACTTGCAAGTAACTGTCCTGCTGGTGTTTCACATTCTATATGTCCAAAGCAGAATTGATTATTTTCCTTCTCCTAATTACACTCTTCATCTAAACCTCTTTATTTATTTAAAAAAAAAAAAATTCCCCGTATCACCTTTTGTTTCTATATGGCCTTTATTTCTAAGTACATTCTTCCCCAGTATCCTACCCCTTTGTAACTAAAAAATAAAAAAGGAAGAAAAAAGTCAATTCACCCTCACATAGCATCTGAGTCAAATACTATACTCATGTTGTTCAACCTATGCAAAGAAGTGATTTTTCTCATTTCTTCTTCACTTGGACAAACTTGGGTCATTATGATTACCCAGCTTACAGCTTCTTGGATTCATTTTCTTTTAAATAAACAATAATTGGTATATTTTGTTTTTACATCACCTATATTTCTCCATGTATCACTTCCCTCTCCTTGTCCTAGAGAGATATACTGTTAAAAAAGGATAAAAAGAGAGGGAAAAAATTCCAGCAAAATTAACAAGCATATTGAAACAGTCTGGTATTATTTGTAGTATTCTATACCCCTAACCTGCTGCCTTTGCTAAGAATAGAGAGAGGTTCTTTATTGTATTTTTTCTTTGGGGCCAAGCTTGATTGTTAGAATTTCACAGCATTCAGTTTCAGTTGTTTGTTGTTCTTTTCATTTGCCTTGTTGTAGTTATTGTATATGTTGTTTTCCTGCTTCTGCTTTTTTCACTTTACCTCAGTTTATGTCTCCCCATACTTTCTTGGGTATAATAATACACTGTTACATTCATGTAACCATTTGTTTAGCCCTTTTCCAATCAGTGACTATCTATTTCCAATTCTTCTAACATAAAATGTGATTCTTTAAATATTTTGGTGCATATGGTTCCCTTCTTCTCTGTCTGTGACACAGGGGTCCTCAAACCATGGCCCGCGGGCCAGATGCAGCAGCTGAGGACGATTATCCCCCTCACCCAGGGCTATGAAGTTTCTTTATTTAAAGGCCCACAAAACAAAGTTTTTGTTTTTACTATAGTCCAGCCCTCCAACAATCTGAGGGACAATGAACTGGCCTGGCCCCCTATTTAAAAAGTTTGAAGACCCCTAACGTTAGGATATATACCCAGAAGTAGGCTCTTTGGCTCAATGGGTGCATACATTATTCACATTCTTAGAATAATTCCAAATTTCTTTCCAGTATGATTAGACCAATTTGTACCCCTTTCAACAATGTAATAGTATTCCTGGCTTCCCACAACCCCTCCCAGGATTAACTGTTCCCATCTTGTCATCTCTGCCAGCTTACCAATAAGATGAAACCTCAGAGTTGTTTCAATTCGCATTTCTCTTATTAGTAGTAATTTGGAGTAATCTATCAGGTGATTATTAAATTTGCAATTCTTTTGAGAACTTTGACTTTTAGCTACTTATCAGTTATGAAGGAATTTTTGACCTTAACACATTTGTATTAGTTCCTTATATATCTTAGATATGAGATTCTAATAAGAACTATTTGATGCAAAGTTTTGGTTTGTTTACCCAAATTAATAGCTTTCCTTCTCATCCTAGACACCTTGATTTTGTTGGCTCAAAAACAGTTTAATTTTGTGTAATGAAAATTTTATCTTTTGTGATCAGTTTGGTTAAGAATTTTTCTTAGTGTTATGAAAGATATTTTTTTTTTTTAATTATGACATGACCTTTAATATCAAGTTATATATATCCATTTGGTCATTATTATGATTTGAGATGTAAACCTTATTTCTGCCAAGCTATCTTTAAGTTTTGTGTTTGTTTTGTTGTTGTTTTGTTTGGGTTGAGTTTTTTTTGGTAAATTAGGGAATTGTTTCCCTAAGGAGTAATAATAATAATCATAGCTAACATTTATACAGTGATGTAAAATTTGCACAGTACTTCATATACATTATTTTATTTGAAACTCCTCATAACCCTTTGAGAAAGGTGCTATTATTATTCCTATTCTACAAAGGAGGTAACTGTTAAATTACCTACACAGTTATGTAACTACTAAGTGTCCAAGGCAGGATTTAAACTCAGAACTTCTTGACTTCAAAATTGCTTGGTAATTTGATGTAATTCTAATTATGCGAGTTCATTTAGGTAGTATATCAATGATACCATATTGATGTGGCCCAACCATCAACACTGAATATCTCTCCCAGCTATTTAAGTTGCTTTTTATTTTTTCAGAGTGTTTTGTAATTGTGTTTATGTAAGTCTTGAGTATCCTTTGGTAGTTTGAACTTCCCTTTTTCTTGCTAGGGTTCCCCTACTCCTGGTCCCAAGTTGGCAGCCTTGTTCCTCTTCCTCACATTTCATTCTAAGCAGTGGCCGAGTTTTGAGAGCGCTGGCTTTTCAGTGGAAAGCACCCTGGCTCTGGAATCAGATAAGATGTGTTCAGATCTCATCTCTGATGCGCACTTACTCATCTGCCAACTTGGGCAAGTCACTTATCCATCCCATCAGGAGTCCCGGTGCCCTCATCTGTAAGGCTTGCTTTTGAAGTACCTCTTGTTCCACAGCTGTGATCCAATGACCCTTTTAATTTGACCTCTAGGCCTTCTCTTGTGTTGTCAACTGCTGTGCGCCCAATTGGTCATTCCTGCCTGGGCCATTGCAGCAGCCTCCTAGCTGGACTTCCCAAGTCCAGCCTTTGCCCTGGATACTCCTTCTTCCCACAGTTACCAAGCTGGTCTTCCTAAAGCAGAGGCCTGACCATAGCATTCCCCTTCTGTCACAAACTCCCAACGAAGGCTCTTCATGATCCGACTAGCCAGCGTTTCCAGTCTTATTGCATGTTACTCCTGGTCATGAATTTGCCATCCCAGGCAGAGTGAACTACTAACAGGTTCTTCATTTCTCCATGTCTTTGTGCTGGTTGAATGGAACCTTTCCTCCATCCCTGCCTTTCAGAATCTTAGTCTTCCTCCAGAGCCCACCTTAGGTGTTCCCTTCTCTGCAAAATTGTCTCTCATTCTCCCAAGTGTAGGTGCTTTGTCCCTCATATTGCTCTCTCACACACCATTCCAGTAGAATGTAAGTTTCTTGAAGGCAGGGACTGGTTTGCTTTTTGTCTTTGTATTCCTAGCTCTAACAGAAGAACTTAAATATAGTAGGCATTTCACAAGTGTTTATTGGATTGAATCTAATGAATATTTTTCACCACAACAACTCACTGAGGCTGTCAGCTGATGCATAGGATGTTTATTCTATGCATACACACAAATGAAATCGTGAGTCTTGGAAGTAATCAGTCTGCACAGAACATTATATTGGATGCTGGGGGATAAAGATAAATGAGATACTATTGCTGTCATAAAGCTAAGAGTTTCAGTGATTGCCACTTTTAGGGAACCATGTGCCATCTGTGTACCTTCCTGGGTCACGTATAATGATGAGAGGGAAACTTGATGCTATCAGATGAAGAGCTTTTCCCCTCACAGTAGCAACAGTAGACCCCAAGGGATCTGCAGATTCCTTCATGCAATAAACTTTGATTAAGTGTGAGATATAACAAAATTTGAATAACCCACAGTCTAGTAGGGGGATGAGACACAAAGATAGCCCTAATATAGTGCCTTAGAGAATGGTGAAACAAAATGCAGTATGAGTTTTGGGAAGGAAAGCTGTTACTGATCAGGGGGATATAGCTATGTTATTTGAATAATATTTTAAAGGATGGATAAGAAGAAAGAAGAGAAAGACAATCCCAGCATAGTAGAAATATGAACAAAGACAAAAAGATGAGGGAGTTGGGGACATGGACAAGAGGTACATAAGTTCATTTCAGAGTGTTTGGAGGAGAGTAATGTGTATCAGAAGAGGTCAAATGCCATCATATTACAGAGAGCCTTGAATTCTGGGCTAAAGAGTTTTAAACTGTATTTAGCAAGATCTCATGACCAAGATACGCAAGGAATTCATTCAAATTTGTAAGACCAAAAGTCTTCTTGTAGTAGATAAATTGTCAGAAATGGTGGGCAGTTTTCAAAGGAAGAAATCGAAGCTATCAACAACAGTATGTAAAAAAAAAATTGGCAGAGTTGGAAAAGAGGAAAATGGCAGTTCTTGGAGAAGCTATGGGAAAACAGGCACATTAATGCACTGTTAGTAGAACTGTGAATTGATCTAGCTGTTCCGGAAAACAATTTGGAACTGTGCTCCAAAAGCCACTAAACTGTGCATACATATTAACATCAATAGCAATAACACTCTTAAGCCTATATCCCAAAGAAATCAAGGAAAGAAGAAAAGGGCCCGTACGTACAAAAATATTTGTAGCAGCTCTTTTTTTTTTTTTTTTGGTGGCAAAGAATAGGAAATTAAGGGGATGCCCATGAATTGAAAACTAGTTATATAAATTATGATATATGAATATAATAGAATATTATGTCATAAGAAATGGCAAAAGAAATGTCAGAGAAACCTAGGAAGACTCACATGAACTGATATTGAGTAAAATGATCAGAAGCAAGGAACAAGCGATATAATAATAATATTGTGAAGAAAATAACTTTGAAAGACTTAATACTTCTCACTGAAAACAGTTCACATTACCAATGCTGAAACAAGTTATGCATCTCTAGACAGAGAGTTGATGTTCTCAAAATGCAGAATGAGATACATTTTTGAATCTAACCAATGTAGGACTTCGTTTTGTTTAACATGGACATTTGTTAACTGGAGTTTTGTTTTTTCCTTTCTTTCTCCTGTCTTCCTCTCTGCCTCTCCCTTCCCTTGCCCTCCCCCACCCCCTGCCCTTAGGGAGTGGGCTGCCTGGGAAAGGAAGGTTAGGAATAGGGTTGTCAAAAAAAAAAAAAAAAGAGGGTCATTGACATTAATACATTTGTTGGTGGGATTGTGAATTGATCCAACCATTCTAGAGAGCAAGATGGAACTATGTCCAAAGGACTATCAAACTGTGCATCCCCTTTGATCCAGCAGTGTTTCTACTGGGCCTGTATCCCAAAGAGATAAAGGAGGGAAAGGGGCCCACATGTGCAAAAATGTGGCAGCCCTTTTTGTAATGGCAAGGAACTGGAAACTGAGTGAATGCCCATCAGTTGAAGAATGGCTGAGTAAATTATGGCATATACCCTTAGAAGTAAAATCTCCATAGCAGATCAGATTTACCAAGGTTTGAGGTTGAAATCTGACACTCGCTTCTCATTAAACTCAGGAAAGAAAAGCAGTTTAATAGAGTTTGCTTGCAAACAGCAACAAATAAAATTTGACTGAGACATTAACTTTGGTTTGGCAAGACTAGTAAATCGCAGGTCAGCTGTTTTTTTACTATTTAAACTGGCTTACTGGTCACCAGATGACCTTTAAAAGTGCTAAATCAAAGTTGAGTAGGAATAACTTTGCAGGGGATTACATGCCTAAATCTTTCCAGCTTCACACTAATGTCAGTGATGAAATAGAATTTGGAGGTTCTGTTTATCAGAAATAGGCATCCAAGGGGTTCAGCAGATAGAGCGGTGGACCTGAAGTCAGGAAGACATCTTCCAACTGGGCAAGCCATTTAATCCTATTTGCCTCAGTTTTCTCATCTGTAAAATGAGCTGGAGAAGAAAATAGTAAACCACTCTGTATCTTTGCTAAGAAAACCCCACATGGGGTCATAAAGAATCAGTCATGACTGAAACAACGCAGCAACCACAAAATTCATTGGAAAGTAATACTTCTATATTGGACATCATATCCTTCTTGTACTCACTTTGGCATTATAGCTAATATCAGATGGATCCCATTGCTTCTGTTTCTGAATAAGGCACTGGTTTTAGTTTAATTGAAGTTGGCTATACTCAGCTAGATTGTGAGACCTTGTGTGAAGCGTACGCTTTTTGCCTTGGATAGAAAGGCCATTCACTATTGAGACTGGGTCTCACCTTAGAGTCAGAGCCTTAGTGCAACTGAAAAAACCTGTGGAGGAGGGAAAGCAGATTTGTTATTTTTATTTTTTTCTTTTTTCCCCAGTTAAATATAAAAAAACAATATATAGAGATAGATATATAGATATATTTGGTTATATATGTACATTCCTTTTTTTTTTTTTTTTTTTTTTACATATTTCCTTTTGACTCATGTTGGGAGAAAAAAATCAAACAAAAGGGAAAAACTATGAGAAAAAAATAGAAGAGGGAAAAAAAGTGAACATAGCATATATTGATTTATATTCAATCTCCATAGTTCTCTCTCTGGATGCAGATGGCATGTTCTGTCCAAAGTATATTGGGATTGTCTTGGATCATTGAAATGTCTGAAAAGAACCAAGTTTGTCATAGTTGATTATCACACAATCTTGCTGCTATTGTGTTCAGTGTTTTCCTGATTCTGTTTGTTTTGCTTAGCATCAGTTCTGGTTAATCTGTCCAGGCCTTTCTAAAATCAGCCTGTTCATCATTTTTTATAGAACAATAATATTCCATTACTTTCATATACCATAACTTATTCATTCATTCCCCAATTGATAGGCAGCTACTAATTTTTCAGTTCTATGCTACCACAAAAAGAGCTGCTAAAAGCAATAGATTTGACTGTGAAATATATTTGCAATGTTACCAGCCGGCTTTTTTTTTTTTTTTTCCCCAAGGTAGATGATTTAAAGAAGGAATGATCCAAATGAGAGTTATATTTTAAATGTTTAGATAGTTACTTGCTAGTTTCCAATTAGATTGGTTAACTATCTAGTCATCAGTGCTGTAAGTAGTGCAGTCACCTAAACATCATTTAAATATATCTGATTGTTGACACTACTAATAATGAAATAAACCTTTATGGAAACTGAAAAAAAAAAAGCACAGTAGAGAATAAGGAAAAACAGAAGGAATTACAGACAAGCAGTTCAGCTTAGAAAGTTACACATCAGATTTATCATATACTTTAAAAGAAAAACAAACTATATAATGGAGATTTGTTTCATCTTCTATATACTATAATAGTGTATGTGTTTGTGTGCATACTATTTCCATGTATCATATATATATATATATATATATATATATACACACACATATATGGAAATGTTCATTTTATTTTGTATTTGTTAAATACAGAATAAAAAGTAAAAATTAAAAACTTTGGTAGGCAATAGGAAATCATTGGATATTTTTGCCATGACAAGTGACTTAATCTTTATGAAAAAAATAACTGGCAGTTTGGGTTGAATTGGAGAGGGAAGAGAGTGGATTTGATGAAGACCTGTGGCAGCATTCCGGTGGGCACTAATGAAGCCTGTCCCAGTGTTGACAGTGGAACAGATAGCAGGCAAGGGATGCAGAGATATTGCAGAAGTGAAATTGATGGAATTTTTTTAACTGATCAGATATGAAAGATGAAAGAGGGATGAGTTGTAGATAATGATCAAGATTACGAGCATGAGACCTTATAGTGGGAGAAGATCAGTCAGTGTAGATATGAATAATAATAAGTAACACTGATAGGTTGTTTCAGAGTTTCCTCACTTCTCTGTGAGGTATTATGATTATTTTTATCTCCATTTTACAGATGAGGAAGCCAAGACAGCAATCAGTTAAGTCATTCACCTTCAGGCGCATTTAGTAATCTCCTGCGTGAGCCCTATCCCTTCAGCTCCAGAGCTCTCTCCAGTGGGAGCTCACCTTCCACAAGCCTCTCTTTTAAGGGGCCTGATCATGAACACCTCCCAGGGCACCGTGGGCAGTGACCCTGTCATCCTCGCCACGGCTGGCTACGACCACACCGTACGCTTCTGGCAGGCCCACAGTGGAATATGTACCCGCACAGTACAGCACCAAGACTCAGTATCCTTTGGCGTGGGTTACCCTTCCAGGTGGAGGGGTTTGGGTCTGGCCTGTGGAATAGGGACTGCTGCGACTCTGGAGCTGGACTCTGGAGTCAGATCAGTTAGTATGGGATGGGGAGGCCACAGGAGTACTGGGGAGGCCAAACAAGTACCTTTCCTAGCTCAAGGAGTACTTGCTATAAGATTAGTGTGTGATTGAGGGAGCTATAGTCAGGCGGACATGACATTGAAACTTGTCTTGATAGTTGTGAGCTGTGAGACTTAGCCATTACCTCTCTGTGCCTCAATTTCCTCATTTATTAAAATGAAGCAGTTGGACTCAATGACATGAGAGAGGCCTTTCAGCTCTAAATCTGTGGTCCTCTAAGCTTTACTTTGTTTGAGGGTCCTAGGAAATCCTGCAGTCCAACCCTCTGCTTTTCAGAGAAGGAAGCCGAGGCCCAGGGAGGGGAAATAAGAGGATACAAGAAGTTAATGGCAGAGGCAATACTAGAATGGAGTTGGTCTCATTCATTCAGTAAAGCTTTATTGAGCACCACTTTGTACCAAGGGCTGTGCTAAGTATTGTCTGTATCCAGCCCTCTTTCTACTCTGCATTGCCTCTTGTGAGATGGGTAAGCTTTACAGTAATTGGAAGAGGATGGTTAAAGATGGAGGAGTGAGAGGGGAGCAGGAGGAGGGAGAGTATTTGCAGATGGGATTAGGGCTAGGAGGCCTCCAATGCCAGGCTAAACTGGCTGGCCTTGCTGCCTGGAGCCATGAGAAGCTTATCTTGTAGATGTTTTTGTGTATGTCTGTGCCTCTTCCTGTTCTGCCTCCCCACCTGTCCAGCCCTGAGGCTTCTGCCCGCGGGGCTTCCAGCCATGTGTCTTGTCATAACCTGGCTTTCTGTAGCTTAATGAGCAGTCAGAGTGCCAGAAGTTTTATGATAGCATCTTTTGTTCTGCTCCTAGCTGTCCTTGGTCACCTTAACCTAACCCCCTAGCAAGTGAATGCCCTGGAGATCACCCCAGACAGAAGCATGATTGCCGCTGCAGGTATCCGCTGGCCGGACAGGATGAGGGAGTATCCTGGCTCGGCACCAGGACAGACCAGTGTCCTCTTAGCCAGGACCCTGCGGGCTCCCACCAAAGAGTGACAGGCTCTGCAAACCCTAACACAGTCAGCCTAAAAGGCTCGTTTCAGGCACAGTGTTGGCACAGTACAGGCAGGCAGTGGGCTGTAACACAAAGCAGTCCCACCCAGGATTTAGGGAGCTGGGCATTTCAGAGATTTGCCACTGGTTCCACTCCTGAGATGGGCGGGAAGGAGATATCAGTGCCAAGAAGTTCTTGCAGGAAAGTCAGCCGCCTGCCTACTCCTGTTCTTGCCACTGCTGGCCAGTCAGTAGGCATGGCAGATCCTTTTTTCATGCTGATTCTTCTTAATGTGGTAAGGGGGGGAGGTCAGGGTGCTCTGGGGCAGCAGAGGGAAGGCCCCTGGGGAATCAGTGACCTCACCTCAAGCCCTGAAGCTCCTGAGAATGTGTCTTAGTCTTTGCTCTCTTTTCTGGGTGAGGCCATGAGGCAAGGCTGTTGGTGGGGGCCCCAGCCTAGGCAGATCATGCTATCAATCATTTGTCTTCAGGGATTCATCTCTCCTGCCCACCATGATTCCTGGAGAGAGCTCTGCCTCGCTCTTCCCCCGCTGCGTCTCCCTCCCCCCCCCCCCCCCCCCCCCCCCCCAAGCTGAGGAAAAGCAACTAGTAAGACTGCACTTGTGCCCTCAGGTTACCAGCACATTCGGATGTATGATCTCAATTCCAATAACCCCAACCCTGTCATCAACTATGATGGAGTGAGCAAGAACATCACCTCGGTGGGCTTCCACGAGGATGGCCGCTGGATGTACACGGGCGGAGAAGACAGCATGGCCAGGATCTGGGACCTTAGGTGCCAAGCCAGGGACCAGGGGATGAGGGGAAAGCCTGGTGTAAGGATACGAGGTGGGAAATCAGGGACAAGGGTCAAGCCCAGCTCAGCCCTTGTCCCAGGAATCTGAGGAAGACGTTCTGCAGATTTTCCCTGGGTCTCAGTTTTGTTCAGGGGCTACCTACTTAGATACTATAAACAGAAGCAAGAAACCACTATTCCTCCAGTGTCAAACCCTGAAGTGCAGCTTAGCAGGGGGCTGCTACGCTCCCACAACCCAGTTCCCCCATGACAGGCCTTGTGGGGCTGCTGATTGCTCCCAGGCAGCTCGGTTTTCTGGCCACTCAGGGTGAGCAGTTGGGGTGACTCTCAGTTCCAAGGTAAGTTGGTACATCGGCACTGCCCCAAGCACCAATGTGAGTTTGTCTTTGATGCCAGGTCACGAAATCTCCAGTGCCAGCGAATTTTCCAAGTGAATGCACCCATAAACTGTGTGTGTCTGCACCCCAACCAGGTAACCTGCTTTCCTGTCTGCTTGCTTCCTGCCTGTACCCCAGCCAGGAACCTCCTCTGTCCATGGCAGCCACCATGTGGCTCTTTCTGGCCTGGTGAGCTTGCCTGCAATGGGCTGGTCTCTGGAGGTTTTTGGAAATGAGCTTTGTGGGGATGTGAGTCTCAGTCTTTTCTAGGCAGGGGCAAGTGACAGGGAGCGTTTCTGAGGAGACAGGCAGTGGGTGTTCATTCTTCTGTGCCTGCTTCTTAGGCTCAGATTATCAGGTGTGTGGCTGAACAGGAATGACTGGGACCGAGTGAATTGTGACAGTCATGTGCTGAGCAGGTCTGCTGCTTTTCCCTTTTTGTGACTTCCAATTCTTGATTCACATTTTCCTTTTGGGGACATCAGAAAGTAAAGGAGAGTAAAAGGGGGGATACAAGGGGAGATCCAAGGCTACTAAGCCCCCAAAATGGGCTGTGGCAACATGACAGGGTCAGAAAACTTTGCATCAGTTAAAGCAGCACCAAAAATTGGGCTGAAGTGCAAGCCGATGCCCTGTACCAGACAGCAAAGTCCAGCCCAGTGATTCAGCCCCTTAGATGTCAGAAGTGCCCTCGCGCTGGGGTTCGAGAATGGGAGGCCAGAGGTCTACCTTCAGGTGACTTGCGGGGAGCGTCAGAGACTGACCCTACCGTCCATGCAGGCTGAACTGATTGTGGGCGACCAGAGCGGCGCTATCCACATCTGGGACCTAAAAACTGATCACAACGAGCAGCTGATTCCTGAGCCTGAGGTCTCTGTGAATTCAGTTCACATCGACCCTGACGCCAGTTACATGGCAGCTGTCAATAGTACAGTAAGAACCCTTTGGTTGTTCCCCCTTAGGACCTCACCTCTGCCCCGCCTACTGCCTGCATAGCCACCCTTCTCTGTGGGCCCAGTCTTAGGGTCACTTATGTTTGGGGGAAGACCCCAAGCTCTTTCTGCTGGAAAAGGAGACATCT
Organism: Sarcophilus harrisii; assembly: GCF_902635505.1. Taxonomy (NCBI): domain Eukaryota; kingdom Metazoa; phylum Chordata; class Mammalia; order Dasyuromorphia; family Dasyuridae; genus Sarcophilus; species Sarcophilus harrisii. The sequence goes on from NC_045426.1 coordinate 346,161,834, forward strand.
CCGGAGCCCTGCCGGCCATTCCTGCCGGGTCTGTGGGCTCTTCTGAGAGACTTATTACTGGAGGACTCTGCCAGTGAATTTGCATGCTCTTAGTCTGGAATGACTGCCCGTTCTTCCTAGAGCTTTCCAGCTAGCACTCCCATCCCCGGTCTACCCATTTGGTCCCACGGGCCTGCTTCCCAGAGGCCTTCCTTGGGGGTGCACCTTTTAGAAGTGGCACCTGAGTGTCAGTACCATACAGCCTGGTGCTGAGTCAGCCCTGGCCTTTTCTGTTCTTCCTGCTCAGGTGTTGATGGTCAGTCCCCCCATAGGATGCTTGGCTTGGGGCAGAGCTCCACGCACTCAAACCTTCAAGTCTGGGGAGGAAAGTTACTTCAGAATTTTCACTCCACCTCTCTCTCTTTGACTTTGTAGGGAAACTGTTACGTTTGGAACTTGACTGGAGGCATTGGGGAAGAAGTGACTCAGCTAATTCCTAAAACCAAAATTCCAGCTCATACGAGATATGCCCTGCAGTGTCGGTTCAGCCCGGACTCCACGTGAGTGCAGAGCAGGATTGCTAGTCGAGGGAATTGGGCCAAGGCCCAGTAAACACAGGCCTCACTTCTCAGGAAGGCATCTTTTGCAGGATCCTGGGGGGCAGGATGCAAAAGTATAACTCAAAGGGTACTTCAGTAAGAGGCCATCATAGTCCACTAGGCCCAGGAACTGTTTTATCTTATTAAGTACCTTTATTCACTGGAGCTCAAGTGCATGTTAATAAAGACAGTGCAAAGCAGGATATGCCAGGTATCACACGGAGATCTGATAGTAGGGAGAAACAGCTTCCACTTGGGGCAGAATCATATGGCACAGAGGAAAAAACAGAGACTGCAATCGGGAGAATCGGGTTAAGCCCTGGCTTAAGTAGTAATTATCTGTGTGACCTGGCCAAACAACTGGACTTTGTTTTCTAGAGTCAGCTTAAATAAGCTTAAATATATCTTCCACAAACAACTCATAGCTCAACTAATATTTTTATGGCTCCTTTGAGATTTATAAATAGCATTTACTAAAGACCATCATTCAAGGCTGTCTGGAATTTCATAAATTTGAGCTAATCCCTTCCAACTCAAAATTCTATAATCCTATGAATGGTGTCTACCTGCTGGGACATCTTTCAGGGCATGCCACAAGGTTCTGTCCTTGGTCAGCTTTATCAGTGTTGTAGAGGAAGACATAGATTGCATGCATGCTCATTAAGTCTGCACGTGCCATAGTCCCGGGAGGAGTAACAGAATCAGAATGTCAAAGGGTCATGATGGGCAGAATCAAGGAGGGTTGAAAAGTAATGAGAACAAAAGTTATCTTGTGCTCAATTAGGATTCAGAAAATCAGCTGCACAAATGTGTCATGGAAAGACATGCTCAGCCAGTGCATAGTGACTTTAAGCTCAGTGTGAGTCAGTAGGCCGATTTGGCCACGTAAGAAAAGTAAGGCAGAGGTGATAGAAATGGAGAGAAATGGAGAGAAATGGAGAAAAGGAATGAGCTCATAGTCCTATTGAAGTCCCTGATGAGACCGTGTCTAGGTGTTCAGGGTGGGATGCCATATTTCAGGAGGGATATGGATAAACTGGAATGTGAGGAGGATAACCAGGATAAGGCAGACTTATGCCTTAGAAAGTGGGAGTGTGTAGCTTAAAAAAAAAAAAATAATAAGAGGACATGTAATTGCTGTCTTCAATTATCTGAATGGCTGTTGTAAGGAAGGGGCTTTATACTTATTTTTTGCGGTTCCAGGGAGTTTTAGGGAGATGAATTTGAGCTCATCATAAGGAAGAAATGCCTGCATTTCTTTTGTCTATTGTGGCTGCATTAAAATATAGTGAGTTTCTTTTCACTGTATTCAAGTGGAAGTTAGATGATTATCTGTCTTTTAGAAAAAATATGTGCATTGGGCAGGGGATGCCTGAAATTCCATGAATGTTTATCCTTTCCCCTTTCATTAACTCACTTGAGAGAACTCTGTCTAGGGAGCAGGAGCTGGAGCCTAGGTATAGGCAAGCTCTCAATCTTATGGCCTGGCTTGGCCTCTCACAAGCCTTGGTCATTTAAATTCTCCAAGCCACAGTTACAAAATCTGTAAAATGTGGCTCTTCATATCTACACTATCTCCTTCACAAGGTTGGGGGAAAAGCATTTTTGAAAGCAATGGAAATGTCAGTTATTTCAGTAGGAGAATATGTAGTTAGGTAGTGTGTGGGTGACCCTGTCTTCATAGAAGTACGGTCCTTCCAGGCTGAGCTCCTGGGTCTCAAGGATGCCTTGAGACCATGTCATAGGGAATGTGTGGCCATTGGTCCTTTTTCTCATCAGATTTCCCCTCTCCTCCTTATCTCATACCCTCTTTGTCATCTAGAACAGGTGTCAAACAGGCAGTCTGAGGATCCTACGCTCCCATGTGCCAGACCATTAAAAAGTAGTTGGGAAATGTTTAACAAAATGTGCGGTAGAACATATGCAATGTTAATGTGTCATTTTCTAAGTCAGTCTGAGGCCCAGGGATCCTTATGTAGGGTTTAGTGGCTCCCATTTCTATTTGACACCATTGCTGTCAGCATAGGGTGTGTAGTCCAATGAAGACAGCTGAACTGGGGCGAGTCCTACGAGGTGGGCCCGAAGGGAAGGCCTGGTGTTTTTGGATGGGTCCATTGGCAGAGCACAGACTTAGGAGTTCTCCCTTTCCTCTAGGCTCTTGGCCACCTGCTCAGCAGACCAAACATGCAAAATCTGGAGGACCTCAAATTTCTCTTTGATGACTGAGTTGAGCATCAAGAGCAACAATCCTGGTGAGACTTCAAGAGGCTGGATGTGGGACTGTGCCTTTTCTGGAGACTCTCAGTACATTGTGACAGGTGAGCTTCTGCATCACAGGGTACTCCTTGGGGCCTTGATCCCATGTCCTTTAGACTTTTCTAAGTCTAAGCTCAACTTGCTTAGCTTACAATGGGAACAGCCTGAGATAAGGATTGTGGTGTCCCAGCACTAAGCTTCCAAATCTTAGTATTGACCTTAGTATAAATAAAACCCATCCGGCCTGAGGTCTGTACTTCTGTGTCAGTCTGTCAGGGGAGTGTGGGTTTTGAGGTCAGGATTGTACTGACTAACACCTTTACTGGCAGAGGTGGCCATGGCCCCGAGGACAGGCACATTCACTGGGGGTAAAGGGGACAGGGAAGGGACAGAGCAGTGCCCTAGTTCCCTTTGGGAAGAACCTTCCAGTAATAGGACCTCTCTTCCTCTTATCTCCAGCCTCGTCTGACAATTTAGCACGGCTGTGGTGTGTGGATACAGGAGAGATCAAGAGGGAATATGGTGGACACCAAAAGGCTGTAGTCTGCCTGGCATTCAATGACAGTGTTTTGGGCTAGCTTGAAAGCCTCCTCTCTGCCTTTGTGCCTTCAGGGAGCAGGAGCTGCTCAAGACTGCTGTGCTAGCCAAAGAAATTGGGCTTTTCTGACCACGGAAAGTCTCAACTTCAGCTCAAATTGGAATACTGTCTCTCGCCCTTCTTGGTCTGAGGGCAGTGGAGAACAGTTCACAGAAATGGAACTGGGGGAAGTGCAAAAAGGGACCTTGGGACTGAGCCTTCCAGTGGCTAGTCACAGGGCAGTTGGACTATCAGTTTCCAGCATGGCTAGAACATGCCCTTTCTATGTACATATATACAAATATAGACCGAGAATTGTTGAATATTAAAAAGCCAGGTGCATCTGGTGCCTGTGCATAGAGCCTCAGCTTCAAGAGTGATAGTGGGTCTCTTCAGGTCCCAATCCTCAACTTTATCCTTTTTTCCCCCTGAGGCAATTGGGGTTAAGTGACTTTCCCAGAGTCACAAAACTAGGAAGTGTTACCCGTCTGAGGTCGGATTTGAACTCAGATCCTTCTGAATTCAGGGTTGCTGTTCTCTCCACTGCACCACCTAACTGCCCCTCAACTTTATTCTTAAACCTAACCTAACTCTTGGCCTGTCCATATATTGGGTTTGGTGTAGAAAGAATAAATCCAGGTAGGGCCCAGTCCAGCTGAGCTGGTGGAAAACAGAAAGGGGTTGGGACTGGCCCTGGAGACTTGGGACAACGGGGACGGAGTATGGCTGATGAGAGGTGGAAGGGTTAGGAACTCTGGTACCCCTAAAGCTGGGATGGAACTTCCACAAAATAGAAGGGCACTGAATTGGTTCTCTTAATCCCGGAAAGAAACTGCAAAACCCCAAAGGTTGGGATGTCCAAGCCATCAAGTCAGCACAGGATCAGCCATTTGTGATCATTTTATTCAGGATTAAAACCAAGCTCTCCCTGGCATCTCCCGTGTTAATGGAGAAACCCTCATTTCCAGTAGAGAAATTTTCCAACCTGGCCTACAGCCCTCTGGCTTGGCACTAAGGACCAGTTGCCCCCACCCATGGATCTGTGGGGGGGGATTATGTTCCTGCTTTAGTCCCTGATTCCTGCATTGATCAGGGACAGACTGGGGTGGGCAGGGCAGAGAGGACTTCCCAAGGTGCCTAGTCCTGAGGCTATTTATTCCTAATCTGGAAGGTAATAAAAGCAGACAGATACACAAATGTTGCTTGGAAAACAAATGTCAATGCAGAGATAAATTAATCTCTGTTTCCGTGAACCTGTAAAGAAAATTATCTAAAATTAAATATCCCCCACATTGAGACACGAAAATCTAAAGCTCCATGTCTGACCTGGGCATTTCTTTTCCCACCCCTTCCCTGCCATAGAGTCATGCTCCATTGCCCACCCTCCATTCCCATTCCTGGGTCATGCTGATGAGTAAGGACCAGAAAGGCTAGGGACATTCTTTTGGTTGGTCTCCTTTCATCTGGTTCTCCTGAGAGGTCTATCTCCCGGATGCCTTTAGGAATTTACTCACCTTCGGCCCTTTGCACCCAGTAGATGGGGAGTTGGTCACAAAGGTGTTGAACTGGTCCTCCTACTAGAGCAGGGTCCACTTCATGCCCCCCTAGCACCCCCAAAAACTCTTGAGTATATCTGGTATCTTTGTTGGGACCCAGTGGCCAGTCAGCCTGAAGGAAAAATTAGCATTGTGGACAGAAGGATCTGAACAGCATGAAAGGTAGGAAGACCTGAAGCGGCCAGAGCTGGCGTACATCCCCTAGCAGTGCCCACGACAAAAATTCATGGCTTTTCTAACCCCATCTCAAACTAGAAGGAAGACACCCCACCCCCCACCCCACCCCCACGGGTTAATCTTGTGTTGTTGATGGAGCAAGGGGAGCACAAGTCAGGGATTTCCCAGAGCCAGGGACACCTCCACCTCCCACCCCTTGATCCATCTGGATGCTCTGTGCTATCACTGCTCCCTCATTACTGAGAAAGGGCGGGGGCAGGAAGTCTCTCAGTCCACCCCAGCCCTACCCTACCCATTGTTCCTGTAAGAAAGCCAGGGTATCTGTCATCAGGGACAGCCGAGGGAAGATAAGAGTCCTCTGTTCCCCTGAAACCAGAGCCTTGGTCCCTCTGCCCTCCCAATGTGGCTGAGGGAAAGTCATCAGTCAGTGGGGGCAGGAAACAGGGGCCCTTTGTCTCCTTCCCCCTCACACTGCTGAGCTGAATCACAGGGATATGGGGGCAGCCGGCTGAACACTGGTGTTTGCATCCTGGTGGAATATCTTGGGGGGAGCAAGGTCCCTCACCTGAGAGGTATTGAAGACCAGCTGCAGGGTTTCTCGCTCCCAGGTCTCCATGCTCCGCAGAAAGCAGGACTTTTGTTCCCCTGGGCGATAACACACAAAACCCTGGGGGCAATGACAGGAGTGTTAGGGAAAAGAGAATCCCCCAAGGCTCTGCAGGGCTCCAGCACCTCCCCAACCCAAATCTTGGGACTAGTAACATATTCCATTTCAACCAGGAAACTGGGAGCACAGTGATTGAATGACTGGCTTGGAGTCTGTTCCCCTTCCCTATCCCAGTCCTAATCAGCGTAGGGGAGGTTGACTCACATTGTGGCTGTCAAATAGCACAGCCCAGCTATGGTTGTTCTGAGGTGGGGTCACCACATAGGTCACTGTGTCCTGGGCTGGGTCCACTGTGGCAGTCTGGTTGGGCCAGGAGGTAGGAGGACTCAAGAGGGTCCATCGGACAGCCTGCAGTATAGGCTACGGACAAGGAGCGAGTTTAGAAGGGAGGGTATGGGCAAAATAGTCGTCCCCAAGTTCCAGTGATGCCCCCGGAGACAGTTCCTCCCCTCTACCTAGTGTCCACATTCATCCTCTCCAAGCATGGGTAGGAAAAGCTAGTTTCAGGCAAACAACAGAGATTCATAGCTGACTAGTTCTCATTCTCAACTCTGAATACACAACCTTGGGTGTGAGTTGAACTGGGAACAAAGTAGGATCCAGACTACCTGGTGAGCCTGAGCACCAACCATCCCAGGACAAAGCATCTCAGAAGAAAAAGTTGCCTTTATGCCCTTATACTTAGGATAGGGGAGAGTTAAGGGCAGGGACTTACCTCAGCAGGGCTGTGTGCCAAGCCAAGGAGCCCCCCGACCACAGCTCCAGCCAAAGCCAGCAACAGTAGCAGCAGTGCCAGGCCTAGGACTGGCCAGTGTGACCCTATAGGCAGCTTGGAGCTCACCTGGGGAAGGCCATGTAGGGCAATATCAAAACTACCACTTTTTTTCTTCCTCCCAGCTCTCCCACCCCCCTGCCATTTTGCAAGCAAATTTTAAACAGTTCTGGGATATATACATTTCTAGGAAAGGAAACTCAAAACAATTGCTAGACTAACAACTGAGACACATCCAAGAATATACTTACACAAATACGTGTGCACAGCCCAGATTGCCTTGTGCCTAAAAGGGGAACTTTTCCCCAGATAAGGGGCATCATATTACTCGTGTTAGTTTTAGGGAGCTTAGCGGGTTCAAGGGGTAGGAGACACTCACCTTGGAGGGCCTTTGCCTCTGAACCCCAGGTCCGCTGCTCTGTGCCTCCATGCTGCAGTCTAGACTCTGCTCCCACTCACAATGTCTGGATTGTGTTTGGCCCTGCCCAGCCTGGCTCCTTAGAGCCAGCCGCAGAAACCCAAGGATGTGTCCATCAAAAGCTGAACAATCAGAATCTTCCCGGAGGACCCTCAGATCTACCCCCCCCCCCCCCCCCCCCGGTATTTACAAAATTAAACACCCCCCCATGTTACCTGACACTGATATCCCAGGGCAAGACCAGCCAGGATCTCCCTCTTCTCCAGGTGGAGAGAGCTTCTGTCACAGTCCCTCCTAGAACAGGCACCCAATTTATCAAGGGAGGGCCACAGGACCTAGCTGAGATCTGTGTCAAGACTTCTTCCAGGCTCCCAACTTTGTATGAGCATGTATATACACAGACCTGTGTTTAATTTTGTAAAAACCTTGGCTTGTTAACATGCTGATGAGTCCAACTCAACTCCATTTATTAGCCATGCAACTATGGGCATGATTTAACTCCAGTTCCTTTCTCCCCAATATATAAAATGAGAGTAAATTTACCTGTGTTCCTCACAGGATTGTTAAAAGTATTTTGCAAAATTCAGTAGAAATGTGAGCTAACACGGTCATTTTGGGGGGCAGCTGTGGCATAGATAAAAAATGTTCAGTTGTATCTGGGGCATTTGCCTATTGACATTCAGGTAATGCTCTGTCAAGAGTACTTTTAAGTTTTTGCTTTTTCTGTGGTCATATTAAATGGGAAAGTGGGGAAATGTAGATTTGATCTGGGTCCAGATATTTGCCACAAGTAGCATACATATAGTTCAAGAATTGAAAAACTTATCTTTACTCCTACTTGAGCTTGCATTGGAAGGCCTTTAAGGACAGAGACTAAAGTCTAAGAAATTGGTTGGAATTTACAAAATGTTCCTACAAAAAGCTCACCAATACCAGGAAGAGCCCTTAATTCAGTGAACAGAGCAGCAAGAGACCAATAAAATGGTCGTACAGGATTGTACAACGAAAAATGGGAGTTGAAAGTACAGGTTGACAGTTCTTTTGAGCTGTGATGCAAAAGCTTGGTGGTCCTTAGTTTTGTTGGCATATGCTGTATAGTTGTCTTCATTCCCAAACTGGATTAAAATAGCTTCAGAAAAAGAAACCACCCTAAGAAAAGAGTCTGAGCAGGTTTGAAAGTTTAATATGAATTCAGGTAAATACAGTGGGATGAACCCCAAAGGGCATGGAAGATTCACAAACATTTCACCAGTACAGTTCCATGGCAGGTAGGACAACCAAGGGTCTGAGGCTTCTGACCTAGAAAACTAACCCAAACAGGCAATATGATATACCTACTCCCTCTACTTTAGACTTTGGGTTGTAACACTCTTAATATTGTTAAGAACCCTTGACCTGATTTGGCAGAGCCATGCTTTTGAACCACAAAAATTTACTTTCTGTAAATCACATGGAGAGGAAAACTGGGATGCATAGCAGACACAGCTGACAGTGCCAAATAACAGTACCTACTTACTGTCTGTAGCTGAGACTATGGAAGAAGCTGAAGAGACAGGTGTAAGTAAGTCCTGTGTATTTATTGCTTATGGGAACATCCATCCATGGTCAAGTGTGAATTTTCCTGTGAAGTCCTACCATCATGCTGTGCAACCCCATTAGCACTGTTTGGAGAGTTTTTCTATCAGCTTTTTCTAGTACAGAACCATATTTCCATGGTATCCTATGGCCCAGGAAAAGATCAGAAGCCAGAGGATGCCCTTTCAGCCTCCACAGGAAGCTCCAAATGGTGGTGCATATTTCCAGCTTCTATAGGCACCCAAGTATCTCTCCATTGCCCTTGTTTAGGGCAGGTGACAAAATTTACATTTCTGGCATCTAAACCCCAGGTAGTATGCTGTGTGTGTCTTGGGTCTCATAGACTGCAAAGCTCCATACAGCCTTGCACTGCTTTGGCCTTCTGCTTACAAGGACCCCACCCTCCCTGGCTGTTCCCACTACCAGACACAGGTGCAGTTATGCAAGTTGTTCCTTAAGATGAGGCACCTTTGTCAGGGCTCTAAGCTTCTCTTTACAATGAGAGTCAGAAGCCTGGCCTGCCTAAAGGAGACCCTGAAGCTCTTTCACCACCCACAGAAGCACTGCCAGCACATGTCCTAAGCAAGTATTTGAAATCCCTTAAAATATTCTTCTTAGGACATGAGAACAGCAAGTAATACATTAAGATTTAATTCCACCACTTTACAAAGTTGTTCAAAAGTAAAAAAATAAGTTTTTGGTACCAATACCCACTTTCAGTTCACTAAACAGCGGTACTAAAACAAGGAGACTGGGTAAAGTGGACACCATTTACATTCTCTCTAGCACGCACTTCATAAAACTGTTCTATATAATAAACTTCACTTAATATTTTAAATAAATATTGAAGATGGATTGAGACGTCCTCAGGTTTTCTGAGTTATCCTGAGATTTTACAGATACATCTGGATGGAGGCAAGGCAAGGCCCAAGGGCCCCGAGTTTGAAATGCAACAAATGCCCATTTGTGACATCAATCAGAGTGCAGTTGAATTGAAAGGGGAGGGGTAAGAAATGGGGACAGAACCTTAATGAAGGGTTTCCAAATGGGAATGTGCCCTCCTCCTTCCCCAAGTCTTGGCAACACTAAGGCAAAGGCCTCTCTAAGCCGAGGCTCGCCAAGGACAAAAAGGTGTTGAGGTCCGGCCTAGTTTGGTTTCTATCAGTTCTCAGAAGTCACAAAATAGCCCCACCTCCCTGCCTGAAAAAAGGCTTATCCCTGAATAAACTTTGAATTTCAGATATTTCTGAAAGATAAATTTAAACACAAGTCTGATATACTCTCCCTTTCCTAACTCTGCAGCTTCAGTTACAACTCTGAAGTTAGCTGAATCCCTGGGAGGCAGGTATTGCGGTGGGCCCTCCCTCCCAACAAAATACAGTCAGGAGCCACTACAATGTTTCCCTCCTTTTCAAAGTGCATCTTAAAATAGAGGAAATTTGTAAACAAAATCATCCCCTTTGCTTGACCGCCCCCCTCCCCAGCTCAATTGCAGAGTTTACAAACTAAGATTTTTAAAATTCCAATACATTCTTTGTACTCCTCTCTAGACGAGTACATGCTCAAGCCCACCCATTAATTAAGGTAACTGATTTTTTATTTTTTATTTTGGAGATTAAAGACACTGTAACTCTCTAATCTTCAAGAGCTGGTATAAGGTCGGCTATGCTGTCGACATAGAAATCAGGAACCATTTTGTTCCTAGAAGAACAGTCACTTTGCTGGTTGCCTTTCACATCCTCCAGGCTGGAGACCCCGGTAAGAGTCAAGATGGTCTTGAGGCCACAGGTAACCCCCAGGAGGATGTCTGTGTCTAGACGGTCTCCCACCATGACGGTACGGTCTGGGTTGAGGCCGAACTCCTTGGCCACACAATCGAAGATGAATCTGCTGGGCTTACCTATGATCTCCGCCTGCCGCTGGGCAGCCATCTCCACCGCTCGGACCAGACAGCCGGTACCTGCGTTAGGCACGAGGAGAGGGTGGTCAGCAGTTTTACACCACCCGACTATCTTCCCTCTCCTAACCGGCGGGGAGGAGTCCCAGGGTGATGGGGTCTTCCGTTCTGGTGACCCTTACCCACTCTGTGAGGACCACAGGGCACTCAGCCCCTGGGAAGGTCCTCAGGCAGGGATGCCCTCTGCCCCCGGTGACCCCCGCGGGGTAGGGGGCCCACAGGCTCGTTTCCCTAGAATTCCAGAGGGCATGACCTACCAGCCAGCCCCCCCCCTCCCCCGGGGCTGCAAACCCCCCGCCCGGCATGAGACCCCTTCTCAGGGTCCCCCCCCTCGAACTCACCGGCAATGTAGCTTCCGCCCTCCAACGGCAGCCGGTTGTCCATGTTGGTGCCCACGAGGAGGCAGCCCGGTTGTTGGAGGTAGCGCACCGCCTTGGTCAGCTTCGCGTAGCTGAAGTGGGGGTCGAAGCCCACCACCACTGCGCCCACGCCAGGCTCCAAGGGCTCCGCCAGCCAGTCCCCGGGACCGGCGCCCTGCAAGGGTTCGGGCCCCACGCCCACGCTCGCGATGCCCACGGCCTCCAGCTCGGCGGCCAGGGCCGGGCTGCCCAGCACGTAGGCCTTGGCCGGGACCCCGCCGCCCTCCAGGCGCTGCCGGAGGTAGAGGGCGGCGCAGTAGGCCGTGCCGAACACCTCGAGGCCGGCGCCGGGCCCCGCGGGACCGCCAAAGCCCAGGCGCTTCAGCTTCTCGGCGTAGGCCTCGCGGGTCTTGCTGCTGTTGTTGGTCACGAAGCCCAGCCGCTTGCCCCGGGCCCGCAGCGCGGTCAGAGCCTCGGGCGCGCCGGGCACGGCGGTCTCCCCTCGCCACAGCACGCCGTCGCAGTCGAAGAGCAGCGTGTCCACGTCGGCCAGCAGTGCCTGAGCCCTATCGGCACTGAGCCGGACGCAGCGGCCATCGTCGCCGCCAGCCTCCGCCATCGCTGCCCGGCCCGCTCGGCCGCCTATCCCGCCCGCACCGGCCGCGGCCCCGGTTTGGCTCGGATCGGCCCCGCCCCCAACGGCTTCATTGGCCGCGAGGCCGCCGCGCGCCCCACCCCCGCCGTCCACCAACCAATCCTAGGCATCTTCCTTGTCGCGCGCACCGCCCCCGGTGCGAACTGGAACGAAGCACCAACTGTCACAGCCCGGCGCGTGATAGCCTATGGAATGCTGGAGCCGATTGGCTGACGAGATCGGAGTCCGTTGATGATTGGTTGAGAAGTTTCCAATCGGTGCCTCGCTGGATCTCGCCTCAAGCTTGCACTTAGTTTTACACCGACTCACCCTGTCTCCGGGTCAACTCGGCGTGCTTGTGGTAACGCTGCCTCCTAATGGTAGAATTGAGGGATTGCATGATTTCGGTCGGCCCAAGGGAAGGAATGGGTTATGGGTGCTGTTTAACTATCTTCCAAGGGCTTGCTCCCGGCAAGCGGCAGGAGCAACCCCGGATTTGGAGTCAAAGGAGCTGGATTCTAATTCTGTCCCATCTACAAGTCAATGTGAATCGGGGCAAGTAATTTAACTTCTCGCGGCCTCGGATTACCCAGCTGTGGTCAAATGAAAGCTGGATTAGAGCCCCATCGCCACTCTTAAATCCCAGGATTGTTCATCGTTTCAGCCGTTTCTGACGCTTCCTGACCCCTTTTGAGGGTTTTTTTTGTTTTGTTTTGTTTTGTTTTTTTGGGGGTTTTTTTTGGCAAAGATATTGGAGTGATTTGCCCTTCTCCAAAATCTTTTGAATACTTGAATACACCTTTTCAAGAGTAAAAAGCAACTGGAAAGCATTATCGGAAATGGCTGCTCATCCCCTTTGTCTGTAGTAGTATGGTTAAGAAGGCAAGAGATACAAAACCCATTACATACTGCGACCTATTTAACACGTATAGGACTGCTTGCCATCTGGGGGAGAGGGGGGAGGGAGGGAGGGGAAAAGTCGGAACAGAAGTGAGTGCAAGGGATAATGGAAAAAATCACCCAGGCATGGGTTCTGTCGATAATAAGTTATTATAATAAAAATAAAATAAATTTTAAAAATCCAATATTATGTTTATAATATTTAAAATAATTTAAAATAATTTTAAAATCCAATTTTATGTTTATAAAATCATGCAAAACAAATTTCGAAATTAGTTGTGTCGGGGGAAGAGAAAAAATTCTTTAATCTCCACTCTCAGTTCTCTACATGAAAATGAATAATGTGTTTCATAAAGAATCTTTTGGAACTGTGATGGGTCATTGTGTTGGCCAGTTTCCAGTTATCGTTACAATATTGCCATTAAATAAATGAATGTAAATTACCCTTCTGGTTCTATTTATTTCACTTTGTATCCGTTTATATGTATTTGTATTTCAGGGTTTTTCTGAAACCATTCCCTTTAATCTTTTTTTTTTTTTTTTTTGCTGAGGCAATTGGGACTCAGTGACTTGCCAGGGTCACACAGCTAGTAAGTATTAAGTTGTCTGAGATTAGATTTGAACTCAGGTCCTCCTGATTTGGAGGCTGGTGCTCTATCCACTGTGCCACCCTAGCCGCCTCCCTTTACTATTTCTTACACTGCTTCATATACTGTAAATTGCTCATTCATTCCTTAGTTGATGGTTTCCGATTCTTTGCCACTTCAGAAAGAGCTGCCATAAATAGTGTCATACAAGTTCTTTTTCCTTTCTCTTTCAAAGTAAGAAATTTGATGAGATGAGGCACATGATTAAAATATTGACCTAGATGGGGTATACCTTATTTAAAACACACACACACACACACACACACACACACACACAAAACAGATTGGTGGAAGAGGACAGGAGGTCAATAGCACTGCATATATAGAGACATAGATAGATATGGATTTCCTTCTATGAAGAAATCAAAGAATCAGAGTGGTAGAGCATGGTGAAGAACATTTGGAGAAAGAGTAGAAACAGAAGCTATAGTCAGTAGAGAACAAAAAAGGATTAAAAAAAAAAAAAAGAAATAACTGAGAAGATGAGGAAATCATCATACAACTCCCAGAGATGTATACTAGTGATGTGTGTGGGTGTTTCAATTATCTAGCTATGAATGAATGAAATATTTATTAAACAGTTACTACATGGAAAGTGCTGTGCTACATGTTAGAGACAGAGGTGGCAAGGTAGAGTGCTGAAATGACAGAAAAAGAGGATGACAAATGTTGGAGGGGATGCGGGAAAACTGGGATACATTGTTGATGAAGTTGTGAAATGCTCCAACCATTCAGGAGAACAATTTGGAACTATGCCCAAGGGGCTGTCAAACTGCAAACCCTTTGATCCAGCAGTGTTTCTACATAGTGTCTGTATCCCAAAGAGATCTTAAAAGAAGGGAAGAGACCTCTATGTGCTAAAATGTTTGTGGCAGCGCTTTTCATAGTGGCAAGAAACTGGAAACTGAGTGGATGGCCATCAGTTGGAGAATGGCTGAATAAGTCATGGTATATGAATGTTATGGAATATTACTGTTCTATAAAAAATTATCAGGAGGCTTTTAGAAGAGACTTACATGAAACTGATGCTAAGCGAAATGAGTAAAACCAGATTATACATAGCAACAAGAAGACTATACAACAATCAATTCTGATGGACGTGTCTCTCTTCAACAATGGGATGATTCAAACCAGTTCCAGTTGTTAGTGATGAAGAAAGTCATCTACACCCAGAGAGAGGACCAGTGGGAACTAAGTGTGGACCACAATATAGCAGTTTCATACTTTCTGTTGATGTTTGCTTGCATTTTGTTTTCTTTCTCAGGTTTTTTTTTCTTCTTGATCCGATTTTTCTTGTGCAGCATGATAATTGTGGAAATATGTATAGAAGAATGGCACATATTTAACATATATTGGATTACTGCTCTCTGGGGAAGGGGTTGGGGAGAAAGGAGAGGGAAAAAACATTTAAAATACAAGGTTTTGCAAGGGTGAATGTTGAAAACTATGCGTGTGTTTTGAAAATAAAAAGTTTTAAAAACTATTTTCACCTTAAAAAAAAATACAGTGCTAGGCCTGGAGTCAGGAGTCAGGAAGATCTGAGTTCAAATTTGACCTGAGACACCTACCAGCTCTGTCAATAGACTTAATCTTTGTTTACTTTAATCCACTGGAGAAGGAAATGGCATATCACTCCAGTAATTTTGTCAAGAAAATCCTTTGGACATTATGGTCCTTAAGAATAATAATAACAACAAAGTGTTAGAGAAAGCAGGACAGCCTCTGTTCTGAAGGATTAGGAAGGTTTCAGTTCCAAGTAAGATAAAGTAAGATAAAGAAGTCCCCTACTCTTTAGAGTATAGTTACAAAAACTATTTTAATACCTTTTCTTTAATGTCATTTCTACTGACAAAATCCTATCAGTTGAACCATTTGATAATGACAAGGGCTTTGATAGCCAGAACTTTCTTTTCTAGCCCTTTAGCAGCTGTGGCTATAACCCTTGCAGGGGCATTTACCAGCCTGCATTTCCACTGCTTCCCAGGAAGATGATTGTGGATCCTATTTCCAAGGCACTTGAATTAGGAGTCCTGGCCTGTCTTTAAAAGTTGATATTGGGCAGCATGTTACCCCTTCCTTCCTCTTCCTCAGAGTAATAACTGTTCTGTGTGTGACTCTTGGTTGGCCAGAGGAGATTGCTGGCCCCTTCTCCATAATTATGAGGGCAGTTAATCTGACATCTGCTTCAATTATCTGGTTATCTTTATGCCAAAAAGGCAGAGCATCAAATAATTTCTTGACTTGCTTTAATGATAATTACATCCTTCAAAAGGCAGAGAAAACAAGAGGAAATTCTATCCTAGATTTGAGACTGGGCTAAAGAGACTGATGTGAACATACAGGGAATCAGCAATTAAGTTTGCTTTTAGAAAAGGGAAACAAGGTCAGATAACAAAAGACCAAAATACAAATACAGTACTGGGCTGTATGAAAATGTCAGTTGTGGTAAAGCTCAGAATAGTCCAGGAGCAGTTGGGATGGGAAGGGAGGGAGCTGGCCATGGAGAAAAAGCAAATTTTTATTTCTGTAATGCCTGACTTGATAGGGGGACTTTTCCTGGGCATTCCCATTTCCCACTAGGACCAGAGCACCCCAAAGAGCAGTAAAATTCATTTTTCAATTCTAGGACCAACATGGAATGACCAATTCCAATCCAAGGGTTAGTGGGACCCTGAAACATGACTGGAGAGATGCCATAGAGATTGAATCAGCCTGGCATTGTACCAGCGGGAGATACTTTTGCTGGAGAACCTTGAACTCCTCTCTCCTACTTCCCTGATCATGCCTGAGTCAGAGTTTGCCTAAGAATTACTCCGCTGCCCTTTGGACAGGAAAGCTCCCCCTGAGCCACAGTGGGCTGTTGTACCTAGAGTAAAAGTTCAGGGGCTCTTGGTACAAAAGCCAGAATGGTTGTTGGTGAGATGCTCTCATCCTCTTTCCTTTCCATCCTCTTAGTTCCTCCCTCCCCCTAACCCCACTCCTGACAGACTTTGGGGCATAGAAAGTGACTCAAAACTCCTAATTGGACTGACAGTTTAGGAGTTATCCAGGAGATGACAGACATTCTTACCCCAGCAGCTCTTTGAAGAGTCTCAATACAGCATTTTGTTTGATTTCTATTTCTTCTTCTTTTTAAATAAAGCTTTTTATTTTCAAAACATATGCATGGATGATTTTTAACATTAACTCTTTTTATTATAGCTTTTTATTTACAAGTTCTATGCATGGGTAATTTTACAGCATTGACAATTGCCAAACCTTTTGTTCCAATTTTTCCCCTCCTTCCCCCCACCCCCTTCCCTAGATGGCAGGTTGACCAATACATGTTTAACATTAACTCTTGCAAAATCTTGTGTTCCAATTTTTCTCCCCCTTTTCCCCACCCTCTCCCCTAGATGGTAAGCAATCCAATCAATATATGTTAAACATGGTAAAAATATATATTAAATCCAATATATGCATGCATATTTATATAATTATCATGCTGCACAAGAAAAATCAAATCAAAAAGAAAAAAATTAGAAAGAAAATAAAATGCAAGCAAACAACAAAAACAGTGAAAATGCTATGTTGTAGTCCATACTCAGTTCCCATAGTTCTCTCTCTGGATGTAGATGGCTCTCTTCATCACAAGACCATTGGAACCGGTCTGAATCATTTCAGTGTTGAAGAGCCATGTTCATCAGAGCTGATCATCACATAATTTTGCTGTTGCTATGTACAATGATCTCCTGATTCTGCTCATTTCACTGAGTTCATGTCTCTGCAGACTTTTCTGAAATCATCCTGCTGATCATTTCTTACAGAACAATGATATTCCGTAGCATTCATATACCTTAACTTATTCAGCCATTCTCCAAATGATAGGCTCAATTTCCAGTTTCTGGCCACTACAACAAGGGCTGCCACATTTTTGCATATGTGGGTCCCTCTCTCTTCTTTAAGATCTCTTTGAGATATAAGTCCAGTAAAACACTGCTGGATCAGGGTATGCAGTTTGATAACTCTTTGGGCATAGTTCCAAATTGCTCTCCAGAATGGTTGGATTAATTCACAAATCCACCAGCATTGGTTTCTGTTTCTTGCAATACACCTAAACTCTTCTTTGAATTTCCTTTTGAGTCACTTGAAATTAAGAAAAAAGCGAATTTAAAGGAAAATAATACAAGAACTATATTTTTAGATTTTTTTCTGATGCTTTTAAGAGGTTTTTGGTTTTTTTTTTTAATAGTTTCTGTTAAATGTGGGATATGAACAAAAATTATGATACATTTTTGAAATATATATTTAATCCCTAGGCCAAGTTAAGTGTATACTGGGACAAAGCAGAGGGACAAATGTTTCTGTATTAACCAAAGGAAAAGCTCCTCACATGTTTGGACAATTTATTCCATTAAGGCACACAAAAATACACCCACACCACCAATCTTAATTTGTGTCACATGGTGAGGTTCTCTCTACCCTATGTAGCATCACATTTGAAACCAAAACACCATCAATGCCTTCTGTTTCACTACCATGGAAAGTTTTATTTGGGATAGAAAAGACCTAACAGTATTAAATTCAAAATTGGTAAGAAGGCTTTAGTTGTTCTTAACGAATTTACATTATCTGGTTCAGATAAAACTGATGCTGAAAAACAAGATTGCCCAGCCCATGCCAGTTATCTCTGAAAGATTATTAGGATATGCTTCAGATATATTTGAAAAAAAGGCATCAAGTCCCCTGGAATCTCCTTTCACTTAGTTAAACACCGGCAATCCTTTTATCCTCCAGTTACAATCTTGTAATTCACCATCTGAATTGTCATTCTCTGGAATCTTTTTAACTCACCAGTGTCTTTAGGAATAGCTTCAGGCTACATTCCTTTTTTTTTTTTTTTTTTTAATAGCCTTTTATTTACAGGATATATACATGGGTAACTTTACAGCATTAACAATTCAGGCTACATTCCTAAAGAGATATGAACCTGAGCCTTAGGGGTAATGTGGATTCCTTATTCTTCTCTCCCAGTTCCTAGAGATTGCTTAAAGATCTGCAGCCAGTAGTTTTACTGGGTTGCTTTGTCAGTTTCCTAGTTTCAGAGCTGGAATCTCTGGAGATTAAAAGGAAATTTAGTCCAGTAAAACACTGCTAGATCAGGGTATGCAGTTTGATAACCCTTTGGGCATAGTTCCAACTTGCTCTCCAGAATGGTTGGATTAATTCACAAGTCCACCAACATTGGTTTCTATTTCTTGCAATACACCTAAACTCTTCTCTTTCCTTTTGAGTCACTTGAAATGAAAAAAAAAAGTGAATTTAGTCCAATCTTCTCAATTTGCAGGAAACAGGTTTAGATTATGTGATTATCTAAAGTCAGATAGATTATAATGAGCTGAGCAAGGATTCCAACTCAAGACCCCTGATTTAAAAGAGAAAAAGGTTATAAATTGGAAATTTGCAAAATTGGAAAAAGGCAATTCCATTCCCTAGAAAATTTTAATACATATTTTTAAGGAGATAGCAAAATGAATCTCTCTGCTGATAGACAATCTGAGGTAACTTTTTTTCCCCCAAATATTTATGATTTAATTGGCAAAGCTAGTATTTTCATATCAAACCAGATCATTCAATTCCTCATATGTCAGAGACAAGGAATGACTTAAAATAGAAGAGAGGGGAAAATATTACAGAAAGTTGTTTTAAATATAATTCTGAGGTAACATTTATTAGAATCTTTAAAATAGATAATAATGTGAAAAGAAAATTTGGGTTTAATATTCCTAAATACTCACTACTTAGTTTCTTCCTGGACTATGGTCATAAAAAATTGAGAATTCCTTTCTGATCAGTGTCTTTGAATATAAAATCAGACATATCTTAGGGTGTTTTATGGGGCCAATTACCATTTTCTTTCTTCCTTTCTCTTTTCTCTTCCCATGGTTTTTTGTCCTCAGCCTCTCTCCTTTCTACTAGGCTTAAATGGGTACACTAGTAAAGCTCCCCCCCTTGCCCAAATCCTTAGCCTAATCTCAATGAATTCCACAGTAAATGGTTAAAAAAAAACAACAACAAAAAAAAAAAAACCTTTATAACATCTGTGTTGGGACTGGCAGGAAAAGAAGAAATAGGTCATTAAGGTTTTAACCCAAAAAAAAGTCATTTAAGCAGAATATTCAAGAAGGCTTTTTTTTTTTTTTTTTTTTTTTTTTTTTAGTATTACATAATTTACATATAAGTAATAAGACTTTCTCCTTCAGTTTAGTTTAAATTTTTAATTAGCTCCTTTTGTAGGGCAGGGCTGGACAGCCTTCACTGAAACTAGAAACTCCCGATAACAATGCATTGCTATAGTATCTGGCATGACTATTAAAAACAGAATATTGAGGCCTTAAGTCACACTTTAAGGATGTTTGTCTCCAGACTGCATCACTTCATTGTTCCAGTTTGTAAATGTTGAGCCAAACGCCCAAAAAACCAAAAAAAAGCAAAGCCACGCCCAATCTTTTTTTTTTTTTTTTTTGAGCAATTATCACATCGCACCCTTTGGCTAAAGACAAAAACAAAAAACCCTCAGTCTATTTAGAAACATTGATTGTGAACAATGAAGGGCTGAGATTCATCCTGTATTCTGATCCACATGATTGGGATTCTAGTGTCAGTCAGAGAGTTGTGAAAATCCCCTTTTGGCTGGCACAGGCCTCCGCTTTTCCCGAGCGGGCAGAGAAGCGTTAAAAGGATTTATAAATACAATCTCATTTGATCCTCCCGGCTGCAGAAACTAGAGCAAGCAGTGACCTGGAGGCAGGATTTGAATTCGGGTCTTCCCGACTCTAAATCCAGCGCCACCTAGGGTCTGAGGGAAAAGAGGTGGACGGGACTCCCTGCAGGCCGAGGGCAGGGGGAGGTGACGTCGGCCCCAGCCCCGCGCGCCCAAAGCGGTTCCGAGAGAGAAGGCTCGGGCCCCAAACAGCCACTCCCTCTCTACCGCTTCCCTGGAACGCCCAACTTCATCATCCTCCCGACTCCGCCCATTTCCCCTCTGGCCCCGCCCCGTAGCGCTCTTCCTTTTTTTTTCCTCCCTCCCGGCCTGGCTCGTTGTTATGACGACACGGTCGTAAATCCGCCATCTTTCTGCGGCGCGTTGCGACATGGAGGGCGCAATGGCCGTGCGGGTGGCGGCAGCTCATACGGCAGGAGCCGGGGCCGGGGCCGGGCGGGAGCGGGGTGAGCCAGGAGGCGCAGCGGCGGCAGCGACCTCAGCTCCCGGCGGCTTCCTGGGCCTTACGACGCCATTCAGCGAAGAAGGTAAAGAGAGGAATCCGAGGCTGGTCGGCCAGGAGACTGCGGTCCCTGACTAACCCCTGACCTCGGACTGACGTGACCTCATGGGTGCCCCTCCCCCTTGTCGCCCCTCCCCCCCAGGCACCCCGCCTTCCCCCCATCTCGCGCCTCTCTCTAGGCCGGGCCGGAGCCAAGGCCCTCTCGGCGCCCTGTTTCCTGCCCAGCTCTCTGACCCCCGCTGGGTCTGGGGAGGGGGATTGTGCCGGGAGGCGGGGCCGCCCCCGCTCCTGGGCCCTGCTTCTGGCTCTCCTCCCCAGCTCATCCCGAGCCGATATTGTTAACCGGACGTGGGGTGAAATGGGGCGAGGGTCTGCAGCGCTGAGGGGGGGGGCCCGGAGCTGCCTCGGGCTTGCTGTGTCATGGAAGTTTCTCCAGGCCTCCGTTCCCCATCCGTAATAATGTTTATGTCCATAACGCTTAGCGTGCGCCAAGGACTCCTTACTCTCCCATTTGAACTTCACGATAACCCTGAGAAGCAGGGACTCTTTTAGAAAGGGGGAAACTCCTAACCGCACACAGCTGGGAGCTCCGGCCAGACTGACTCTTCCCGGCTGCAGAAGGAGGGGGATTGACGAGGTGATTTCTAAAGTCTTTTCCGGCTCTGGATTGTCTGCAAATCTGAAATGGGACAACCCCCGGAGGAAGCGGCCCTCTTGTCTCACGGGGTCTTTCGCAGTTCCCCCGGTTCTCCCCATTTTGTTGTCCTAGCTCTGTCACTGATTCTGCCTCCTGCAGTTTCTTCGTCTGCAAAACGGCGTTGTGAGAATCAAGTGAGAGAGTAACTAAACCGCTTAGCGCAGTGGCGGCAGAACTAGCCCCTTGGTCCTCTGAAATCAGGGACGGAGGAGAGAGGGAGAAAGAACCTTTTCTCTGCAACCAGGGAAAGAGGAGGGTGGGAGGAGAGGGAGGAAGAGAGATTGGTACCGAAAATTACCTCCACTGGGGCTTCGTCTCTCCCACTAGGAAATGGGCCCTCTGGAAATGCAATGTAGTCTGCGTGAAGCCGTCTGGTTGTGGAAGCTGGGAGAGCCTCCAATTGCGTGTGATGCAAGGAGCTGATTTCCTGCGGTTTTTCTGATGTAGTCCTGCGTTATATCTACACATTAAACCTAACTAGAGGGCTGGACAGGAGTCCTTCCGCCGTGACTGAGTCCCTGCCTTTGAGAAGTTGTGAGTCAGGAAGAGTCACCTACTTTAGAACCCTTAGGCATAACCCCTAGCATTATTGTATGTCTGTGACCTGGTCTGGTTACAGTCTAAGCTCTACCCTTTGATCCTAGTTGCACTTTTTCAACCGAATTCTCTACCTGTGCCTTGCTTCCCTAGAACATTGATTGTTTAAATCTGTTGTCATCATTTCAAGTTTGCTGGTTATTGAGTGGATTCTCAGAGTTGTTGATTTACATTTTGTTAATGATTTGGAGCAATTTAATAGTTTGCAGGTCTCTTGAGAACTGTATTCTTTGACTGCTGAGAAATAGCTCATTATATGTATCCGATCCTAATCAAAGCTACTTGTAAAGAACAAAAATGTCCCGAATTGACGGTTTTCAGAAGAGATGAATTTCAACAATTCAGATTGTGGAAATGATTTTTATTTCTTCTATTCCATTTACCTCACACTTGCTTCTGGTTTCTGACCTCATTGTTTACCTGAAACTACTCTGAAAGATTGCTAATGATCTCTTAATTGCGAAATCCTACTCACTAATTTTCATCACCTTCAGCTTTCAATAACACTTGACAATGTTGCCTGCCACCTTTTTTTCTCTGAGTTTCCATGATATTGTTCTGTCTTGCTTCGCTTATCTTTTTGACCCTTCTTAGTCTCTCTTGTTGGATCATCATTATCTTCCATGCCCTGCTCCCTAACTGTGGGCAAGTTCTCCCAAATTGTCTTGAGCCGTCATCTTTTGTCTACACCTACTCTCTTGGTAATCTCATTTACTATCATGCATTCACTTGTAATTTCTCTATCAGAGACTACCAGATCTATATATTCAACCTTTCTTCCTTGCCTGAACTCTGGTCTGGGAGAAAACATCTGGTATCAGATGTTTTCAACTGCCTGTCTCATAGAGATCTCAAATTCAGTTATGTCCAAAATAAGAATTCAATATTCCCTCCCCCCCCCCAAAAAAAAAATCCATCACTCCTTTAGTCTTCCCACCATTGGCGCCACCATTTTTCAGTCATTGAGGTTTACAAGTTTGCTGTCAACTTCAACTTTTCCTTCTCTCTCCTATCCCATATCTAATGCCTTTCTAAGGTTACGTATCCTTTGACAACATTTGCTCAGCCCTTACTCCAGTTCACTTGCCTTTTGCCTGACTAGTACAACCACCTTCCCTTTATACTTCTGGTTTTCTTTCTCTCACCTGATCTTATACACAGCTGCTAAAATACCTTCCTCAAGTACAAATATCTTGAGAACTCTCAGTGCCCCTCTGTTTTCTCCAGGATAAAGTATCTGTTCTTTAGCTTTGCATTTTAAGCAGTCACAATTTGATGTATTGATGTAGCAGCCAACCTTTCCAGGGTTATGGGGCATTCTACTTCTTGCATTCTTCAGTCTAGCCAGGTCTACTTGCTTTTTCTCTAACTCAGAAATCCTCCTGCCTCCCTGATAGTCTGTCCTCTGTGTCCCCCCTCCTGTTCTTTAAAATCCTTAGCCTTCTTCACACTGAAGCTCACAAGCCATTTTCCACAGATGGCCTTCTCCATGGCCTTCTCCACTTTTTGGCCATCTGGACCAAGCCTGTGGACCTCTTCTCAGAATAATGTTTTATAAATGCATAGGTAATTCAATGGATAGAATGCTGGACCTGGAGGTAGAAAGTTCAAATCTGGTCTCAGATGCTTTTTAGCTGTGTGACTTTGGGCAAGTCATTTAATCCTGCTTACCTCAATTTCTTTATCTATAAAATAAGTTGGAGAATTCAATGAATGGCAAACTACTTCAGGATCTCTGCCATGAAAAGCCCCAAATGGGGTCATGAAGAATCAGACACAATTGAAAAACCACTGAATAAAATAAAATACATAAAATTAGAAAGGAAAACCATTATATTACTACAAAAAAATTTTTTTTAAACTCTTGTCCTCCTGGAAGTCATTTTTGTTCCTTTCAGTATTTAGTGAACTTTTTTCCTCCTCAAATTTTCTTTTTGATGATTAGCTGAACCTTGGCTCCTTTCTCTGCTTGTATCCCTCCTCCAAGTAGAAGCATTCTCCTAGACAGGGATGCAAGGATTGTTTTACCTTGTGCATTCGTGTCTTCATTTCCCATACACATACACACACACACACTCTCACTCTCACACTCTTAATAAGGGCTTGTTGGATTAGATTGAAGATGATGGACCCTTTTGGAATAATAAAAAGTAGGAGTGGATGACACAAGATCAGAAAAGGGGTGATGAATGTCAGGATTCTTTTCCTTCTTCAGTCAGTTAATCTGGAAAATGGGGGAATTATTGCTAAATTCTCCTGATTCTTTGCAAAGGACCTTGACTTGTTTAACTGAAAGCAGATTTTATAAAATCTTTAATTTGGGCTTTAGAGCGCTCACTGTTTTTCCAAGTTTGGTCTAGGGCTGTTCCTGACTCTGCTAGGCAGCCCAGAACTTTATGCAGTTCCAGATAGCCTACATCTTTTGAGGACAGAATATTTATTTATTTCAGTAAATGGAAGTAGGATAAGAGAGCTGGAAAAAGAGTTTGAGCCTTGTCTTGTCTGCTTTTCTTGGTCCTGTTATAGCAGATGGATCTGACCTGTACTAAGTTTGTTTTTAGTTCTTACTTACTTATCTTAGTCCTTTGCAGGGACTAGGTTTCTAAGGGTAGACCTATGGCAGATTTTAGGTACTGGTTCTGCCAATAACAAGAACTCTATTAAGGGTTTCTTGGTAACTTGGAGAGGCTTTAGAAGTTTGTCCTCCACATGTGCAAAAGTTTGTGGCAGCCCTTTTTGTAGTGTCTAGAAACTGGAAACTGAATGGATTCTCATCAATTGGAGAATGACTGAATAAATTATGGCATATGAATGTTATGGAGTATTATTGTTCTGTAAGAAATGACCAACAGGATGATTTCAGAGAGGTCTGGGGAGATTTCCATGAACTGATGCTAAGTGAAATGAGCAGAACCAGGGAATCATTATACACAGCAACAAAAAGACTATACCAAAATCAACTCTGATAGATATGGCTTTCTTCAATAATCAGATGATTCAAACCAGTTCCAATTGTCCAATAATGAAGAGAGTCATCTATACCCAGAGAGAGAACTATGGGAAATGAGTGTGGACCACAACACAGCATTCTCACTCTTTCTGTTATTGTTTGCTTGCATTTTTGTTTTCCTTCTCAGGTTCTTTCTTTCTAGATCCAGTTTTTCTTGTGCAGCAAGATAACTATGTAACCATGTATACCTATATTGGATTTAACATATATTTTAAAAAAGAAGAAGAAGAAGAAGTTTGTCCTGCTTCTTATTCTGAAAAGTGAGGATGGTGCCCAGAGCCCAGGACATCCTGGAGACCTTTCCCCTCTTTAGATAGTTGTGCCTGTCTACTTTGGCAGGGCAGATATTTGGATGAGACACAGATGTAAATCTTTAAAAATTGATTTCTTGATATTTGAGCTGCCTTTTCTTTCATACAGCTTGAAAAGTCTTCAAATATTAAATTAGTTATTTTCAAGATATAGTGTGCTTGAAATGTTTGCAAGGCCTCGAGTCTCCTCCTAGTGAGTTTTGATTAGCTATCTCTGCTTCTCAATATCCTTCCAAAATGTGTGGCTCCAAAATGAACATGATAATGCAGAAGAGAGCACCAGGGAGCTGTCACTTCATTTGCTTTCTGCTTTAAACATCTTTTAATATTGCCTAAGATTGGCTTCGCTATTGTGACAGCCTCATTGCAATATTGATTCATATTGATTTTGCAGTCCGTGAAAACTCCCAGATTTTTCACTTTATGGTGGTATTTTCACTTAAATTTGCTTACCCATAGCTTTCACTTCCTTTGTACAGTTTTTTTTTTATAGTGTATCATTCTCCCCATTAAATTTCAGGTTCATCATTTTAACCCGGGTAAGATCTTTTTTTTTTTTTTTTTTTTTTTTAAATTTAATAGCCTTTTATTTACAGGTTATATGTATGGGTAACTTTACAGCATTAACAATTGCCAAACCTCTTGTTCCAATTTTTCACCTCTTACCTCCCCACCCCCTCCCCTAGATGGCAGGATGACCAGTAGATGTTAAATATATTAAAATATAAATTAGATACACAATAAGTATACATGACCAAAACGTTATTTTGCTGTACAAAAAGAATCAGACTCTGAAATATTGTATAATTAGCTTGTGAAGGAAATCAAAAATGCAGGTGTGCATAACTATAGGGATTGGGAATTCAATGTAATGGTTTTTAGTCATCTCCCAGAGTTCTTTCTCTGGGCATAGCTGGTTCAATTCATTACTGCTCCATTAGAAATGATTTGGTTGATCTCGTTACTGAGGATGGC
Source organism: Sarcophilus harrisii (assembly GCF_902635505.1). NCBI lineage: Eukaryota > Metazoa > Chordata > Mammalia > Dasyuromorphia > Dasyuridae > Sarcophilus > Sarcophilus harrisii. Next base: position 346,187,762 of record NC_045426.1, read on the forward strand.
CTGGTCCATCAGAACTGGTCATCATATAGTATTGTTGTTGAAGTATATAATGATCTCCTGGTCCTGCTCATTTCACTCAGCATCAGTTCGTGTAAGTCTCTCCAGGCCTTTCTGAAATTATCCTGTTGGTCATTTCTTACAGAACAGTAATATTCCATAATATTCATATACCACAGTTTATTCAGCCATTCTCCAACTGATGGACATCCATTCAGTTTCCAGTTTTTAGCCGCTACAAAAAGGGCTGCCACAAACATTCGTGCACATACAGGTCCCTTTCCCTTCTTTATAATCTCTTTGGGATATAATCCCAGTAGTAACACTGCTGGATCAAAGGGTATGCACAGTTTGATAACTTTTTGAGCATAGTTCCAAACTACTCTCCAAAATGGTTGGATTCGTTCACAACTCCACCAACAATGCATCAATGTCCGGGTAAGATCTTTTAAATTCCAGTTTTGTCCTCTAACATATTAGCTAATCCCTGCAGCTTTATGTAGGCCGTATCTCTAGATGGGGTAATACTAATATTCCCTGACAAGCCAGGGCCCGTATATGCCCGCAGTGTTTGAATTGCCCTCAAGAACAATGCCCAGAAATGGATTCTATTAGCCTAAATCAGAAAGTGGAAAGAGCACCATCTGATATTGAAGGAAAGAAACTTTCTAGGATGACTAGCTTCCAGATAATCTTTTTTTGAATGTCCTTGGTGAAAAGGATCCTGGGCCCTGATCACCATCATTTTAAGAAACAAGGATATTTAATATAGAGAAGAATCCCCCTCTAGGGGGAAGAGGGAGAATGATTTATGATTGTTGCCTTCAACTGTCTGAAAGGTTGTTATGTAGAAGTTACTCTGACTCCTAAGAATAATTAGGACTAGCAAGTGAAAGTTGTAAGAAGACAGTTTAGTTTAACATAGGAAGATGCTGAAAACTTATTTTCAATCAGAACTGTATCACCTAATTCAATTCATTGATTTCCCTCCTCTCTTTTTCCAGTTTATGCTCTACACAACTGCCAAAGTGATATTCTTAAAGTATAGCTGTGAGCATATCACTTCCTTACTCAATAAACAAATTAGCATCAGTAGTTCTCTAATGCTGGATTTTAAAGCCCTTTATGACCTGGTTTTTAACTACTTTCTTAGCCTTATTATACTTTCTTACTCCCTGTAGACTAGCCAGAATGTCCTTTCATTTCTTATACAGGGCACTCCGTGTCTAATCTCATTATCTTGACATTTGCCATACCCAGGTCTGGGAATGCCTTCCTCTCTCAACACTTAGAATCTGTTGTTTCTTTCACAACTCAATTCTTTCAAGAAAGAAACCTTTTTTTAAAATTGCCCGTAACTAGTTCTTCCTTCTCAAGTTATCTTGGATATAATTACAAATTTATATGTTGTCTTCCCCAATAAAATATCAGCTTTTTTAGGCAATTGTTTTATTTTTGTGTCTATACCCTAGCACTAGTGATGCTTGGTACATAAAATAATAGGTTTTTAATAAATGTTCATTGGTTAATTTTTAAAACAGAAGGAATATTACCTGAGAAGTGATTATGATCTTGAAGTGTTCAAGCAGTGGCTGGATAGTTACATATCAGAGATGTTGTAGCCAAGATTCTTCTTAAGGTGGAGGTTGACTTACATCACCTACTGGCCTTTTCAGTTCAGAGATAATAGGAGCTACCATGTTCATTTATTCAGTGCTACTATTTACATTTCAGATGAAGATGATGTGCATAAATGTGGCCGTTGCCAATCTGAGTTCACCACCCTGGAAGACTTTGTGCAACATAAAATACAGAAGGCATGTCAGCGCACACCCCAGGAAGCTACGACAGCAACAGCAGCCGCCCTGCTTGGCCAGGAGGTGAGGACATTTCCCTGGTGGGATCTCTAGGGACTATACCTTACCTTGGGGAGCTTAAAGGGCTAACAATAACTTACTTCCCTGTAACTCTGTCTCCCTTCCATGGAGGTAGGCTGCAAAGGCGCTTTACTTGCCCTTCTTCCTTAGGTACTTTCCCTTCTTGCAACCAAGTCCGCCTGCTTGGAACTTGTGAAATGGACACAATTTGGTGTTTGGGAATGGGGAGTCAATCCATAGCTAGAGAGATGGAAAGATTCATCCTCTTCTGGGAGCTCTCTTCCTGAATAATGCTTCTCTCAGTTTTCTTTTTAAAGGAAAGTAATTGTTATTTTAAAAAAAAAAGAAAGAAAAGCAAAAGAAAGAAAGAGAGTTATCAGAATCTTTCTTTGAGTCTTATATTTCCTGACTTTTCTCCTCCATGCAATCCTTCTTGTATTACAGCAGGTGGTCCCATCTGGGGAGGAGTCCATTACAGTGGCTCACATTGTTGTGGAGACATCTTCGCTCTCAGAGGATGTCAGCAATGCTCCGGACATCATTGGTAAGTGGGGCTCTGGACCATCAGGATGTTGCCATCTCCAGGATGAGTGAGAATGCACTTTGGTGATGGGAAGAGCTCTGTACTTGGAGTGAGAGGACCCATGTTGGAGTTCTGCTTTTCCTATTTACTCTTTCTAAACCTCTAAACCTTATAAGCAAGTCAATGAATTTCTCTGGGTCTCAGGTTCTTCAGATGAAAAAGTGGGGTTGGAGTGATGTTTCTGGAAGCTTTACCAGCTCTAATTCCTAATATCCCATGGTCTTATATCTATCTATATTTTGGAGCTGTGTATTCTAGGAGTAGCATAAAGCTCTTTACCTTGAAAATCTCACTTGCTAGCTGATGCCCTAAATTCCTTTAACAAGGAACAGGACCTTTCATTTCAAAGAGAGAGCTTAACGTGGAAATTGAAGTTTCCCTTTAGGAAGATTTTTTTTTAATAGCTTTTTTTTTTTTTTTTTTAAGGCTTGTCATACTTCTTTTTTTTATAACTTTTTATTTACAAGACAAATGCATGGGTAATTTTTTAGCATTGACCCTTGCAAAATCCTGGAACCCTGTTCCAACTGTTCCTTTCTTTCTCCCCACCCCTTCCCCTGAATGGCAGGTAGACCAATGCATGTTAAATATGTTAAAGTATAGGTTAAATACAATATATGTATACATATTTATACACAATTATCTTGCTGCATAAGAAAAATCAGATTTAGAAAAAAGGTAAAAATAACCTGAAGAGGAAAACAAAAATTCAGGCGGATAAAACCAGGAGTATAAACGCTATGTTGTGGTCCACACTCATTTCCCATAGTTCTTTCACTGGGTGTAGCTAGTTCTCTTCATTATTGAACAATTGGGACTGATTTGGTTCATCTCATTGTTGAAGAGATAGCTTTTTATTTTTCAAAATACCTGCAAAGATAGTTTTCAACATTTACCCCTACAAAGTCTTGTGTTTCATGTTTTTCTCCCTCCTTACCACCTCCCCCGTCTTTTAGAGTGTAAGTAATCCAATATAGGTTAAACATGTGCAGTTCTTCTAAACATATTTCCACACTTATCATTCAACCTCAGTTTGTTTCTCTGAAAATTGAAGATAATAATCCTGTCAAATCCTACCCACCTCATAGGGATATCATTATGAGCAAATGAATTGTCAAAATGTTTTGAAAGTTAAAGGAATTGCACAAATATAAGGTAATTACTATAAGTTCAAAGACAGAGAAGGTATTATAGGTACATGGAGTGACATGGAGAAGTGAATCAAAGAATTGGTTACCACAAGGAAATTAGTTGGAAGTTAGGATGATTCTTTTTTGTATAAGAAGTCTTCTCAGAGTAGGCTGGTGCTCAATGCATCTTTGAAGGGCAGAAATGTAAATGGCTTCTTGAATGTGAAGAGAAAGATCCTCCTTTGGATGAGATTCTGAGCATACACAGATTTAGGGCAGAAAATGGTGGGAAGAGTTATCTGCCAAAAGCTAAAGCCAACCAGCACATTATAGGTTTCTGAGGGATTGTGATATAAAATGGAAGGCTTTAAAGGAAGCTGGTTAGATATCAGCCTTTTAATATAACCAGAATGAAGGGGGGGGGGGGGGGGGGGGGAAGAGGAGAAGATCTTACTGGGGAAAAGAAAGTGATGGGGCAAATCAGGAGAGGAGGCAGATATATCCAGAAACAGTGGCACTATACCTTAGATTAAAAAGTGAATCTCTTTGACACCTTCTCCACAGTGTTAAGAGTACCTGTCTTTTACTTTCCTTTAAATTCTTGGAATATTCATACAAATAAAGAATTTTCATCCATAGGCAGCAGCACCCCACTATGTAACTCCACAAGGTTAATAATTGGGCTTTCATTTGAGATTCCTGTTTCAGGGAAGGTATTATTTGGAAAACCAGTTCTTTCTGGCCCACAGTCAGACGCCCACTTTGTTCTTGAAAGTCTGCTTTGATCCTGCTACTTATGTGGATCACACTGGTGCCAGCCGTGTAATTAGGTACACAAGGCACAGACTCCCAACTGTAGCCTTCCTCTAGCTGGAATGCTTTCTCCTTGGCTACCTGGCCCCCATTCCTCATCCTGTTTCTTTCTTTCTAGTTTCTCATTGTACTACCCATAGTTTTTCCTGCATCTTTCCCCTTTTCCCTCTTCTAATTTTCCCTTCCCCCCCTTAGATATCCTAAAGTACATCAGTGTCCTGCCTGCCCCTGCCCCTCCTTCCAGCTTCCTGGGCTGGCCTGACAGGCTTGGCTGGTTAAATCTCACCTCTAATGAGTCCAGGGCTGTGACCCATTTAGCATCACATGAGAAAACATATTCCCTGCTCATCAGTTGTCTCAGAAATAGGTGCATTTGATATATATATATATATATATATTTTATTTAATAGCCTTTTATTTACAGATTATATGTATGGGTAACTTTACAGCATTAACAGTTGCCAAACTTCTTGTTCCAATTTTTCACCTCTTACCCCTCCCCTCCCCTCCCCCCCAGATGGCAGGATGACCAATAAATGTTAAATATATTAAAATATAAATTAGATACACACTAAGTATACATGACCAAACCATTATTTTGCTGTACAAAAAGAATCAGACTCTGAAATATTATACAATTAGCTTGTAAAGGAAATCAAAAATGCATGTGGGCATAAATATAGGGATTGGGAATTCAATGTAATGGTTTTTAGTCATCTCCCAGAGTTCTTTCTCTGGGCGTAGCTGGTTCAGTTCATTACTGCTCCATTGGAAATGATTTGGTCGATCTCATTGCTGAGGATGGCCAGGTCCATCAGAACTGGTCATCATATAGTATTGTTGTTGAAGTATATAATGATCTCCTGGTCCTGCTCATTTCACTCAGCATCAGTTCGTGTAAGTCTCTCCAGGCCTTTCTGAAATCCTCCTGTTGGTCATTTCTTACAGAACAATAATATTCCATAATATTCATATACCACAGTTTATTCAGCCATTCTCCAACTGATGGGCAGCCACTCAAGTTTCCAGTTTCTAGCCACTACAAAGAGGGCTGCCACAAACATATAATATATTTCTTAATAATGATAATAATGGGATTATATTTCTTAATGAGAGGCAGCGTAGCATATTGGCTAAATAGCTGATTTAAAAATCTGGAAGGCATAAGTTGTAACTACTGATACATACTGGCTTTGTGACCCTGTATTTTCTCAGTTCTCAGGCATATCTCTTAAGGCAGGGATTCTTCTTTTTTGTGTGTCCTGGACCCTTTTCATAGCCTAAAAACCTCTTCTCAATAAAATGTTTTTAAGTGTATAAAATATATGCAGGATACAAATGAAATCAATCATAGTCAGCTATAGTCAACAAAATATTAAAAGTAACAATTTCAACAATCTCTGCTTTGAGACTTTTAAGATGTAGAGAAGGGGTCCACAGTAGAAGCAGTCCCCTTCTCTGACAACTGGGCACAAGACTGATCAAAAAATTTTATTCCTCGCATTAATAAATATTTCTCTAACACTGTTTAGAAACTCTATAAGATCCTGGAATAGGTAATGTAAGAATTATTTTCCCTAATTTATTAATAAGGAAACTGAGGTTTAAAAGGTAAAAATGGCTTTGCCCAAGATCAGATGTCTGGTAAATGTTAGAGGTGGAATTTGAACCCATTCCTTTGACTCCAAATTTGGCATTCTTTGCACTATATCTTAATGCCTACCTAACATCTTTACAGTAGTGAAGTGCAAGAGGTAATTTGGAAGCATGTTGTGAATAGCTAAAGAGTTTGATTTTCATTCGTTTTCTTCTCCTGCACAGTTTTTATTTAAAGAAAGAGAAACAGGAAAAATTGATCACCAGAGTAGTAAGATGTGTGCCAGTGAGACAAGCTAATGGAAAGGTCAGGCAAGTAATCATTATATCCACAGAATGAGATCACCAGCCACCTCTCTTGGAGCAGAGTGAACAGACATCTTTGCTTAGTTCTCAGTATTTGAGGCAAAGATTACATGGGCTTTTGTATTTTGGATTCTGTTCTGGGCTTAGCAATTACTGCTGCTACTGAACGGTCATAGTAGTGGGGAAGAAAGATGACATATGTGGTTTTCTAGGCTCTAAGAATCTCTTCTCACTGGCTCATTTATCCAGGGATTTGCTCTATAAAGTCTGATTCCAGAGCAGGAAAAATTAACTATGTGCTAGTTTGCTGATTGTCTCTAAGATCCAGTCTCATATTTCACAGACATTGTTTTATGGAATTAATTTTTGCTCAGATTTTTTGACAGGGTGTGAAGCTTCAGCTTCCCTTCCAGTCTGAGTAGCTGAATCCTACCAACTCCAAGTTCTCTTATGGCCCAGTCCTGGGCAGTTTCCTTTATGGCTCCTCCTGGATGAAGCATGATAGCACTGTCCCTGGTATTTTAAAATTCCAGAATAAGAATCAGAACTTGCTTCTTCAAAAAAAGGCAGTGGATCCAGATAGACCAAATTGCTTCCAGCTGTGTCTGTGCTATAGGTTTGTGTGTCCTTTCCTGAGAAAAATTGGACCATTTCAGGGCCAGAGGAGGCTTTGTTATGTTAGTTATCCTGGAGCTCAGCTTTGCTATAATTTGAGGAATTTTTGACAGATAGCACTTTCAGAAGGACAAACTTGTGGCTCCTATTAGGTCCAAGATTGACTAGTCCTATCCTTTAAACTGACTTTTGGAAGCATGGTCCAGTTCTTTCCTTAGGTCTCTGTTGACAGCAAATCCTTGAACTGAATGACAGTTCCTGTGTTCTTCCATAAAGAGCCAAGAAACATCCAAGGCCATGCTATCTGTGTGAAATTGGACCGGTACCAAGTCCCCTAACAATTTCCCACTTTCCTGCTGTCAGGCATTTTCTTTGGCAAGAACTGAATGTGATGGCAAGATTTTCCTTCCCCAGGCAATGGTCATATCAAAGAAGTTATTGTTGCAGCAACAGACCACGTCTTTGAAAACCCCAGTGGGCCTGGGGACAGTGAGGTTGTAGAAGGTCCTGTTAGTCCTGATGACACTGAGCAAGATGTTTCCACTGAACTACTGAAGGTGAAACTGCTTGTCAACAAGGAAGGACGCTATGTGTGTGAGCTGTGTCACAAGACTTTTAAAACGGTGAGCTGGGCTAGCCTGGGACGGAGTCCCTTCATGGTATTTGACAGTGGAGCTTTTCATTTCTTTTTCTTTTTTTTTTTTTTTTTTTGAGGACTTTAAAACCCAAGCAGAGGATTTTTTTTTTTTTAAATTTAATAGCCTTTTATTTACAGGTTATATGTATGGGTAACTTTACAGCATTAACAATTGCCAAACCTCTCGTTCCAATTTTTCACCTCTTACCCCCCACTCCCTCCCCCAGATGGCAGGATGATCAGTAGATGTTAAATATATTAAAATATAAATTAGATACACACTAAGTATACATGACCAAACCGTTATTTTGCTGTACAAAAAGAATCAGACTCTGAAATATTATACAATTAGTTTGTGAAGGAAATCAAAAATGCATGTGGGCATAAATATAGGGATTGGGAATTCAATGTAATGGTTTTTAGTCATCTCCCAGAGTTCTTTCTCTGGGCGTAGCTGGTTCAGTTCATTACTGCTCCATTGGAAATGATTTGGTTGATCTCATTGCTGAGGATGGCCTGGTCCATCAGAACTGGTCATCATATAGTATTGTTGTTGAAGTATATAATGATCTCCTGGTCCTGCTCATTTCACTCAGCATCAGTTCGTGTAAGTCTCTCCAGGCCTTTCTGAAATCCTCCTGTTAGTCATTTCTTACAGAACAATAATATTCCATAATATTCATATACCACAATTTATTCAGCCATTCTCCAACTGATGGGCATCCACTCAGTTTCCAGTTTCTGGTCACTACAAAAAGGGCTGCCACAAACATTAGTGCACGTACAGGTCCCTTTCCCTTCTTTATGATCTCTTTGGGGTATAAGCCCAGTAGTAACACTGCTAGATCAAAGGGTATGCACAGTTTGATAACTTTTTGAACATAGTTCCAAACTGCTCTCCAGAATGGTTGGATTCGTTCACAACTCAGTGGAGCTTTTCTTGTACATTGAGTGGAGGCCAGCCAGATTGGGCTATAGCTGTTCCAAAACAATGTTCCTTGAAAATGGCCATGTTTGCTGCTCACTTTCTTGACTCCAGTCATTCCCTTTTTTTTCCTTCAAGCATTTTTATCCTCATTTCTCAGTGACTTGTGTTGTTTTTTTGTTTTGTTTTGGGGATGGGCAGTATTCCATTTTACAGACAATCATCCTTCCTCCTTCCTAGGCCAGCATCCTCAAAGCCCATATGATCACACACAGCAGCAAGAAGGACTATGAGTGTAAGTTATGTGGAACTTCCTTTAGGACCAAGGGTTCTCTCATCCGGCATCACCGGCGGCACACAGGTAAGATGAGAACTGGATTTGGAGTTGCTTGGGTTCAGAACTCTTTGAACTGCATTAGTGGTTCCACTTTCTATGTAGAAATGATTGGGGCATAGTTGGGATCCCAGCCTTGTTCTAGTCCAGGATAATGTTGACTGGGTCTGAAGCTCTGAACAGCCACATTCTAGGTGAGAAGAGCTACTTCTGTGGCTGAATGAGTAGTTCCTGGGTGATTGTTAACTGGGAAAGAAATTTTTTTTCCCTTAGGGTTTGTTTTCTATTCATCATCTTCTATATAACTATTGGCTCGGTTCTCTCACCAGATGAGCGTCCTTACAAGTGCAAGAACTGTGGAAAGAGCTTTAGAGAGTCTGGAGCTCTGACCCGACACCTGAAATCCTTAACTCCCTGTACAGAAAAAATCCGATTCAATATGAACAAAGAAATAGTTGTCAGCAAAGAAGACATTCCCCCAGGTTTGTAAATTCTCTAAATGAGCCCAGGATATAGTAAGTAGCTGTCTTCCTACCTAGGAATTTACTGGCCTGCCAGCCACAGAAGAACTAATTATGGGTGATTTCATGTTCAGGAGCATCATAACAGTTGATTCCTACAACCTCTCAGGTTAGAAAGAAACCTGCATTGGTCATATGGGATCACAGAATGATGGATCTGTTATTGTCTGTGACCTTGTCATCTTTGGGTTGTTCCTGGAAACAGGAAGGAGTGCAGAAGCCCCTACCTTGCATTTTGTCAACTCAATCAATCTTGGGTCCTTTCTTCTTGAATATACCATGGGGAATGATAGTCTTAGGCAGAATAGAGAAGGCAGAAAGGAAGCACTGATGACAAGAAGGTGGGGTAAAGGGAAGAAGATTCTACCCCTTTAGATACTATTTTCTTTCCCTGTGGGCACCCAGTGGGAGGGTCAATGATTTTCTTATGGTCTTGGTTTTTTCCCTTTTGCTTTAAGGAGCCAATGATTCAAACAACGAAACAATCACAGCCATCACAAGTGAATCCATTGAGACAACCCCACCAGTAATTCACCTTGTCACTGATGATAAGGGAACTGTCATCCATGAGGTCCACGTCCAGATGCAGGAGCTTCCTGTGGACATGAAAACCTTAGCCCAGGAAGTAGGTGGAGCTCATGAGTAGACTGGAAAGAGCTTTGTGCTAAATTGGGCTTGATTAGGTTTCTTTCTGAATAAAAAGTATTAGATTTTCCCTCACTGAAGGAGTGAGAATGATGTCTTCTGCCAGTTCACCAGAAAGAAGATGAACAGCCTTATCTTGGATATGTTCCTTGGCACCAGCCCTTTATGGGTAACTGACAGGGAAAATCCCACTAGTATTTCTCTGTATTTGAGTTAAGTTGAATGCAGTATCTTTGTGAACTGGACACATTTACTAACTATTGAGTTCTGGTGGGGAACAGCTAGTTATCTTCTTTTCTGTTCTTGGCTCTCCCCAAGCGTTGTGGGATTATGAAGAATCCTAGTTCCAAGAAAAGTTCCAGCCCTTGTTTTAGCCCAGACTTTGTAGACCCAGTCCTTAGAAGAGTCCCATATTTTTTTAATGCTTGTGGAGGGTAGGTGAGCCCTTGAAAATCTCAGGGCTACCATGTGAGGGGAGGAGAAAAGAGGAAGGATGGGCCTCTTCATTGGAGTGAACAGGACTGAGCTCCTTGTGGGCCACGATGGATGCTTTTGGAGCTGGTGGAAGACATCATATGTCCTATTGAGGGCCAGAGTCAGCTTCTCTCCTTCTTATCCCCCAGGACTCTCCTCAGGGTAAAATTGACCTCTGTGGGCTTTTCTAGATCAGTACTCACATGATCCCTCTAACAGAGTAGCCAGAATGTGGATAAACTTTTTTTAAAATGACTTTTCTTTGCAGAGTTCAATATTAGGTACTGAATAATAGCATTTCTTGATATTCCTTGTTCTCTGTAGACTTCAATCCCTGAAAAGGTACCATCTGAAGGGGAGGTGAGCAGTGAGAATTTGCTGAGACAAGCTATGCAAAATTCGGGTCTCGTAATCGAGAGAGTTGCAGTAGAAGAGGGGCCCATGCCAGCTGAGCCTTGTGTTGGCACTGCCCAGGAGCCAGGGCCCGAGGGGGTGAGAACAGAAGAGCAGCACTTTGTGGCTGTGGAAGAAGTACAAACAGTAGGTGCCTATACCGTGCTCCTCTCCAGCTTGGGGATAAACTTTGGGGATTGGTGGTGTCTGCCTTCTGGAGGGGATTTTGGGGAAGCCCTGTCAGTATGACTGCTCAGAGGGGCCTTTGTGCCCTTTACTCCATAACTGTGCAGATTGGGGCTCCTTGTTCAGTTTCCTATTGAATTAAAGAATCCCGTTTATCCTTTTTCATAACAGAACTATCTGCACAAGCATGGCAGAGTGTGTGTGTGCAGATGTCCACAGCAGAAGAAGTGTTCTAGGAACTGGAAAGGTGGGAGGGGGCCAGGTGGAAAGGGGCTTTGAATGCCAGATGGGATTTTATATTTGAGCCTGGAGATGATAAGGAGTCATTGGAGTTGGAGTTTATTGACTAGGGATATGAGCAAGAGCAGACGGGGTTTTGAGAGGATTGCTTGGACAGCAGAGTGGAGAATAAACTGAGTCATGGTCGTGTTCTGTATGTGTATGTGTACGTTGGGGTAAAGTCACATTGTGTTTCTGTCTGTATTGTGGGGGGCTCAGTCTTAGGAGATAATTGTCTGTCCCCACAGGCGGACCCAGCATCCCAGAGTGGATACACACAGTACTCCTGCCCTCAGTGTGTAGAGGTCTTCAGGTCAGCCCCGGCGCTGGAGGTGCATGCCAAAGTTCACCTTGGTAGGTCTGGTTTCCGATGCTCTTGTCCATCTTTGTGCCCGGGCTTCCCTCATGGCTGAGAAAGCCTTGGTAAAGGGAGGGCATGAGGCATCAGGAGGGGAAGGAGAAGGGATGCCAGCTTGTAGAACAGATTCCCCTAGTAGGCTCAGGGAGGGAGCTCGGCTGTTGCTCCCAGCCTGACACAAAGTGGCTGTGACCCAAGGGCCCTGTGTCTGTGTGTCGACCTCATTGTCCATCCCTACTTCTGTCTGTGTTTGGGTGCCACACTGGCTCTGTGTGTGTGTGTGTGTGTGTGTCTCTGTGTGTGTGCACGTGCGTACACACTTGGGGATGAATTCAGTGTGGGCCTTGGGGGCTGGTCTCCCTTCGTCTGCAGGACAACAGCTGTTCAGGTGTGAGCAGTGTGGGAAGGAGTTTCCTAAGGCCTACCTGTTGAAGAAGCACCAGGAGGTACATGTCAGAGAGCGGCGCTTCCGCTGTGGCGAGTGTGGGAAGCTCTATAAAACCATCGCCCATGTGAAGGGGCACCGCCGCGTGCACTCCGATGAGCGTCCATACGCTTGTCCCAAGTGTGGGAAACGTTATAAGACCAAGGTAGAGTATTTCTCCCTTTCATTAGAAAGGAAATCCAAGTACGGGTGGGAAAGGGTCATACCCACGGGAGCCAGGAATGGGAGATTGTTGCTGCTGACCCTCTCTGTGACCCACCTTGTCACTCGCTGGGGCTTTGGTGTTCGGCCTACCTAAACAGGCTCCTCCTCTGTGCTCACATTGGCCAAGCCACCTCTGACCTTCCTACAAGGAATCTGCCTGCCCCAGGCTCCCTTGGGTGAGCTTTTTTGACCCAGGGCCTCCACCAGCTGGTATAGGAGGTGCAAGAGAAGGGGGGGGAAAGAAGCTGTACCGACTCCCCTGAGTAGAGGGTCATCATGGTGACCCCACTTTGTCTCCCAGAATGCCCAGCAGGTGCACTTCCGGATACACCTGGAGGAAAAGCCACACGTGTGTCAGTTCTGCAGCCGGGGCTTTCGGGAGAAGGGCTCCCTGGTACGGCACGTGCGACATCACACTGGGGAGAAGCCCTTCAAGTGCTACAAGTGTGGTCGTGGCTTTGCCGAGCACGGTACTCTCAACCGGCATCTGAGGACCAAAGGTTAGCCTATTGAACATGACAAACCTGGCACGAGGAGGTGACTCCTCTTGGCTGACGTGGACTGGCTTCCCGGGTGGGATGGAAACATGCAACTCAGACTCCAGCAGAGCCAAACCTTGATTTGGGGTGGGTGCATGTGCAGTGTCTCCCTGTGTTGTGGGAGTGGGATGGGGGCTGGCTTTTCTGTTGGGCAGCTGCCCTCACTGGCCATGGATCTGTCCAGGAGGCTGCTTGCTGGAGGTGGAAGAAGTGGTAGTGTCCAGGGCCAGCCCGTCCGCTCCGACCTTGTCTGAGGATGCCCACACGGTGCTGGTGGAGTTCTCCTCAGTGGTGGCCGACACTCAGGAGTACATCATTGAGGTGCGGGGCAGCCTCGCAGAGGCTTGGGGTGGGGTGGGGGGGGGGGGAATGGCCCAGCTGGGCCAGTCTTCTAGGCTGACAGGAGCCCCCTCCCTGTTGTTATTTTCCTTCCCAAGGCCACCACAGAAGACACTGAGACCAGCGAAGCCACGGAAATCATTGAGGGCACCCAGGCCGAGGTGGGGTAGGGGTAGGATGGGAGGTAGGAGCTGGGGCTTGGGGCCCGGGGTGAAGCCTGCTTGGGGGTGGGCTGGGGCCCCTTAGAGCCCAAGGACAGAGTACAGCAGTCAGGCTGTCCTGGTGTGGACCGAGGCCTCCCCCCCCCCATCCTGAACCCTGTAGCTGAGCCGCCTCTCCCTCCCCAGGTGGACAGCCATATCATGAAGGTAGTGCAGCAGATTGTGCACCAGGCGGGCTCTGGTCACCAAATCATCGTCCAGAATGTCACGGTGGATGAAGATGAGGGAATGGCTGCTGGTGCGGCAGCTGCATCTGATACCATTACCATCGCTACCCCCGAGAGCCTCACGGAGCAAGTGGCCATGACCCTGGCCTCAGCCATAGGAGAGGGTGCTGTGTTGACTACTCGGGCAGGAATTGAGGCTGACCAGGCCACAGTCACTATGGTGGCTTCTGAGGACATAGAGATCCTGGAGCATGCTGGGGAATTTGTGATCTCCTCACAAGAGGGTGAATTGGAGGTACAGACAGTCATTGTGTAGGGACTTCCCGGCCTGGAAGGATTGGGGTTGGGCGTGGCCCACCATCCAGCAGCAGATGTGTGTTCATCAGGGTCATCGTGTGGTCTGGAAGCCAAGGATGGAGCCAGCAAGGATCTGAGCGAGCCCAGAAATTTGTGACAACCGCCAAGATCTTGGAAAGGCTGCCTTGAATTATGCAGATGATGGACAGAGGTGTTCTTTGGGCGGCCAAGGTGTCTGGAGTGCTAGAAGAGGGGCTGATGTTGGGATCTGGAGCTTCCCCAATGGGCACCTAAGGCCATTAGAGCCTATCAGTTGCCCCCTTGCACTGCCAGGACCCTTCCTGAGCAAGCCAGGGAGGCAAGAAAGCCATATTGTACATTTCAAACCACAGAGCAATTTAAGACAAAAACAGGATTCCAAATGACATATTTGGGGCTGTGAATAAAACGATTTTTCTTTTGTTTACAATAAAATATTAAAGCCTATAAGAGTGTGTCTTCTGAGATTCCAGCTGCCTTGCCACAGGCCTCCCCATGCTCCCTGGCTCCCCAGAAGTGCTCAGAGAGCTGCTGCTTTCAGGGCAGTGAGCCCTCTGAACATAGTGGCTCTGTGCCTGAAGGTGGGCAGTGGGCAGTGGGTTGGCATTTATAGGTATGGCTGTGTGGCTGGCTGGTTGGCAGTGTCTTTTATGTGGGGTAGAGAAGAGGGCAATGCTAGAGCCTGAGCCGGGGCCACACCCTCACCTGGCCATTCTATACTCTGCGGTCTCCATCCCTAGGCTTACATCACCAGCTTTCCTAAGTCCGGTTTGGTGACTTAATGTATTCGGCTGTGCTCTGGGCCTTCTAGTACAGACTCCAACCACCACACTGGGACCTTCTAAGAGGGGGGAAAAAGGGAAGTAGACCCATCACATTCTAGTTAGAGGGACTTGAGGGACCAAGGTGTTTGGTGTTCCACCTCCTTCAGTCTAAAGCCCTGCTCATCCTGCTTTTACTCCTTCCATCTTTTCTAAGCGAATTCTGGCTTAAGCCAATTCTCCCCATTCGCAGCCTTGGCCGTTTTGGGGGTGGAAGGGGTAGGATCGGAGCCGGTGGATGCCCAGCACCTCCCTCTCTAGCTGCTGTGGCTTCGCGTCGGAGTCCGTCCCTGTCAGAGGGGGCGGGGCCGCTCCTGGTACCAGCTGAGAAAGGGACATCCCCGGGAGCAGATGCTCAAATACGGCGGCGCAGCACTGAAGTCTCCTAGTCCGAGTCTGGCCCGGACGGCTGCCGGCCCCAAACGGAGCCCAGAGGCACCCCGGATCTCCGTCTGACCCAAGTGCCTGAGCTAGCAGGCACCCTAGCAACTCGGACTGACTGAGTGACTCGGGAAGCCCAGGGCGAACTGGAACCAGGAGCTCCGGCGTTCTCTAGACGGATAGTCTGCACCTCCTATGCAGAGCGGCCCTTGTTCCCGACGCGCGTGAGTCCTATTCCCCGCTCGCTGGATGTCCACGGGGACAGAGGTCGGGAGGGAGCGCGGCAGAGCCACAGGCTCCCCCCGTCCGTCCGGCCCCCCACTCTGAGGCTGGGGAATGGGCGTGGGGAAAGGGGGCCGGGACGGAGACATTGCACACTTGAGTGGGGGTGGATGTAGGTAAATGCGAGCACAGACGTGTGCACACCCGTGGATGTGTAGGACTGCAAAGGAGCGGGTGGGAAAATGGACCGGCCAGAGTGGGGAAGCGCGCTGACGCGCTCGCTCTCCGCACTCGCAGCGGGCTTCGGGCGCGGACCATGCGCTTGCCCCGGGCGCTGCTGGCCGCGCCGCTGCTCCTGCTCTGCCTCCTGACCCGGGCCCCGGCGGCCGCAGCCTCCCGCGCAGCCCCGGTTCGCGTGGGCGCCTTCAACATCCGCAGTTTCGGGGACAACAAAGTGGAGGACCCCGCCTGCAGCAGCTTCATCGCCCAGGTGCCGGGGCCGGAGGGGCGGAACCCAGGCGCAGGAGCCGACGGGGTGGGATAGGCGGGGAGGGGCTTAAAGGCCTGGGGTCCCTGACTGGGTGGCTGGGTGGCCGAAACCCTGTGCTGTCCCTCGCCGGTGACCCCTTTGCCTCCTCGAAGATCCTGGCGGAGTATGATGTGACCCTGGTTCAAGAGGTCAGAGATCCGGACCTCAGTGCCGTGTCCGCGCTCCTGGAGGAGATCAACAGGTGCCTTCTGGTGACACGGACACGCAGGGACACACCCGAAGCGGGGAGGGAAGGGAAAGAAAAGGAGAGGGAGAGAGGCAGAGAAGGGGAAAAGGAGAGAAGATTCCTAGCAAGTCCAAGCTTCCACGGTCTTGAGAGTGTCGGGGTCCCCAGCGGAGGGTAGTTCCAAAACACAGGCATCGGAGCTTTGTCCCCGGCGTCCGTCTCTCAAACCCCGCCTGGCCGTAGCGGGGGTGCGTCTCCCTGACCCCTCCCTCTGCGCTATTCCTGGGGGGATGAGTCACTGGGCTCGGAATGGTGTTTGGTGCCACGGAGGCGGAGGTCGGGGCCGGGGCTTCGGGTCGAACAAGAAAAGGCTGTCGGGCTGCCCAGGGGAAGGGGGACTCCGGGGGCGAGCGCAGGGGCAGTGCGTGATGATCCGGGGCTTGGGGGCTCGTGGGCACCTTCCCTGGGCTCCTGCGGGGGCGTTGGATGGGGAGACTCCCAGAACCTGAGGCCTTGCCTCCCCCCGGGAGTGTGAGACTCCCTGCCTCTCCTCTCTCCCCAGGATATCAGAGCACACTTACAGCTATGTGACCAGCGAGCCGCTGGGACGGGACAACTACAAAGAAATGTACCTGTTTGTGTACAGGTTAGAGAGCACGGAGGGATGGAACCGGAGCAGTATGGGGCTCCATGGGACAGGGCCTCAGACCCAAGAGAAAGCCAAAGGACGGGCTGGGGCTGGGGATGGAGCAGGCGGGCAACTTCAGAGCGGGGACTCGAGGATCAGAAGGGGAACTTCAGCCAGGATGCTTAGGCCGCCGTCAAATAGTCATTTATTAAGGTACATTGCTGAGCACTGGGGCTACCAAGGAAGGCAAGAGCTATAGACAGGATCTCTGTCTCTGTGTCTGTCTCTCTCTAGGCTATATGTAGCTATAGGTATATATAAGGTAACACCATAGAGAAGGCATTAGCATTAGAGAGGAATTAGGAAAGCTTTTTATAGAAGATGGAATCAGTAGAGATCTGAAGGAAGCCAGAGAAGGGGGAGATGAGAACTGAGTATTCCAGGCATAAGTGTCAGCCAACGAAAATGCCAGGAGTCTGGAAGCGGGGACTAGTTTTAGGAACAGCCAGGAGGCTGTCATGGGACTTCAGGGCATGTGGTGGGCATCAAGGGAAGCAAGGTGAAAAAAGCCTGGAGACAGGAGAGACTACCCCGATGACTGAGGTTCCCCTGCTCTACTTCCCTCAGGACAGAGACGCTCTCAGTGATGGATAGTTACTGCTACCCAGACCCCGAGGACGTTTTTAGCAGAGAGCCCTTCATTGTCAAGTTTTCATCTCCGAACACAGGTGGGGCAGGCTGACACCCTCTGACTACCTTCTTGCCCTGTTTTGCCACTCTGAATTAACTCCTCCCTCTGCACTGCTCCTACAGCCGTGAAGGAATTTGTCCTAGTGCCCCTGCATTCGGCCCCACACAATGCTGTGGCAGAGATTGATGCCCTATACGATGTCTACTTGCATGTGATTGACAAGTGGGGGACTGATGTAAGGCTGATCTCACCTACCTCCCACTCAATCCCAACCTCCTTCCCCATTCTCACCTCCTTACCTAACTCTTCCCCCACTCCTGCCCCTGCATCTTCCTCCTAAGAGCCTGAGAAGAGGGTCAAGGAATCAGGAAGGAGAGGAGGAAGGAGTTCTGTACCAGTGCCAGGGCCACCCACACACCCTCTTTATTACTGTTGATCTCTCTTTGCAGAACATCCTTTTCCTTGGGGATTTCAACGCAGACTGTAACTACGTCAAGCAGCACGACTGGGCCAACATCAGGCTTCGGACTAGTGAAATTTTTAAATGGCTTATACCAGATAGCGCTGACACTACCGTAGGGAATTCTGACTGTGCTTATGACAGGTGAGAGGGGCCGGTGCACTGGAGGATGTGGGAGGAAGTGTCCTTCCTCCCCCAAGAGAGAGGAGGGCCGATCGTCACTGTCCCATCCGTGTACAGGATCGTGGTCTGTGGCTCTCGGCTGAGAAAGTGCATCGTACCCAACTCCGCGACGGTCAACAACTTTCAGAAGTCCTTCGGCCTGGACCAGACTGCAGTAAGTGCTGGAAAGAAGCCTGTTTTTCTGTTACTACTCACTTTTAAAAGAAGGGTCCATCCTCTGCCCCTATGAGTGTTTTCACACAATCACCAAGGTAATTTTGTCTGAGGACTTGGCTATATCTGACCAAATTCCATTAGAATTTATGAAGACCTTAAGTGGTCGACCAGACCATCCTCTTGCTTTCATCTCAGCTTCATCTCTGGAAAGTTTCTCTATTGCCTAACCCTGACTGAAAAACACGCAAGTGCAAGGCTTGGTGGTAGTCGGTTGGGGGGGGGGGGGGCACATACATGAATTTCCTCCTAACCCCAAGCCCTCCTCTGCAGTTCTGCCCTTTTCCCGTGGCTAAGATTTTGTTGGAAACAGTGTTTAGAAAATAAGTGCATTATATTCAGGGCCCGATCCAAGAAGCCTGCTGGGCCATTATATGCTGAAAAATTTTTTTTCTTGGCCACAGACTAATCTGCTTCTGGCCAAAACTGTGACCTGTGTTACTTAAACCACTGTTTCAGGATTCATTTTGCAAATGCTTACCACGGGGAAGATTAGGCAAGGATATAGATGGATTAATGTAAGTAATTTTCATTAATCAAAAATTGTTTAGAATACTGAGGGAAAATCAAACCAACTGCTGTCTGAGGTGATGAAAGCTCTCTTTCATAGGGAAAATTCTCTCTAGTATAAAAAACAAACAAATTAATATTATTATTACCCCTTGGCTGGAGGGTTTGGAAAGAACTAAAGGCTAAAAGCCGAAGGTTCAAGACAAGTCATTCAACTTTGTTTATTGGTTCCTGGATAACCATACAAGTGCCTGTGTGCATATCAGAATATGAATTCTAGTGCATATCTTTGTAAAGATAAAAAATAAAAAGGCTAGAACAATCTCACTCTTTCTTCTTTCTTTCTTCCAGGCTTTAGCCATTAGTGACCATTTCCCTGTAGAAGTGACACTGAAAACTCACTAAAGTTCCTTAAAGTCTGTGTGGGATGCTCTTCTTCAGCCTCTTTTGTTACAACAAACAGCCCCACTGGACACCAATGTGGGAAAACATTCCTGGACTCCTGAGGAGGTCGAGTCAGTGCCAGAGAGATTTTTCTTTTTCAAGACTGAAAGTTTTCAGGACCTAACACTTGAGATTGGTTTAATCCCTGGGTGCTGAGCTCCTGAAACAGTTCTAGTGGCCTTGAAGTACATATTCTCAACCTCCACAACAAGAGCCTGCCTTTCCCTGAAGCCACCAAATGCTTTCTGCTGGAAACTTTCACTCAGCCTAATGGATTGGAATTCAGTCCAAGTCTCAAACACAAAATTTTTCAGGGGTTTTCTATGAATTTTGCTAAATCACAAGAACCATGGACAAAATAATTAAATGGGGATGGGAAAGTCCGGATACAGTCCCATCTCAAAACGTACAAAGTCAATGATTGATTTTTGGATGCATTAATGAATTTTATCTTCTAGTTTTATATTCCCTAGGCTTATATTCTGCAGCGGCTCCTCAGAGTCTTCAGGGCTGGAGGGGAGACTGCTGCTACCTGCATCTGTTTGCATTTCACAGGCCAGACCACCAACTAATTCTTCAGTTTACCTGTAGAATATGAAGAATATGAGGAATTTATCCTTAATGTTCAGTAAAATCCCACTTTGGGGAAAACTTTCTGACCATTTTGTCTATTTGAAAAACAGAAAGCTGTCACTTTTAACTGGTGTTCTGTCTACAAAATGCTACTTACAGATACTATAAATTTGGCTTTCCACTGAGCCAGGGGAGGCCCAAGATGCTACATTGTCACCATTTGATTACTCCTAGTTGTTTTTAAATAACAAATCTTGTATTTTATACTTTGTTATTTTTCACATCCATGATTTCACTTGTTATAAAAGTCACGTGAGTTATGTAGGAGAGGGATCATTCTATCTGATAAAGAAACTAAGATCCAGAAGTTAAGGGGCTCACTTCCAAACAATTCTCCCTTGCATTCTTCTAGTCCTTTTCCATTTGTGCTTTGATTTCATTAGATTTTTCTAAAAAAGACCTTTCTGAAGATTTTCACAATTAAGTTGGTACTATGTCTCAAAGAGGCAGTTGGAAAGACGGGTCCTCAAGTGATACATAGCCACTGTGTGGACTCAGGTAAGTCATTTCACCCTTAACAGCCCCTAGAACTTTTTCTTGCATATCTGGTGGAGGAAGTATTTACACAGGTTTGGCTCTTTCCTTTTAACCCCTCCAAAATTAACCTCCATTCAAAAACCTAATTATGCTACTTAAAGAATTAGAATGACAACCTCATTTTTGGTGATTTAGACTAAAACTATCTAGGGTCGGGAAGGAATTTTCTGCACAATTAATGACATCTATCTGAAAGTTTGGATTTGTTCCTGAAATGTCAACCTTTGACACCCACATGAGTAGGATTTGGAAAGGGCAATGAAGAATATATAAATGACTCTTCCAGGAGAAGACAGGTTTTGGAAAGTGAAGCTCTTTGAGAATAAGTTAACAGAAGCAATTCTAAATCATGCAAGAAATCAGTACTGTGAAGATACCATCATCTCCTCTTCTCTGCAACACTCATTCCAATGATAAAGAAACAAACAAGAATCCCGAAAAGCTATTTATTTGAAAAGTTCCATTCTGAGTATATATAGGGGAAATGGGAAGAGGTGAAGTGCTCTTCGAAGCTCACTGATTACTTGCAGCATGCCTCTCATCACAGGGCAATCCAGCCCTGAGGCTGGAGAGCAAAAAAAATCTTCAGACTTTTATTCACAATTCTCTTTGAGCAAAGGTGGTTCTATTTCCCAGTTCAATAAGGCCACTACTTATGATTCCCAGGTAAAACGCTACTCAAGAACTAAAGGCTTCCTTTCCATATCATCAGCCAAGTCTTCCAAGCACCTTCTAGATTTATGTGGAGTGGGCTAGAGATAAAACACACCGATGGGAAAAAAGAAAAGATACCTTGGGGAAGTCAGAATAAGGGGACAAGATCTGAAAAAATCAACAAACTAAGAACAAATAATTACATTTACTTTTATCTTGAAAAATATTTTGTTTTAAAAAACCTACAGCTATCCAAAGAAAGGCTTGTAAGGTCTGTACATGACTTTGTTTCGATGGACCCAGCCACACAACCCGGGTCAGGAGCCTCAACTTTTACTCTTTTCGTTCTTTAAGTGCTTTTAAATACATATGAAGAGACTTTTGGATGCCATCTCTGGAGATGAATCTGACAAAATTGTCGATATCTGCTTCTCTCTGTTTCAGCAGCAGATCGGCAGTAGGTTTTCTCATCATGGTTTTGGTAAGCTGGCGAGCATGGTCTAAAGACAGGGTTAACAAGTCATTAATTTCTAGGTCACCAAGAGTCAAACCAATTAAGTCATAACCTGGTTTCATAGAAATGCATCCCCATAAGCATATTCTACCTTATGATGCTTTAATCAACTTTTATTTTGTAATCACAGTAAGCCCTACTAATGACAGCATAAAGTCCTACCCCATACCCTAACAACACTGAATGACCAGCTTAGCTGCTGCTCCCCAATGACCTCCCTACTCCAGGTATGATCCTGACTTCTGCCACCCTTTATTTTCCCAGACTTTCCTAAGTCTAGATTCTCTTTCCCAATCCTTCACACCTCAATCTGATTCCTCTCTTGTCCATGCTCACTTAGTGGTTCTGATCTTCCCTCTTTCCAATTAGTTATGTATGTGGAAATTCCCTCATAATATTGTTTCCTTTAAATGCATTTTTCTGGAACAAATCAATAATGTTAGAGTAGGATGCTGGTAGAAGGAAATGTGTACATCACTTTGGAAACTCAAAGCTTCAACTATATCATTCAATGCCTTTCTCCTTACAACAGTTTCCTCCTTTGTGACAGAGTTTTTAGCAAAAGGAGGAAAAATGAGTAGAGGAACAGATCAGTGGGGCAGCCTCCAGTCCCAAATCAGAAGGCAAATTCTGGGAAGCCAGGCTGTTTCCTAGAAAAAGCAGGGAATGCTACTCCTGCAAAAAGAAGGGGCTCTGTGTTCAGAGCCAAAGTTCAGAGCTGCAAAGGAAGCTTGGGACGGCTCCCTCTTTATCCCAGAAGTAGAGCTTGACCATAAAAGGAAAAAAAAATATCAAAAGAAAATAAGCAAGAAACAGAAATGAACTTTTGACCATAGGAAGCTACTATAGTGACAGGAAAGACCCAAATACCAACACAGATGAGGACAAAATATTCACTGAGGAAATCTCAAAGAGTGATATAAATATGTCTCAAGCCCAAAGAGGCTTCTTGGAAGTGCTCATAAAAGACTTTAAAAGGCAAAGAGAGGTAGAAAAAAAAATGGGAAAAAAAAGTGAGATATGCAAGAGAGAATCAACAGCTTGAAAAGGAAGGCAATTCATTAAAAAATACAATTAGCCAACTGCCAAAAAAAAAAAAAAATTCACTGAAGAAAACACTTTCAAATGTAGAATTAACCAAATGCAAAAAGAGATGGAAAAGGTAACTAAAGCAAATCACACATTAAAAACTAAAATAGGGCAAATGGAAGCTAGTGACTCTATGAGATATGAAGAATCAGTGAAACTAAAAAGAATGAAAAATGAAAGAAAATGTGAAATACCTCATCAGAAAAACAGCTGATCTGGAAAATAGATCCAGAAGAGACAATTTAAAAGTTATTGGCCTACCTGAAGGCCATGACCCAAAAAAAGAGCCTGGATAGCATTCTACAAGAGATCATTAGGGAAAACTTAACAGAGGAGTTAATACTCATTGAAAGAATCCATCCATCACCTTTGGAAAGCGATCCCACAAGGAAAACCCCAAGGAACATTGTTCCAAAATTCCAATTTCAAGGAAAAATACTTCAAGCTGCTAGACAAAAACAATTCAAATATCACGGAACAACACACAGGATTACCCAGGATCTGGCAGTTTATATAATAAAGGATCAAAGGGCCTGGAATACCATATTCTGGAAGACAAAGGACCTGAGATTACAATCAAGAATAACTACACAGTGAGACACAGAATCATCTTTCAGGGGAGGCAATGGATCTTCAATGAAGCAAGAGACTTTCAATCATTTCTATTGAAAAAAAAAAAAACAACTAAAAAAAAATTAATCTACAAACACAGGATTCAAGAGAAACATAAAATGGTAAATGGGGGAAATATATATTATTTAAAGGTTAAACTGTTTACATCCCTAGATGGGAAAATTATATTTGTAACTCTTGAGAACTTTATCTGTTATTAGGGCAGTTAGAAGGGCATTACAAGGACTGAGAATATGTTTGTGAATGGACTCTGATGTGGTGACATCAAAAACATGTCTTATTAATGTCTTATTAAGGGATGGGAAAAGGTCTGGTTGGAAGAAAAAGAAAGGGGACAATTAGTTCACATGAAGATGTGCAAAAGACATATTACAAAGAAGGGAGGTAGATAAGCATTGTCTGAAGCTTGACCTCATCAGTTTTGGTTCTAAGAGGGAATAACTTAATCATTCAATTGGGTATAGAAATTTATCTAACCTTAAAAAGAAGTAGGAGGAGAAAGCCAACAGAAAAGGGTGGAGTTGGATAGAAGGGCAGAAACAATAAGAGAAAGGGGTTAGAGAAGTGGAGAGGGTGATAGGAGATAAGGTAATGGGTGGGGTGGGTCAAAAAAGAATACTACTAAGGACAGGGTGGAAAAAGAAAACAAAAATATATACTGGGAGAAAATAGGATGGAGAGAAATACAGTGCTAGTAATCATAACTGTGAATGTGAATGGAAAGAACTCTCCCATAAAAAGGAAGAGAATAGCAGAGTGGATTAAAAAAAAAAAAAACCCAAACACCAAAACTAACCCAAAAACAAACCACCACCACTAACAACAAAAGGCAGGTAAAAAAAGTCAAATGTCTCCAGCAGAAATAGTCCCTCAGTGACCAGTCCCCAGCAGAAAGGCATCTTCTCACCTGGAATCTTCAGCCACTGAGACATCACACTGAGAGCTGTGCTCTGCACCTTGTCTTCTGGCACTAACTGATCCACAAGGCCTATTTTGAGGGCTTCCGCAGGAGAGAAGAGCAAGCCCAGCTGAAGGGCCTGCTCGGAAGCTCTGTTCCCAATCGTGTTTACAAGGTTGTCTTTAAACCTAGAATTAACAACATACACGCATGGCCCTCACTTAACTTTGCGTGGAAGGATTAAGCACAGATGATCAGTATTTAAAAAAAGAGAAGCATCTAGTTCTGACACTGAGATGATAGACTCCCAAAAAAAGAAAAGCAAAAGCTTCTTTCTGAGATCATGTTCCCACAAGTGCAGCAGAGATGGGCCTGCCTCATGATGGGGTCAGCCTTACCAGAAGGGCGCCACGATGCCCAGCAGGGTTTCGTTCAGACCAATGGTGTACTTCGGGTTGTCGGCCATGACTCGGTAGTCACTTGTTAAGGCAAGCAGGCAACCTCCAGCGGGGCTGGATCCCTAGAAGCAAAGCCAGATGTTGACTCTGGGCAGGCCTGCTATCCCATCCAGCTGTGGCATCTAGACACTCAAAGTGAATGCACAGATCAGATTAAGTCCTGGAAGAATCTGCTGCCATTTGTGAAAGGGGGGGGGGGGCAAAGAACACAACATGATTCCTGTTTGGTTCTTGACAGTCAAGAGGGTGTGTAAAGTTCTGAGAATGGGTCAGCTGAATCCCCGTTAGGAAGGAAGCATACATGGGGCTTTATAAAATGTTACTTCTGTTTTAAAGCCATTTGTAACTGGTCTAAATGGTCATACATTAGAGGCAGCCATGATGCAGTAGCAGGAGTCTTAGGTTTGAAGGTTAGAGGACATAGATTCAACCCTGAGC
This sequence comes from Sarcophilus harrisii, assembly GCF_902635505.1. Lineage (NCBI taxonomy): Eukaryota > Metazoa > Chordata > Mammalia > Dasyuromorphia > Dasyuridae > Sarcophilus > Sarcophilus harrisii. The sequence continues at coordinate 346,212,805 of NC_045426.1, forward strand.
TTTGCTATTTAACCTACTGTACTGAGTTTGGGCAATTTTCTTCCTGTTTCTGGACCTCAGTTTCCTGAACTTTTAAATGAGGGAGATGAGTTACATTTCCTTCTAGATCGAAATTCTGTGATCCCTGAATTCTAACAGAACCAGGAAGGGACCAAACAAACCCTTAACTAAGAACATGGCCAGAATAGCAAGAAGACAATGTTTCTCTTTAAGACCTAAGATGAATATATAACCTATATCAGATTGCTTGCTGTCTTGGGGAAAGGGCAACTAAGAGAGGAAAGGAGAAAAATTTGGAACACAAATCTTACAAAAATGAATTCTGAAAAGTATCTTTATGTGTATTTGGAAAAATAAAATACCATTGAGAAAAAAAAATACCCAAGCTGAAGTAGCAAATACAAACTTCTTCCATCTATAGTTTTTATTATTGTTATTGTTCAATTGTTCTAGTCATGTCTGGCTGTGACCCCAATTTAAGGGTTTTGTTGGAGTAATCTGCCTTTTTCTTCCCAAGCTCATTTTAGAGATGGGGAAACTGAGGCAAATAAGGTGAAGTGCCTTGCCCAAGGTTACTAGCCACAGCTAGTAAATGTGTGAAGCCAGGTTTTATCTCAGAAAGATGAGCCTTCTTAACTCCAGGCTTAGAAGTCTATCCACTGTGATACCTATCCTGCCCTAGCTTAAAGGAAAGCAATTTACAAAGCTAGTTTCCTTTGAAATCAGACAAAAAAAACAACTTGCATTGATTGCTGCTATCACCACCATGTTGGACATGTACAGCTTCAGCCACAACTCTTGTACTGCTTTCCAGTATTCAGTATAGTGTGCTGCATTCTTTCCACACATTTCAAGAATATCCAGGCCAGCAGAGAAGATTTTTGGGTAGTTCTAAAATAATAAGAAACAACAAGTCAATTAACATGCATTTATTAAGCACCTACTATAGGCAAGGCATGCAGGATATGACAAAAATGAAACTCTATCAGCCTATGAGAAGTCAGTGGTATACATCAAATATACATAAAACATATACAAAGTTATATCAAATAATTTTAATGTTTAATTAATTTGTTTTTGCTGAGGCAATTGGAGTTAAGTGACTTGCCCAGGATCACACAGTCTGAGGTCACATTTGAACTCGGGTCCTCCTGACTCCAGGGCTGATGCTTTATCCACTGCACCACCTAGCTGTCCCTAATTTATTTAATATTTTCCCCAATTACATTTAAAACAATTTTTTTACATTTGTTTTTAAAACTTTTGAGTTCCAGGTTATTTGCCTTATCATCCCCCAGTTAAGAAACTATATGTGAAGTTATATCAAATAATTTTGGGGACAAGAGTAACTTGGAAGGAATCTAGGAATTCCAAGGGGTAGCCGAAGAGAGGAGGGAGAAAAGCACTGAGAATAGATTTGGGATGCATCATGGATTATGTAAAGGAGGCATAAAGTGCAATAATCCATTTTGGATCCAAGGGCTTAGAATGCCAGACAAAGGATTTTACATTTGATTTTGGAGATAAGAATTTAAAGAGCAAAGAGGTGACTTGATCAGACTTGTGCTTTGGGAATAACCAATGGCAAAAATGTAGAGGAAGGATAGAAAAAGGAGAGACATGAGGCAGGGAAAACAATTAAGAGGTTATTTCAGTAATGTAGGAGAGAGATGTTAAAGGTCTGGTGCGAATGTAAATGGAAGGAGGAGCTGGATTGGAGAGATATAATGGGGTATAACTAACCACGCTTTATAATAAATGGACTCCAATAGCATGAACAATCAATATTTTCCAAGAACCATTCATTCTTTAAATATCTTATTTTTTTCTTTTGAAGACAACTGGGGGTAAGTGACTTGCCCAGGATCACACAGCTAATAAGTATCTGAGGTCACATTAGAACTTGGGTCCTCCTGACTGCAGGGCCAGTGCTCTATCCAATATCTTTTTTTTTTTTTTTTCCCAAATGTACATAGGTGATAACTGGTATTTTTTATATTTCAAGGTGAGTAAGTAAATTCTGTCACTTTAAATGTATTTGACCAATTGTAATTCATTTTCACTCAGATGAGTAAAATTGAAGATTTTTTGTTTTGTTTTTGAAAAAGCCTTCATTAGTTTATCATGTCCTTGTTTTTCTAGCTTTTCCAACTTGGAGACTAATTCTTAAGTTGTAAAGGACAGAACAAATAAAGTTAAGAAATAAACAAATTTATGTGTCCTTATCTTTCCAAAAATGATTTCAAGTCTCCTAGGCTAGAATGAAACCAGTTACCCCACAGTGCTGTTCAAATGTCCCCAAGTTACTGAAACAAACAAATTTTCATATGTGATTGTTTAACTTCTATCAGTGATCTCCTAGGAATAGCCTAAGTGTATGGGAGAGATACAAGACTGGATATAGGCAAATATTTTCCCTTTTATTGAATATTGAGACAACTGGGTCCTGGAAGCCATAGACAGGTAAGAATCTTGTTGACATGCCTCAAAATTCGAAAAAGGATTACTGGGTAGATGAACATGAGCAGAGGGAAAGGAAAGTAGTAATCACAAGGAGGCATCACAGAAGCAGGCCAAAATAAACTTCTTTTATGACAGCAATTTGTCTAATAAGTACTTCAATATTTGAAGTATAAACAATCAGTTCAACAATTCCAATCACAAATGTTCTGTACTTTAGAAGATAATCTTTGAGAAATTTAGTGGCTAAAAAAAATCATCCTAAAACTGGTGATAAGCCTCTGCCTTTAGTAATGCTGGTCTTCCGACAAGAAACATATGGTTCATTGCTGGGTTTAGGATTTGTTGGAGCTGGTGATTGCTAAGGCTCATGCCTAAGTGTGAAGGGACAGGTCGACTCTCTTCCAGAGTCCCCACAGCTGTGAATCATAACACCCCTGAAGGAATTGCAAATCAGCCTTTACTGACACAGATGTTCCTTGTGGATTGGGAATGAAATAAATCAGAGGGAAGAGGGAAAGGAGAGAAATCAGAGAATGCAACTGTCTCTCAGTGTCCTTGTATCGTTATCATCTTCTCACATGAAGGGATATGTTCCACTGGTCAGAATTAGATCCCCAGCAGCCACTAGCAGGTGGCTCCTGTAACAGGTGATGTGATAGAACTTTCTAGAGCCAGGAGGCATGTGTACGCCATAAAATCCAGAGCAGAATTTCAATGAAAGTGACTAATTATAGGGAGATACTGCAGCAAGGTGGATCGAAAAATGCCAGCATGGCGCTTGACAAACTTTGACTGATAACCTTGTGGACAAGAGGAAGAGATGAGTTTGTGAATTATCTAAGCTATTTTCCCTCTCTTTCTCCATCCTCTTGGATGCATTCTCCTCATCTGTTCACTACAAGCTGGAAGTTGCAGCTCCCACTACCATAAAATAAATTGTATGATAACAAGATAGTTTGATTTATAACTGGTTGAACAACCATATCCAGAGTATTGCTTTAAAGATTGCTGGTAACCTAGAAGGAGGCTTCTAGACGTATGCTGAGCAGCTCTACTTGGATCTATCTTGTTTTATATGTTTTATATCAAAGGTTTAATAATTTGGTACACTGCACAGGCCTTGAATGCTGCAGATGACTCAGACATACAGACTTTTAGAACTGGAAGGGAGCTTGAAGGTCAGTTAAATGGATAAAACTCTTCCAGTTCTACCCCTCCCCTTAGAAAACAGTCCTTCTAATGGTCCAGGGGTTCTCAAACTACGGCCCGCGGGCCAGATGCAGCAGCTGAGGATGTTTATCCCCCTCACCCAGGGCTATGAAGTTTCTTTATTTAAAGGCCCACAAAACAAAGGTTTTGTTTTTACTATAGTCCGGCCCTCCAACAGTCTGAGGGACAGTGAACTGGCCCCCTATTTAAAAAGTTTGCGGACCCCTATTCTAACCAGTGTTTGGAAATTATGTCTGGGTGCATCTGACAGCTCAGCCTGGTAGAGTTACTTATGTTAAAGCAATACCTGACTACTTGTTAATTCTAAAAGTCTGCCCTAGTTGTGTTACCTGTAACTGCTAACAGGCCTGAGTCAGAGCAGCATCTAATTCTTCTTTAACAAGACAGTTCTTTAAGTATTTGAAGTCAACTATCAGGTCCTCCTCCCTTTTCTTGCTTCAAATCTTCTCTTTTGAAAGGAGAGATTTTATGTGTTGGTGTGCAACCAAAGCTTCAGGAGTTGTAGATCCTTCCCTATCAAAACTTAATTCCCTGATATATTTTGGTGAATGTATTTTTGAATAATTTAAAAGCAAATAGAGTATTAAATGAATTTGAGAATAATAAAGAAAACGAACATATTAATTCTAGGTTAATTATCAGTGAACTGTGAAACAATTTCTTAAAAGGTTATTACACAAAACTAAGAGCATAGCTGACATGTTATGCTGACACAATGATTGGCTGGTACTATGTACCAACCAGTGTTGATAAAACTGTAAACAAAATGTAATCGAGTATAGTCATCCATTTTAGATTAAAAATAGATTACACAACTAGAATATAGGCAAGACTTGGCTTTAAAAGTAGTTCTACTGCTCTTTTCACTATTTCTCATGGGAGAGATGTATGACAGTATCAGTATTATTAAAGACCTATAGTCTAGTGTCTTCTATAGTGTCTTCTATAGGTCTCTGTAGAAGACACACTAATTAATAAAGTGTGTATTTGGCCTTGTAATGTCGTTTACTTATTATGGGTTTTTTGAAACCTGTGAGTCAGGGAATATCCGAAATCTAACTAATATGTTCTTTACAGAGTAATGCCATAAAAAAATTTGTGGTGGCCTGTATGAATGTTAGAACAAAAGAGAGAGAAGGAATAAGAGTGCTACTCTCAGCCCTATCTGCTAAGGTCACCCAAGTGTCTAGGTCTCATGCGCTAACAGAGAACTCTTTTATTGACTTTCTGCATGGGTATTTTTGCAAGATAGTATCATGACTGATTGGAATATCAAGTCTCTTTAGCAGTCATATTTATCACCGTCAGTGAGACTGGTATGTATTCATCAGTCTTGTGAGCTGGGTGGTATGAATTAGTTCTTCCGCATCACGCCCCATAGGTGATCCTGGGTCTGCAAAGCTTAGATTGAGACTCCAAGAGTTGCAGGAGCAGGCATTCCAAAGAGCACAGTGCAGGAGAGCTTTAGAGTGGGAAATTGGCGGGGACGGAATTGAAGATATAGGAATAATTGAGCACTCAGTGTGGGATTCGAAAAGCCTTTCTCCAAAGGTGCTAGTGAGGTAAGGGCATAATTGGGTAGGAGGATATTAATCACTGTAGAATGAATTCAGGAAAGTAATCATAGCCTTGAAGGGCTGAGTGTCCTAGTTAGTTATACCAGGGTGGTAGGTACCAGAATTATTTTTTTCTTTAACTTTCCTCCCCCATATTTTTCATAATCAATTGCTTCATAAATAAGAAACCTTGCATATTTGTTTGTTTTTTTCTGAGACAATTGGGGTTAAGTGACTTGCCCAGGGTCACACAGGTGTTAAATGTTTTTTTTGTTTTGTTTTTGTTTTTTTAATAGCCTTTTATTTACAGGTTATATGTATGGGTAACTTTACAGCATTAACAATTGCCAAACCTCTTGTTCCAATTTTTCACCTCTTACTCCCCACCCCCTCCCCCAGATGGCAGGATTACCAGTAGATGTTAAATATATTAAAATATAAATTAGATACACAATAAGTATACATGACCAAACTGTTATTTTGCTGTACAAAAAGAATCAGATTCTGAAATATTGTACAATTAGCTTGTGAAGGAAATCAAAAATGCAGGTGGGCATAAATATAGGGATTGGGAGTTCAATGTAATGGTTTTTAGTCATCTCTCAGAGTTCTTTCAGATGTTAAGTGTTAAGTGTTAAGTGTCTAAGGTCAAATTTGAACTCAGGGCTGGTGCTCTTTCCACTGCGCCATCTAGCTGCCCCTTGCATATGTATCTTTTTTTACATTTGTCCTTTATTCTGTCCATTTTGCCAATCTTCCCCATTGGATTACTAGTTCATTAAGGACAATAGTTATTCATCTTCTACTTCTTTCTACCTCCCTACAATGAATCTAATACACTCGCTCACTCTCACACTCAGCATGGTAGATGAATAAACAAATCTTGTGCTTTACTGATGATTTTGTTAAATTTTTTCTACACATCTTCACTACAAATTATAAACTCAGGAAAATTAGTAACTGCCTATTAGTAAAATAGTAATAGCCAGGCACTGTGCTTAGCCCTGGGAGCCCAAGACAGAATTAAGTCTAGAATCTGACCTCACAGAGATTATATTCTACTTAGGGGAAAGTGACATTCACCATCTGTGGAGTCAACAGAAATATTTTCAGGAGCTTTTGAGGCTAAATTTCAAGAATATTTCCCTCTTCTCATTCGCTCTACCCCTCTAAAATTTCTGATAAAATGGATCACTCCTCTATTATGACTCTTAGGCTATTAAAATTAGCATGTCTCTAGTATTTCTGGCTGTTCTCCAGTGGTTACCAAGCCTACAGGAAGATGGCAGATTTACTCTTCTCATTATCCTCAGCAGGATTCTTCTAGATTTCATTATTACCATGACAGCAATCTCCTTGTTTTCCTATGTAGAGAATTTTGTTTTTTTGACTCTTGGACAAATGATAGATTTTCATGTTACCCATGAGCTTTAAAGAAAGTTAAATCAGTAGTAAATAAATTAAATATAATACATACGGATGTTAAGATGACACCTTTGCAACTTTTATCATTTTCTAGTTTCTCCCAGCCTATTAAAAATTCTGTTAGTAATTCCAGGCTTAAGCTGTTCACTGGAGGATTCTTGATCTTGATTGTAGCAACTCCTAGTTTATAAATGCAAAATAGAAAAGTTGCCACTCTGAAAGGAAAAGAGTCTAAAAGAAATCTGCCAAAACAATATAAGCATGAGATACTAAAATACTCTTTACAATATTATAATATAATACAACACAAAGTCCTTATAAGGTCTCATCAAAAATATCACTCAAAAGAATGGCCAAAGAATGGAAGTGCTGATTTTTAGTCTTAAGTATGGACAGGGAAAAAGGTTATTTAGGGGGGAAAAAGCTATTTACTCTTGGATAAATATGGAATCAGTCAATAAGTATTTATTAATTATTGAATTCATGTCTTGCAATATGTTCAATACTTTGGCAATTCAAATTCCCATCCTGAGTCCTATTATAGTTACTGAAAATCTACTTTTGCATGAAGCCATTTCATTTTGATCTTTACTGACCATCAAATAAGTAGTGATTCAGCAGAAATTTCCACAGACAGAATAAGCATTATATATTAGATATATGAACTATTTCCTCCTAAAAATTATTATACAGTATAACTGTTAATCAAAAAAAAAAAAACAACTCCATCAAAACAAAATAAGGAGTAAAATATTACCTAAAACCTTTAGCATTTGAAAAAGTAGAAGCAACTGAAACAACTATGCAAGACAAACTTTTGTTTTGAATTTCTTTCTAGTTTTCTTATTTTTTAAAATATAGTAGTAGTATGTCAAAAGGTTATAAAACTGTGTATACCCTTTGATTCAGCAAAGCCACTAGTGGGTCTGTAACCCAAAGAAATCATAAAGAGAGAAAAGGACCCATATGTGCAAATGTTTGTAGCAGTTCTTTTTGTAGTGGCAAGGAAATTGAATGGATGCCTATCAGTTGGGGAATGGCTGAATAAGTTATGGTTTATGACATGAATGTAATAGAATATTATTTCTTCTATAAGAAATGATTAGCAACAAAAAGTTAGCAAACTGTGCATAATCCAGCAGTGTTTCTACTGAGCTTATATCCCAAAGAAATCTTAAAGAAGGGAAAGGGATCTGTATGTGCAAGAATGTTTGTGGCAGCCTTCTTTGTAGGGGCCAGAAATTGGAAACTGAGTGGATGCCCATCAGTTGGAGAATGGCTGAATAAATTGTGGTATATGAATATTATGGAATATTATTGTTCTGTAAGAAATGAGGAGCAGGAGGATTTCAGAAAGGCCTGAAGAGACTTACACGAACTGATGCTGAGTGAAATGAGCAGGACCAGGAGATCATTATATACTCCAACAACAATACTATATGATGATCAATTCTGATAGATGTGGCCATCTTCAGCAATGAGATGAACCAAATCAGTTCCAAAAGAGCAGTAATGAATTGAACCAGCTACACCCAGGGAAAGAACTCTGGGAGAATACTAAGAACCATTACATAAAATTCCCAATCCCTATATTTTTGTCCGCCTGCATTTTTGATTTTCTTCACAGCTGTAGTACACTATTTCAAAGTCTGATTCTTTTTGTATAGCAAAATAACTGTTTGGACATGTACACTTATATTGTATTTAACTTATACCTTAAAATATTTACCGTGTATTGGTCAACCTGCTATCTGGGGGAGGGGATGGGTGAAGGAGAGGGAAAATTGGAACAAAAGGTTTGGCAATTGTCAATGCTGTAAAATTACCCATGCATATAACTTGTAAATGAAAAACTATAAAAAAGAAAAGAAAAGAAATGATGAGTGAGCTGATTTCAGAAGACCCTGGAAAGATCTACATGAATTAATGCTGAGTGAATTGAGCAGAACCAGGAGAACATTGTACATAGTAACAGCAATATTGTATGATAATCAACTTTGATAGACTTAGCTCTTCTCAGCAATACAGTGATCCAAGACAATTCTAACAGTCTTGGGACTGAAAAATGACATTCACATGCAGAGAGAACTATAGAAATTGAATGTGTTTCAAAGTACACTATTTTTACCATTTTTTAATCTTGTTTTTTTCTCATCTTTTTCTTTTGTTCTGATTTTTTTCTCTCCCTAAAATTAAAAAAACACATGGTAGTAGCTATTGTACATATAGTTATGGTTTATCTTATTTTACATCTTTCTTTGCAAAAACCTATATTTTATTTGTATGTTTCCATATTTCCTTTTATATATATATTTATCATTTTAAGGCATTTCACATAATTCTTAATTTGAACCATTTTGGAATGGATATATTATTTCCTATTTTGCTACATTAAATGGTGCAGCAATAAACATTTTTGTGTTGATAGAACCTTTTAATGATAAAATACTACCATAAGAATCACAATATTGAAAAGAATGCTCAGTTTTATGACTCTAATTTGCTTACTGCCATTGTCCTCATCTAAATGTGTGCACTATTCTAACAATAGGTTAAAGCAGCTACTTTACCACCAACCTTAAATTTGTTTTATGTCTTGCCATTACTACTAGTAGATATAAGATGATTTCTGACGGTTGTCTTGTACTTCTGATTATGGCATTTGAATATCTTTTCACGAAGTTATTTGTTTTGAAAAGTATCTATTCATGTCTTTATATTTCAGTTCTTCATTATGAATTTTAGCCCTTTATTTGAATTACATTGCAAATATTTCCCTCTCCTTCTGTTCCTTTTCATTTTGGAGTTACTGCTTTTTACTGAACAAAAAACCTTTTGTCTGTATAATAAAACCCAGATTATTTCCAAAATTCTCTAATTAATAAAATGCTCCTCCTCACAATAAATGAGATAAATATATAACTTCTTTTTCCTCTTCATTTTAAATGATTTTAAAAGTTTTTAGATTGCTGAATTAGTCTTATAGTTGATGGTATTAAATGGGAAGTCAAATTCACTATTTTGGCCATAAAATTATCTATTTTCCCCAGTTTTATTAAATGAGGATTCTATTTCTTAGTGTTTTTAGAGAAGTTTAATGAAATCCTAACTTTTTTCTATGTTGTCCTATTTTTTATTCTTTTTCTAGCATCAAAGTTTTTATAATTATTCCTTTAGAGTACATTTTGAAATCTTCACCAGTTTTTTCATAGTTCTTGATTTCTTCCACCTACTGTCCTATATGAATTTTGTTATGACACCCTATCACCCTAATAAAATAATGCAAAATAGTGTTATTACTGGGCTTATATCCCCAAGAGATATTAAAGAAGGGAAAGGGACCCACATGTGCAAAAATGTTTGTGGCAGCCCTTTTCATAGTGGCTAGAAACTAGAAATTGAAGGGATGCCCACCAATTGGAGAATTGTGGCATATGAATGTTATGGAATATTATTGTTCTATAAGAAATGACCAGCAGGATGAATCCAAAGAGGCTTGGAGGAACTTACATGAACTGATGCTAAGTAAAATGAGCAGAACCAGGAGATCGTTATATATTTCAACAACAGTACTACATGATGATCAATCCTGATGGGCATGGCTCTCTTCAACAATGAGAGGATCTAAATCAGTTCCAATTGATCTGTAATGAACAGAACCAGCTACACCCAGAGAAAAAACACTGGGAAATGAGTATGGAACACAACATAACATTTCCACTCTTTCTGTTATTGTTTGCTTGCATTTTTTCCTCAGGTTATTTTTATCTTCTTTCTAAATCTGGTATTTCTTGTGCAACAAGATAACTGTATAAATATGTATACATATATTGTATTTAACATATTTAACATGTATGGGACTACCTGCCATCTAGGGGGTTGGAGTGGAGACAAGGAGGGGAAAGAGAAGTTTTTGCAAGGATCAATGTTGAAAAATTATTCATTCACATATTTTGTATATAAAAAGCTGTAATAAAAAATGCAAAATTAGTCAAAATATCAGTAGCTTAATTTGTAAGTTCATTTTGAAAAGTATTGACATTTTAAACATATTTAATCTAATCATGAACAAAAAAAGATTTTTCCACTTGTCCAATTATTCCTTATTTCTCTCAAAATTATGTTGAGGTTTTCTTTATATAGTAGGTCTTGTATGTTTCAATAAGTTAATGCCCAAATATTTGATTCAGTTTATCTTAACTCTAAAATAAAATTTTTCTGCAGTGAATAGAGTGGGCCTGAAGTCAGGAAGACCGGAGTTCAGCTGTGACTTAAGATACTTCCTAGATTTGTGACCCTGGACAAGACACTTAATCCTCTTTGCCTGTTTCCTAATCCATAAAAATGAGTAGGATATAACAAATCACCCCAGTATTTTTCTTATTAAAAGAACATGACAAAATTTTTTGATAAAAATGCATCCTCTTATAAAATCTAGATGTATTTTTCTTTTACTTATAGAAAACACAACACAGTGTCTATGGAATTTTAAAAGATCTTCCCTTAGTAAATGAGTATTTTAATCTATGCAAATATTTATATATAGTTGCTATATATAATAGTGCTAGTTGTGACATTAACATGGTACTTAGTGAAGAAGAGGAATATACACAGTAGACATGTATAAATAAATCAAGTTTCTATTTCCCAATTCAGCAATGACATTTATAGTATTGAGTTACAACTATTCAATAGTTCAATGAGTAAATTTTTACAATGAGAACTACTGGCTATATGATGAAATTCATGATAATGCTGTTGAAAAATTATGACAAGCTTGCAAAGTTGTTCGTAGCAGCATCAGATAAATATCCATTATATATAATAATCCAATATAATTATATATATATAAAATGGATAATAATATCAATTATTATAATGGATAAATTATGCATTATAAGCCCCAAATTATTTGACTGAAGACATTTAAATTCACTTTAAAATATTTTACTTACACCTTTCCTCTTTATACCAAAAAACAAAAAAAAAACAAAAAACAAAAAAAACAAAACACCCTGATCCCAAGTTTCTAGGGCATTATTAGTGGCACAAGCCAAAACAATTTCCCCTCTCCTCCCCGCCATGGAAAGATAGATTTGTAATCCTGTATCTTTTGTAGAAAAAGTAATAGAGGATATGTTCATCAAATTTGCAGGTGACATAAAACTAGAAGGGATAGCTTACATGCTAGATAATCATGAAAATCTTAAAAGATTTTGATGGTCTACAATGCTGGGCATTCAACATATTAGCAAGTTCAATGAGATGAAACTTTTTTTTAAAATAGTCAATAGCATCTATTTATTTTTATTTGTTTTAGTGCAGTTTTTCTTTTCTTTTTTAGTAGCTTTTTAATTGACAGAATATATGCATGGGTAATTTTTCAACATTGTTCCTTGCACTCACTTCTGTTCCAACTTTTCCCTTCCCTCCCTCTACCCCCTCCCCTAGATGGCAGGCAGTCCCATACATGTTAAACATGTTAAAGTATATCTTAAATACAATATATGTATGCAGATCCATACAGTTCTCTTGTTGCACAAGAAAAATCAGATTCAGAAGGAAAAGTTAAAACAATTCAGAAGGAAAAAGTTAAAACAATGCTTTAGAGGGTAGAGGGAAATTTTCTTATGAGCAAAATTGGTGTCTTTAAATGTTAAATCCAAACTAGCTCCCCAGAGGCCTCGGGATCAGCCAGAGTCAGGATAAGTAAAAGTCCTTGGTCGTTATGGGGAGAAGCAGGCAAACTGGCAGGAGTTTTGCCAAAGATCTCTCCTCAATTCTGGAGTCCAGAATCTCCACCTTTCTCCTCCTCATCCTGCCCACCAAGTGACTCTGACCTGTCTCACCTCTTCCCTCTAATCCTTGCCTGTGACTATCTTAACACCAAACTTTGAGGCAGCACCAACAGTGAGAAGAGTCATTTTTTCCAAACATAGGCTAATAGTCATTGTCTCATATCGAATAGGTAATTAGCCTTAAGTGCTCAGCCATCTGATTCAAGTATACCTTTTCATAGTTTCAGCCCTTTACAATCTTTCCTGAAGCAAAAAGAATTCCCTTTGGTACTTATACCCAACTGTTTCACAGCAAAAATAACTATTGATATAAAAACTATGTATTCATATCAAGTTTTGCCTCTTGTAATTCTAAGGCACTTAAGTCTTTCTGGCCTCAGTTTCCTCATCTGTAAAATGAGCTGGAGAAAGATATTGCAAACCACTTCAGGATCTTTGCCAAGAAACCTCCAAATAGTCACAGAGAGTTGGAAACAATTGAACAACAACAAAATTTCTGTCAGTTTTCGTTGATTCTTGTAGATAATATAAAGGAATGAAGTTCACAAATAAAGAACTGGAGCCGGAAGAGATCTCAGTTCAATTCATACATATTACACATAGAGGAAACTGAGGCACCAGGAGATTTAAGTGAACTTTGCCTGGATCACACAGGTAGTAAGTATTATATGGATGTGAACCCTAGTTCTCCAATTCAAGAGCAAGTACTATGGACTGGACTGCCAATTTATAATAACTGATGTAAAATTATCTTTTATTCTATTACTTAACTATAATAATGTTATTTACATTATAATGTTATAAAGGAATAATCATAAAAATTATGGTACTAGAAAAACACAAGTAAATAGAAAAATGGAACACAATTTCAAAATCTAGAAATAATACAGTGTGTGTATATACACATAATGCATATATCTGAATGCGTGTGTATATATATACATGTGTGTATGTGTGTGTGTATACTTAGTGTTTGCTTTAAAAACCTTGGAAAATAGAATCCTCATTTAATAAAAATTGTAGGAAAAACTGTATAATTTTATGTCAAGTTTGAACTTAGGCTCATACTTCATGCCAGTCATAACACTCAATGGATTTAGCAATCTAAATATATATATATATAAATATATAATCATAAAAAACTGAAAGGAAAAAGAATACTGTGATTTACACCAACTACAAAGAGGGGCATTTTTGTTAAATATATTTTTTACTGGGACTCTCTTGGGTTTTCTAGGAAAACAGAACTTTTTTTATACTTTCTTAAAGATGTCCCTATAATTTTTTTTTTCATGCTTAACTGCTATATTACTAAGATTTCTAAGATAACTTGATAGGAGTGTGAAAACTGGACATTTCTAGTAGATGATTTTTGTGTGTGTGTGTGCTAAGTGATTTAACCAGGGTCACACAGCTAAGAAGTGTTAAGTGTCTGAGGCCAAATTTGAACTCAGATCCTACTGATTTCAGGGCTGGTGCTCTATCCATTGAACCACCTAGCTGTCTCTCTAGCAGTTGTTTTTTTTTTTTTTTAACTTTATTTTTCTTTTCTTTTTTTATTTAATAGCCTTTTATTTACAGGTTATATGTATGGGTAACTTTACAGCATTAACAATTGCCAAACCTCTTGTTCCAATTTTTCACTTCTTACCTCCCCACCCCTCCCCCAGATGGCAGGATGACCAGTAGATGTTAAATGTATACATGACCAAACCGTTATTTTGTTGTACAAAAAGAATCAGACTCTGAAATATTGTACAATTAGCTTGTGAAGGAAATCAAAAATGCAGGTGGGCATAAATATAGGGATTGGGAATTCAATGTAATGGTTTTAAGTCATCTCCCAGAGTTCTTTCTCTGGGCGTAGCTGGTTCAGTTCAATCCTGCTCCATTGGAAATGATTTGGTTGATCTCATTGCTGAGGATGGCCAGGTCCATCAGAACTGGTCATCATATAGTATTATTGTTGAAGTATATAATGATCTCCTGGTCCTGCTCATTTCACTCAGCATCAGTTCGTGTAAGTCTCTCTAGGCCTTTCTGAAATCATCCTGTTGGTCATTTCTTGCAGAACAATAATATTCCATAATATTCATATACCACAATTTATTCAGCCATTCTCCAACTGATGGGCATCCACTCAGTTTCCAGTTTCTGGTCACTACAAAAAGGGCTGCCACAAACATTCGTGCACGTACAGGTCCCTTTCCCTTCTTTATGATCTCTTTGGGGTATAAGCCCAGTAGTAACACTGCTAGATCAAAGGGTATGCACAGTTTGATAACTTTTTGAACATAGTTCCAAACTGCTCTCCAGAATGGTTGGATTCATTTACAACTCCACCAACAATGCATCAATGTCCCAGTTTTCCCGCATCCCCTCCAACAATCATCATTATTTTTTCCTGTCATCTTAGCCAATCTGACAGGGGTGTAGTGGTATCTTAGAGTTGTCTTAATTTGCATTTCTCTGATTAATAATGACTTGGAGCATCTTTTCATATGACTAGAAATAGTTTCATTTTCTTCATCTGAGAATTGTCTGTTCATATCCTTTGACCATTTTTCAATTGGAGAATGGCTTGATTTTTTATAAATTAGAGTTAATTCTCTCTATATTTTGGAAATGAGGCCTTTATCAGAACCTTTGACTGTATAAATGTTTTCCCAGTTTATTGCTTCCCTTCTAATCTTGTCTGCATTAGTTTTGTTTGTACAAAAACTTTTCAGTTTGGTATAGTCGAAATTTTCTATTTTGTGATCAGTAATGATCTCTAGTTCTTCTTTGGTCATAAAGTCCTTCCCCTTCCATAGGTCTGAGAGGTAAACTATCCTGTGTTCCTCTAATTTATTAATAATTTCATTCTTTATGCCTAGGTCATGAACCCATTTTGACCTTATCTTGGTGTACGGTGTTAAGTGTGGATCAATACCTAGTTTCTCTAGCAGTTGTTTTTAATGAGAATGACATTTTTTTTTAGCTTCTTTCAAATATATTCTTTTTTTTTTTTTTTTAATTTAATAGCCTTTTATTTACAGGATATATACATGGGTAACTTTACAGCATTAACAATTGCCAAACCTCTTGTTCCAATTTTTCACCTCTTACCCCACCCCCACCCCCTCCCCTAGATGGCAGGATGACCAGTAGATGTTAAATATATTAAAATATAAATCAGATACACAATAAGTATACCTGACCAAAACGTTATTTTGCTGTAGAAAAAGAATCAGACTCTGAAATATTGTACAATTAGCTTGTGAAGGAAATCAAAAATGCATGTGGGCATAAATATAGGGATTGGGAATTCAATGTAATGGTTTTTAGTCATCTCCCAGAGTTCTTTCTCTGGGCATAGCTAGTATTTAGTTACTTTGGCTTGTAGTGTTCATATTAGGCATAAGCAAAAAGATCACCATGAAGATAATTGTAGTTCACACACCAATATAAATGTACAATGTGTACTGAGAAGTAGAATCTCAGAATCTAATCCAGAAAGACAAAGGTGAGAAAGAGAACAGAAAAGAAACAAGTAAAATACCAAGGAAAGCTATCCAAAAGAGGCCATACAATGTTTAAGGTATTAAAGAATCACTTATAAGAGACCATAAGTAACTACTATGCCATATGCTGTTTCCTTTGTATATAATCTTTAGGAACAGCGTACATGTGAATTGAAGACACATGTGGTAGGAGCAATCGCCTAATCTCTTCCCCTCAGCTCCCCCCCACCCCCCATCCTCGTTCCCATGGCAGGTTTGGTTAATTTTTTTCTTACAAGGCAGGGAGACATTACTCGAGCATGTCTGCTTGGGAAACTAAGGGCTTGGGCTGCAGTTAGTTCCTTATTGCCCTAGTACGCAGCACAAGAGTTCCTATAGGATTTCTGACACTTGCCTGGTGATAAAGCTGTGTCAAGTATCCTCAGGATGGCTTGCCTTTCCTCAACAATACCCTTTTGCTGGTATGGCTAACTAAGAAACCTCTTTTTGTTGACTGTTGAATGACTCACTAATGCTCAATCTATTCCAATACTGAAGCTAAATTAGGGAACTGGCCTCAGACTCAGCCCCAAAAAGTCCTCAAGAAGAAAACATGAAAGGAACTGGCAGTTTTCTGCAAATAGTTCTCAAATCAGACCACATATTTACAGTCATGGAATTTCACAACTGTGAAAGAGGATGTCTTGTACCAAGTTTGCATGGAAGAAAAGTATTTCTGTTTTATTTAAGAGACCTATGCAGATTTCTTTACCTTGAATTTCCCTTTCTATAAATGATAGGAACTTCATTTCAGGGTTATTCTAACTTCCCCCCAGATTATTTTTTTGGAGGGGAGGAAAAACTTAGCATAGTGCCTGCCACATAATAAATGCCTGTTGAATGACTTTGCATCTCTAGCCTTTTTTCCTTATTTCTGAGACACAGTGATTGAGCTGATACAGCTCTGAGGCTTCTCACATTTTGTAAGCAACTGGATTTTCTTGGTTTGAGAAATATGAATTATTTTCAATACTTTAAAATTTTCTTCAAATAGTTTATTATTAACTATTAAATTGTTTTGATTTGCTGATTATCTCTTTTTTTTCACATGGTGGTTAATTACTTTAAATATCAATACAACTTGTTCATATCCATTAAGCACTTGCCCATCATGGAATGAATCTTTGTCTTAGACATTTTTAAATTCCATTTACATTGTAGACATTAGACCATTACTTGAAATGTTTTTCTAATAGACAGCTTCCCTTCCTAACCTAGCCACATTAATTTTATTCATTCAAAATCTTTTCAATTTCATGTTCATTGAAATAATTTCTTTTGTCTTTTGAGATTTTCTCTATTCCCTGATAGCTATAGTAGCTATATCATTCCTTAATTTCTTATTTTTTTTACATTTTTATATTTTTTAGTACTCATGGTATCCATCCAATTTGAAATTACTGTGATGGATGGTGAAGATGTTGATCTAAACCTAATTTCTATTAAATTGCTTTCTACTTTTTCCAGCAGTTCAGTTTCTAGAAGCTTTATCCCATGTAATTTATGTTTTCAGATGTACTGAACACTGGACTATTAAGGTTTTTTTTCAATATAGTTTGTTGCAATAATATGGTTTTCTATTTTTTGCCTAATAGACTATTTTATTTATTGCTTTACAACATAAGATGAGATATAGTCACTCCAACTTTTTCCCCATTATTTTCCTTAAGCTTTGTTATTATTTTGTCTAACTCCATAAAGTAGCCTGTTAACAGTTTGATCAATATAACATTAAATTTTAAATTAATTAAAATGTAATCTAATCCATTGTTTTAATTAAATTAGCACAGCCCTATCATGATCAGTGAGAATCTCTACAGTTATATTTTATAACTTTAAAGAGTGACTGTAATGTATCTTATCATAAAACTTGGTACATTGACGACTTGATATTTTTACATTTTGTAGCTGTTTTGAATGGGCTTTCCCTTTCTGGCATCTCCTCCTAGATTTTGTCATTACTGTAAATATATGCCATTGTTTTGTGGTTTTACCTTGTACTGAAGCTATTTTCCCAATTATTTTGCTACTTCTTAGGGTAGTCAGCAAATAGGATACCTTTGCCTCTTTGCAATTTTTATATCTTTAATTTTATCTTACTGCTATTGGTAACATTTCTATAATAATATCAAATAACAATGAGGGAAGGTAGTGTCTGTATTATTTTTATATTTATTACAAGATATCAGTATTGCAAATAATGCTAGTTTTTAGTCTTAAATATACACTTAATACATTAAAATTGCCATTTTAATCCTACACAATTTTTTTAGCTTGAGTGTTATACTGGAAAAAATGTTTCCATTATATCAATTGATATGATTACATGGTTTTGCAAATTCTAGCTTTAATAGTATTATGCTAATTGCATTCTTAATGTTGGCTTATCCCTGGTACAATATCTAATTTAATCAAAGTAAATCATTTTTAAAGATGTTTCTGCTAGAATTTTACTTAAAACTTTTACATCAATATTCATTACATAATATTGTTCTAAGGTTCTCTTAAAGCCTTCTCCATTTAGATATTAGAACAATATGTCACAAAAGGTGTTTGGTAGTGTTTTCTTTCTCAATTTATTTTATTTTTTTGCTGAGGCAATTGGAGTTAAGCCCAGGGTCACACAGCTAGGAAGTGTTAAGTGTCTGAGACCAAATTTGAACTCAGGTCCTCTTGACTTCAGGGCTGGTGCCCTCTATCCATTGTGCCACCTAGCTGCCACTCTTTCTCAATTTTTGAGAATAATTTGTATTAGCATAAGTGTTAATTGTTTTCTAAATGTTTTCATCTATGAGTTTGTGTAGATCAGATGTTTTTTTTTTTTTTCCCCTGATAGTTCCTTTAAGGCCAGTTCAATTTATTTTCTGAGAATGGATTATTTTAGATCTCAATTTTATGTTCTTTTAATATAAGTATTTTACATTTTTGTAGGTTATCCTGCTTGTTTTAAATTCTTAGATTTGCTGCTCTATAAATGTGCATGGTAAGCACTGATAATTCTTTTTATATATTCTGTTTATTGTAATTTCACCTTGTTCATTTTAAATTTTGATAATTTAATCTCTCCATTTTTTTTTAACCTAGATGTAAAAAGGTTTAAAGGATTCAGTATTGTATTGCCAAAATGTACGACCAATTTCTTTCAATAATTTTTTAAAACTTTTATAGTAAGTGAGTAAAGATAAAAAACAAGGATTTCCAGAGCAACGAACTAGAACACTTATCACTTTTCTATTGACTCTTTCCCCTTATTATCCTAGATTCCATGCTCGTGCCCTAAAAGTTTATGGGAACATTTCCTTTTTACCTGGGAAATGATAAGGATTAATAATAAAAATATATTGACCAAAAAAAGATACCTTTATTTCTCTCTGATTATTGCTTAGAAAGATTTAATTTTCAAATGACCAGTTTTGGAAGATGTAAATACAGATTGAATACAATCTGCCCAAATGTTCAAAAACTAGATGTTGGTTTTATGACAGCTTAAGTATTGCTTGATCATTCATTCACACTTTGGAACAGGGGAGAATGTGAAAAGAAATGAAGAATCACAACTATTAACTTGGTTGTTGTTCTTTTTAAGGTTAAAATCAGTTGTGAAAACAAGAGGGCCTAGAACTCCTTTCCTCTTTTAGAATAATAGAAATTCAGAACCTCCTCAACACATTTTCTGGGGAAAAACATGAAAGATGAAAATCACGTTCACTCTCTGTCCTTTGACAGAGATTCTCCCTTCATGCAGCTGTGGAGCATGGAACATGGAAATTTTTTCTTTAAGTTTTTTCAACAGTTTGTTTTGTGACCTATGAGGTATGCTAAGACAACAATATTATCAATATGTTCTAATCCTTTTCCCTTGCCATCTTTGGAGATCAGGTTAATCTTAGCCTTTGGAAAGTAAAACTTACTTTATATTTATCTAAGCAATGTGTTACCTTTAAAGAAAAGCACTTTAAGACAAGAGGCCAAATGTGGGAAAATCTATATGAGAATCAGTCTTTTGGGCATGCAGAAACCTAAGGAAGAGGAAAAAGGTAATCTTTGTTTAGGACTAATGGTATTTTTGTGTTGCTTCCCCTTGTGATGTTTCCTGTTTTTGTTTGTTTGTGTGTGTGTGTGAGAGAGGGAATGTGTGTCTATATAGACCTATGGCTATGTATAATTCATACATATATGGAATATAAAAGTTTACTGAACATTAGATTAGAGCCTATAGTGAGAAATTTAAGGAAATCAAAGGTTACAGAGGCTGACATATGGATTTCCTAAAAGATAGCTAAAGAATACTTTAAGAAAGGTTTAATCTCAAACTGTGAATTATACATAAAGCTCTGAATCAGATTTCTTACATCAAGTATGAGCTAAATTCCCTGAAGTTGCAAAAGACCAAATGCTACAGATTAATGGGGTCTTTACTTGGGACTTACTTTGCACAGTAATTACTCAACAAACATTTATTAAATATTTAATAGGTGCTAAGCACTGGGGATAAAACTCCTCTCTGGGCTAAAAGGAGGTCCCGGAGTTAATTCTACCTTACCTCATTCTTACAGTGGTATGCCCTTGGATCCATAAAAGCTTTCCATATGAAGTGGCACATGAAGCCAGGGATTCTAGGAAGTAAAGAAGTACGAGGACATCACCTATACAAGGCAAAGTGGAATGCCAAGTTGGAGAGAGTGCCAGTTTATCTGGAAAGTAGCATGGGAAGAAGAATCTCACAGGAATAAGCCTGGAGAGGTAAGTCAGTTTGCAAAGACTGATGGCAAAGAGCTTTCAAAGTCAAAATGAAGATTTTGTGTATTTCATTCTAGAGAACCTAAAAACCTTTGAAGTTTCATTTTTTCTTCTGGGAGGCCATGGGGTTAGATGACTTGCCAGGGTCACACAACCAGTAACTGTTTGGGGCTGGATTTGAACTGAAGTCCTCTTGACTATAGGAGCAGCACTCCATCCACTGAGTCACCTAGCTGCCTCACCCACAGCTTCGTGTTTTGGGAAGATTACCCTGGCCATAGTGTGTAAACTGGATTGGAAGAGGCAAAAACTGAAAGTGGAAAGACCAACTAGGAGTCCAGAGGACTCTTGGGGAGGGCATTAAGAATGAAGATTTGAGAAAAGGCCATTTAGTAGTTAAAAGATTGTTGGTGTCCATACTCTAACTGAGATTCTATGTTAGGCATATACCTCAGGGATGTCAAAGAGAAAAAGGTCCCATACACACCAAATTATTCAGAGCTTCACTTTTTGTGGTAGCAGAAAATTGCAAACAAAGTAGATATTAATCAACTGAGGAAAAAACTGGCACATGAATGTAAAAGATATAGCTCAAAGAAATGACGAATATGAAGAATTTGGAGAAATAACTGAGAGGTATGGTGGAGAGAGGGTAGCCATCAGAGATAAGGAGATCTGCGTTCAAGTCCTACCTCTGGCCCACAATGACTTTGTGGCTCTAAATCCCTTAAACTTTTAGGATTTAAGATTTAGGACTGAGGATTCTAACACCATAAGGGGCAATGAAAGTTTCCTTGCAGAAAGTTCTGTATACCAGTGAAATCACAGATGCAGTCCCTAGTTCCTATAGGAAGATTTATTATCCATACTGGTACCTCTAATGAAATGAGCAGAACCAGAAACATAATCAACACAACTACAATAATCTAAATATAACAAAAAGCTCACAACTGAACACTGGGTAAGTACAATGACCAAGAAGCTTGTCCGCTGAAGAGCTGAAAAAAAAGGTACTCCTCTTCCTTTCCTAGGAAGCAGATATTTACAAATTAAGGTGATGTTAAAATAAAAGGCTAACAAAAAAAAAAAAAATTCAAAACCTTAGTTTTATATTTTCTTACAAAGATGTTCCTTCAGGTTTAAAATTTCATTTCTGCTGGTTTGGAAAAAAATTAGATATATAGCTTTCAACAACTGACTGCTATGCCCAAAATGCCTTATTAAGAAGAAGACCACCACTGATAGAAACAAGCAGTCCATTTCCTTTTCTTTTAAAAACTTTAAACTCATCCTAAGTCTATTACTGTTTCCTTTGAGCTAGAATTTCTTGGCAAAGAAGCCTCTGGTTAAAAAAAGAAAGTAAGTGAAAGGTAAAGAGGTAAAAGGTAAAGAAGTGAAAGATCAAAACAGAAAATTTTATGCAACTGGAAATTGTCAATATGCTCAAAGGTTGTAAAATATATGAGGTAGCAAAAATGAATACAAATCATCTAATCCCACCGTTAAAACAACAAGATTTAGCTATCTTTAATGAAAAAAAAAAGAATGATGTTGTGATTCAAGTCTTTTGGTAGCACTTTGAAAGAAATTATATAATTTGTTTTTAAAGATTCAAATCTACAGCAGAAACAAACAAACAAACAAAACCCAAAGTGTAAAACCTGTCTCTTTCTTCTTAGAAAAGAGGCTGCCACAAAAAAAGGTCAGAGCCAGGAATCTTGGGAATTTAAAAGCTACTGGAATCTAGACAAGGTCTGGTTGTGTAAAAAATGGAACTTTTGTCGCATTGTTCTATTTTGTCCATAAAAACAGATCCCATATGTATACATATGTTGTATTTAACATATACTTTAACATATTTAACATGTATTGTTCTACCTGCCATTTGGGGGAGAGGTGGAAGGAAGGAAAGGGAAAAATTGTAACAAAAGGTTTTGCAATTGTCAGTGCTGAAAAATTACCCATGCATATATTTTGTAAATTAAAAAAAAAAAAAAACAGATCCCAAATACACAAGTGTTTTAAAGCAGAAAAAATGGTATTTTTAGGTCCTAGCATATACCCTGAAAGAATGTTTCTCTAGGAGTTTACATTAAGACTGCTTATTTTGCCTGTAAGCATGGAGAGAGTTATAGGCTTATATCTAGATTTCTATAGGATTTACAGCAGGTGGTTCTGAGATAATCTAGGCTGGGGTGCTTTACCTTTTCACTGTCCTGGGCCCTTGTGACATCCTTAGAGAAACCCCTTTGGTAGCCTGGTGAGAGTGACACCTAGGGATGGACCCCTTCTCAAAACAAGGTTTTAAAAAAATACATACAAATACACACACATACACAGATTAACAAAGAAAATAAACTATATTGAAATATAGTTATCAAAATGGTAAAAAAAAAACATGAACAATTTTCAGATGAAAAAATTAAAGCCATTTCTAGTCATGTGAAAAAATGCTCTAAATCACAATTGACTAGAGGAATGCAAATTAAAACAACTCTGAGGTACCACTTCACACCTCTCAGATTGGCCAAGATGACAGGAAAAGATAAGTGTTGGGGGGAATGTGGGAAAACTGGGACACTAAATACATTGCTGATGGGGTAGTTGTGAAATGATCCAACCATTCTAGAGAGCAATATGCCCAAAAGGCTATAAAACTGTGCACATCTTTTGATCCAGCAGTCAGTCTCATTACTGGATCTGTATCCCAAAGTGATAATAAAAAAAAGAAAAGAGGAACTATATGTGCAAAAATGTTTGTAGCAGCTCTTTTTGTAATGGTAAAAAACTAGAAACTGAGTGGATGCCCATCATTGGAGAATGGCTGAGTAAGTTATGGTATATGAATGTTATGGAGTATTATTGTTCTATAAGAAATAATGAGCACTCTGATTTCAGAAAAACCTGGAGAGACTTACACGAATTGATGCTGAGTGAACTGATGTTATACAAAGTTAAAACAAGATTATGTAATGATCAACTGTGATGGACTTGGCTCTTCTCAGCAATGCAGTGATTCAAGGCAATTCCAATAAACTAAGTATAGAAAATACCAATGACACCCAGAGAAAACTATGGGGACTGATTGTGGATCAAAACAGTATTTTTATCTTTTTGTTTGTTTGTCTGTTTTCTCATTTTTTCCCTTTTGGTCTGATTTTTCTTGTACAACAAATGTGGAAATAGGTTTAAAAAGATTGCACATATTTAACCTATTATCATATTGCTTGTTGCCTTGGGGAAAAGGAAGGTAAAGGGGAGAGGGAGAAAAATTTGGAGCACAAAGTTTTACAAAAATGAATGTTGAAAACTATCTGTATATGTATTTAGAAAAATAAAATCCTAGTGAAAAGAAAAAAATATGATTATCAAAATATTTCTCCCCCTTTACCCAGGCAGCTGGGGTTAAGTGACTTGCCCAGGGTCACACAGCTAGGACATGTTAAGTGTCTGAGGCCAAATTTGAACTCAGGTCCTCTTGACTTCAGGGCTGGTGCTCTATCCACTGCATCACCTAGCTGCCCCTATCAAAATATTTTAAAAAACAAGTTCACTGATCAAAGATTAAAAATCCTAACAGTTCAATCCAAGAAAGTTTCTGTGACTTGCTCAAGCTCACAAAAAAGAATAAATAGCTGGGTCAAGATTTGAATCCAAATCTTTTTATTTCATGCCCAGTGCTCTTCATACAATGTCATACTGTTCTCTTTTACCTAGCAACTATCCCACCATTATATCTTCTCTAGGGATCCCAAAGTGTTCTGGAAAGAATAGCAGTAGCACCAATTTAAGGAGGAAACTTGCTGAAGAGCTCCTTAATCATCCCAATGCTAAAGAATATTTTACTAGGAGTTCCCTTGGAGAACTGGTTGTAAAACATTTACTAGTATA
This sequence comes from Sarcophilus harrisii, assembly GCF_902635505.1. Classification (NCBI taxonomy): domain Eukaryota; kingdom Metazoa; phylum Chordata; class Mammalia; order Dasyuromorphia; family Dasyuridae; genus Sarcophilus; species Sarcophilus harrisii. The sequence goes on from NC_045426.1 coordinate 346,237,450, forward strand.
GCCCTAAGAAAATATCACCAATATTATTTACTTTTCACACTTGTTGAGCCAATCAAGCTTTGGAAGATATCCAATAGAAATATGTGTGTTTGTGTGTATATATGTATAATTAAAAACATTAAGATATTTTTGTGTGCATAATTCTAGTGGAAATTTTTTTAATGTGTTTTGCTTTATAGATTAGTCCTTTGTTGCCTTCATAAGAAACAGTCTATCTAAGACTGATCAGTTCCATACGCACTCTAAGCTTTAAGAAACCAAAGGATCAAAACAGATCCTCAGCAGCAAAAGAGCTGAGGAGACTGTTGAAGTGGCAGGCCTACTTGGGTAAGAATCAATGCATCTGGATTCCAATCCTGACCCTTCTATTTGCTAGTTGTAGAACCTTTAGACAGGTCACTTAACTACTCTGGGCCTTACTTCTACATATGTAAAATGAGAAAATGGGGCAGAATATCCTTTTGGGTAAGTTCTGTTCCCCTGTCCATGATCAAGTTGCAATTTCTGATTTTATTTCTTACTGATAAAAGGTAAGGCTATTTGCTTAATTAAGAGGCTCAAAATAAATATTGTTTAAGATCATTGGATTTTGTTTGAAAGCATACATGTGGTCTTAGCCTATATTGCAGAACAATTTAGGATTAAAAAAATATGTTCAACTTCAGAAATTAGAAATTTTAAAATTATGAACTTAAATAACTTTACAAGGAAAAAAAGACCTAATGTACATTCTTAATGTATTTATATTCCTCTTCAAAGAAACTGATCAAGAAAACTATATTAACAGATACTAAAAATAGCTAAAATATATTATGCTTTACAATTCACAAAGTGATCTAAACATTCTGTCTCTTTTTTTTTTCCAGCAAAAACTATTTTATAAATGGGGAAACTGGGATTCAGGTTGAATGACAAGATTGGCTGCCCAAGGTCAAACAAATAGAAGATAAGTCTCTAGCTTCTTAACTCTCATGTACTTTTCACTACACTACACTGTTGTTAAAAGCATTAGGATATATTTAAGAATGAATTTATTTGTTTGCTTTAAAGAAAATATATATTTAATTTCAATACTTCTATAGTTCTTTGATTTTAGTGATTAAAGAACTGGGCACTCCCTCCACTGGTACAGATTGCAACCTATATTTGCATGATTACTTTTAATGTTGTCACTTTATTCAGACACCTCTGGCCAAAGTAACTAATGATTTTTAATTTGCCAAAACTGACAGCCTTCTCTAAATCCTCATTGATTTTGACTTCTCAGCAATTTATCACTTTTTTTCTCTTGGTTCTTCCTGGTACTTACTTCCTCTGCTGGTTCTTTATTAATATAAGACCTACTCTGTGTAAGTCTCTAAAGCACTAACCTGGTGCTTTTCTCTGTATACTCCCTTATAGTAAGCTCAATAGTTCCCATCAGTTCCACTGTCATTTCTGGCAGATGACTTTCTGATCTCTATCATCTAGCCCTAGTTTCTTTACTGAACTTTAATCCTAAATCTTCAACTGCCAGGTATATAGCTCCAATTAGGTATTTTTTGGGCTCTCCAACTCAGCATGTTCAAAAGAGAATTCATTATCTTTTACTCCTAAATCCACTCCTTTTCTGAAATTCTCCACTCAAATATAGAATATGGGCTCCTTTGGAGAGGGGAGAGCCTTATTTTTCTACTTATAGCCACAATACTGAGGCCATGTTTAATATGTATTAAGTACGTAAGTACTTTTTCATTCATTTATTCATTTTATAGATAAAAATTAAGGCTCAGGGCCAATTAGGTGGTGTAGTGGATAAAGCACCAGCCCTCAAGTCAGAAGGACCTGAGTTCAAATCTGGTCTCAGGTGCTTAACACTTCCTAGCTGGGTGACCCTGGGCAAGTCACTTAATCCCAACTGCCTCAGCAAAAATAAATAAACTAATTAATTAAGGCTCAGGGAGATGAAAAGATTTGCCCAGTCAGACAATTTATTTTTTGCCTGTGACAAACTTCAAATCCAGGTCTCTCCTATTTCTAATCACAGAACTCTTTCCTCTTCACCTTACTGCCTTTAAAAAAAAGAGAGAGAGAGGGAGAAAAGCAAACATGCTTCATGTTTATTTCAGATAGCCTCTAAACCAACATTTGTGTTTAGTCAGGAACAGATACAAACAGAGCAAGAGAGAAAAGTGACACAGCCTGTATTCAGTTGGTGATCATGACATGATAAAATCATGTCAGGTCCAACTGACATGAAAGTTATTTCTCCCTCAAGGAGCCCATCTTTACACCTAAAAGACTTTCCAAATCCTCCCAAACCACCTTGCATTTAACTATTTTGTATACATATGTATTGATTCACTTTACATTTACTGGATATGATTTTTTAACATGTTCAGTACTTGTCAACTCCCTCATTAAAGTATAAGCTCCTATGAATAGTAACTGTTTCATTCTTTTGCTTATATGGCCTAGCAAATAGTAGGTGCTCAATAAATTACCTGTTGCTTGATTAATATTTTTTTTGAAGGCTTAGAGAGAAAAGAGTGGTTCCATTATGTGTCCTTTCCCATGAAGACTCCAATAAGGCTGCATATGCAGAATGTACTTACTAAAACTTGCTAACTAGATTCTTTTATCCTCTTTACACTGTAAGTTTCTTAAAACAGGGATATGACATTACAAAGTATCCAACAAACTAATTTGAGCAAGAAGATTCAAAAATACTATTGAAATATGTAGAGAAGTTTGATCTGATGTTGTACCAAGATGGTGGAGTAGCAAGAAGAAATAAAGCATTCTTCTCCATAAATTTTCCCAAAAGATCTAGAAAACATATCAGACAAAATTCTTATAAAAAAATACAAGAAAAAAAATCACAGAATCATTTTTCCCGAAAGACAGAAAGAGATCATCACACTGGAGGTCCAGCCAATAATGCACATGGTTGAATAAAAGTTAGAAGCCAGAAGAAGTCTCAGATCCAACAGAGGACCTAAATTTGTATAGAGCACAGGAATAAGTGTGTCAACTGGCAGCTCTGCTGCTCATTACCCAATTCTGGGTCAAAAATCCAAATGACTCATAATAGGGCCTAAGTATAGTTCCAGGTTGAGGTGAAGTCATGAACTATGTACTGAGCAAGTAGCAGCTTCTAACTTAGTCTAAAATCTACAAGGGAAGAGCCAGGACAGGAATCTAGCACTTGCTGACTGAGTCTAGCATTTGTCTTCTGAAACTTCAAATGCAACAAGCCCACAGGTCTGTTGCTCATCCTCAAACTCAGGTCAGGAACTTTTCAGAAGTCAGACAAAGGGGGCAGTGATGAGATTTTGATCAGACTGAATATACTGAAAGCTTTTAGGTTCTCAGCCTAAGCTGCCCCTGAGATCTTGGAATAACACCAGCAATCAACAGGCCAGGAAAGCAGCAACAGGACCGGCCCAGACATTCTAACCAAAGGTGTGCAGAGAATGATCATAACGTAAAAGTTTCTGCATGAATTGATGATGCTAAGTAATGTGAGCAGAACCAGGAAACATTGTTCACAGTAATAACAACACTATACAATAATGAACTTTGTAGAGTTAGCTCTCTTCAGCAATGCAATGATAAAGGACAGTTCCAAAAGATCCATGATGGAAAATGCTAACCACATCCAGAAAAAGAACTACTAAGTCTAAATACAGATTAAAGCACACTATTTTCATTTTTTTTCTTTCGTTCAGATTCTTCTTTCATGACATGACTAATGTGGGAATATATTTAAAATGTTTGTACATGAATAATCTATATCTGATTGCTTGCTGTCTTGGGGAAAGCAAGGAGAGATGGAAAAATAATTGGAACTCAAAATCTTATAAAAGTGAATGTTGAAAACTATCATTACATGTAATTGGAAAAAATAAAATACTATTAAATTTTTTTTTAAATCTGCAAAGACTAAAGAAATAACAAAGTCTAAAGTAAGGAAATAGGCTGGAATAATGAGCAAACTATTAGTGTGATAAGGACAATCCAAGACACAAAACCAAGAAGAGAATGACTTCAAAGCATCTTAAAAGCACACAAATTTCTGCACACTACAATTCTTCAGAGATAAAGTAAGAATCAGGGGCAGCTAGGTGGCACAGTGGATAGAGTACCAGCCCTGAAGTCAGGAGGACCTGAATTCAAATTTGACCTCAGACTTCCTAGCTGTGGGACCTGGGCAAGTCACTTAAACCCAAATGCCTCAGGAAAAAAATAAAATAAGATAAAGTAAGAATTAAATGAGAGCATTTAAAGAAAAAAATGGAAAAGAAATGAGAATTATGGAATAAAGAATTGGGAAGATTAGTTTGGCACAAAAGGATCAAGAACCACCATGAATATTATAATAAAAAAAGATTAATAACTTTGTGAAACAAGAAATAATAAACAAATTTTTAAAAATGTAATCATAGCAAAAAAAATTACAGAGTTGAGACATAAAAAGTTTGTTTTGTTGGGGGTTTTTTTGGTGTCACAGAATTGAAAACTGAGGGAGTTACCCATCAGGTGGGAAATGACTGAACAAATTATGGTATATAACTTGAAGAAATATTATTATGCTAAAAGAAATGTAAAAGGGGATGGTTTCTGAGAAACTTGGTAAGACTTATATGAACTAATACTAAGTAAAATGAACAGAACCAGAATTATTTATACAAGAACATTTATACTATTCATACAATGTACAAACAGCTTAGCAACACAGATCAGATTCCAGAAGGAATCATGATCAAATATGCTATCAATTTCCTGAGAAGTGAAGCTTTTTGTGGAGAATAAGACTTTTTTTTTTGGGAGGAATGGCAACATGGGGATTTGTTTTGCTTAATTAGAGTTGTTTAAAGCAAGAACTTAATTTTTCTTTCTCAATAAGGTGAGGGGGAAGATTAAAAGGGACAGAACGAAGATTTTGGTCAACTGAAAAATTTTAAAAAGAAAAGGAAATCTGGCATTAATTTGTATCAGTAAAATTATCTTTATAAATAAATCTACATCAGCAAAATAACGGTTTGGTCATGTATACTTATTGTGTATCTAATTTATATTTTAATATATTTAACATCTACTGGTCATCCTGCCATCTGGGGGAGGGGGTGGGGGGTAAGAGGTGAAAAATTGGAACAAGAGGTTTGGCAATTGTTAATGCTGTAAAGTTACCCATACATATAACCTGTAAATAAAAGGCTATTAAATAAAAAAAAAAAAAAAAAACCAAATAAATCTACATTTACATGAAAGACTAAGTTAAAAAAATAGTGTAGTGTAAAAAAGAACTAGAAGATTTTGTTGGAGAGGTAGATTTTGTCACAAAGCTTTAGTTATTCATAAGTTATCTTGGATAAATTATTTGACCTCTCTGGATCTCATTTTCCTCAATTGAAAAAAACTAAGAGATGATCACAAAAGTCCTTTCCAACTTAAACAGTGTAAGAAAATTGGGCCAGAAATTAGTGGACTGTTTGTTAATAAGACATTAATCTTTTCTTTGAATATTATGAACCATGGTGAAAGACATGGTGAAAAAAAAATTGCATGACAGAAAAGTAACACCTTTGAAAGGGAAGCCTAAGGGGAAAGTAAAAAAGAAACAAATCCAACTCTGTACAGAGAAGTAAGTTAGGAGAACAAAGTTCCTAATGGCATTACCAAGACTTTGATCCATGTCCACTATAACTCGATGGTTACTAAATGACCTCCTTGCTGTTGCTGGGTAGTCTATGTAACTCGGCGTTTTTTCCAGTCTGTGTTGTGCAGCACAGGGAAGAAAGTTTCCTGTAAATACAGAAGCACATTTTCCCTATTACCTTTTTTGCAGGGTTAGCGTATCTACTGGAGTTTGGTCTCCGCCTGGGGAAGACCAGGATTCTCCTTCCCTAAAGGAACTTGGTGCGTTACATCCTTCTGATGAGGTTAAGCCCCAGACTACTGACCTTTGAAGGTAATTGACATTTTTATGAGTTATTCAAAGGTCCAGGGCACTTAAAGGGAAAAAAAAAACCCATTTATTTACAGGACGGACAAAGCTCCATTTCCTCTTTTATTAATGCGATTGACACTGTCTCCTACGGTTTTTGGTGGGGAAGGAGATAACTAGATATATAATCGAGGAGAGCACGGGGCAGGCGGGGAGAGTGGGGAACGAACATCTGGCAAGGAGGGGTCCCGTAAGCCTCCCCGGAAACAGAAACCAGACCCTGCCCACCCACTACCTGCCCGCCCCAAGCATTTGCGATCGGTCGAACTGGGTCGGGAAACAGACTCCCAGGTCGGCCCAACAGGACAGGTTGGCCCCAGCTGTTCTTCTCCCAGCCGAGGTCGCGTCCAGGCGACTCCCCGGCCGCGCCCCGCCCGAGCCCTCCCCGCCCCGCTCCGGCCGGCGGCGGATGAAATCTGACCTGAGCGAAGGAGCCCCAGGCCCGCGCCGCCGAGCCTCCTCTTCAGTGCCGACACCGTCCTCAGCGCCATCTTTGGCCAGACAGGGGGCCTGAGCCCTGGCCCCGGGAGAAGGGCAGGACGAGGGTGGGAGGAGGCGGGGCAAGGCCGCCTCCGGGCACCCTATAGATGCGGGGCGGGGCTTAACGACCGCGGGTACGCCCCGTCTCCATCAGCCCTGGCCTCCCCTTCCCACCTCCCGGCTACAGGGACCGGGGCGCCCGGAGATGCTCCGAGAGGAGCCCTCCCGACCTCCTGCAGCCCGTGGGGCGTTCAGCTCCCTCGCAACTCTTCCCGCCAAACCATCCTTGGCTCGCCCTGGCTCCTCGCCAGGCCCCAGGGATGCGGGCAAAGGTCTGTGCCTCCACCTGCGGGGGTTTCCTGCGAGTGCCATCCCCGCGGGGAGCCTTTTCCCCTAACGCTGCCCCAGTCTGCGCCGGGGCCGCTCTTGGCGGGGCTCCCGCGGTCAGATGGGCCGCCCTCCCGGGCTTCCCGCTGTGAGCCCGGCTTTTCCGCCGCGGCCAGGCCGCGCCCCACTGCGGTAATCCGGACTACAGATGCTGCCGAGGCAAACATGGCTGTCGTTAAGCCCTGCTACATTGTAGACTGCCCGCTCACAAGAGAGCGTCCTATCTAATCTTTGTAAACCTCCAGGCCGCAGCCTGGGCTCTAGCTAGCTTTCTCCACAAACATATCCATGTTGTGCCTTTTGGCCGTGGATACATTTAACAACGAAGCATTTTTCATTAGCCTGGAGCAGCTCGGTGGTACTACCTGGGACTCGGAGTTGTCTCAGACACTGTCCTTAATTTCTTGGCTTAAATTTTGCCATGGGAGGATCGCATAAGTTAATATTTAAAATGTTTTTGTAAAACTTTTTGTAAAACTTCTTATCGTTATTATTGTCTATGGTGTCCTAACGTTAAATGCGCTTTCCCCAAGACCCTAGGAAAGGACGTTGGAGGCCGGCCTGTCTCCCTCGTTTTACAAACGAGCAAAGAGAGAGAGGGATTTAAGTGAGTTGTCTGCTTGACTTCAAAGTCAGCACCGTACTTTTATGCTTTGAGTTACCTACCTGCGTCAATATTTATTTATTGCTGTTGAGTCCTGTGCCATTCCTCTGTGATCCAGTTTGGCGTTTTCTTGGCAAAGACACTGGAATGGTTTGCCATTTCCTTCTCCAGCTCATTTTATAGATGAAAAAAAAAATGAGGCAAACAGAATTAAGGGTCATACAGAGGCCAGATTTGAATTTAGGAAGATGAGTCTTCCTGACTTCAAACCTAGTCCTATATATATCTTTACCATCTATAGCTGCCCCAGTTTATTCCATGTATGCATATATATTCACACAAATGTAATCTGCACATATTTTTACATATAAAGGCATATAATATATGATATAAAAATGAACTATTTATTCATGTTCAATGTTTATAGATGTTATAATACAATATAGTATTTATAATATATAAATGTTTTATATGAAATGTGTCATATATTAAAATGTATCATATATAACATATAACAAAGTTGAACTTACTGTACAGGCATATTTTAAAAACATATATACACAATGTACACGACTATGCATCTATCATATGTACAAATATTATACATGTTATATATAAATAAATATTATCCCTTAGATCACTACCTTGTTGTGATGGAAGAACTTGCATAACTCAGTTGTGAGAAATAAAATTGGAAGGCTTTGTTTCCACAGTTGAAAAGTTTCAGTTTCACAGCTTTTCCCTCTGTTGGTAGGAAAGAATGTGATATAAGCTTTAGGGTCAGTACATCCTGGCTGAAGAGAATTAAAGAATGTCTTATCAACAGAAGTAGGTGCTGGTTGAATGCAAGTGACCTGAGTTTATGCCCAGGGCAAGCTAAATTTTAATTAAGCATGCTTAATAACCCTGATGTATATTAATTTCTTCCTTATGGAGGAGACATCCACCATTTTTGAACATGTGATGATGTGGCAAAGGGAGGGGGAACATGGAAACATATCAAGGAGTGTATGTAGAGGAAGTATCATGAAATGTTATATTTTGGAAGGATCTTCCTCTAATGGAAATCCTGAGGAGTAGGAATTGGAGTTAGGGTTGGAGTACAGAAAATTATGACTACATCTGGCTTTAGTAAACTGCATGTGTGCTCTCTTAAACGTATATCACTTGCTTCTTGCAAGAAACATAATAAAACTTACCTCCACTCACTCCAAGTATTTGAATCTGAAGTTTTCACTTCTAACCTATGAATGAAACTATGTTAAGTCTTCCCATGAATGGGAATGAAACTATGATGTGCAGGTTTGGAGAAGGAAATAGCAAAAACACTCCACTATCTAACTAACATCCCTCATGAATATGAAGTGGAGGTAATTAATAGATTTAAAGAATTTGATCTGATAGATAGAATGTCTGAAAAACCATGGTCAGAGATTCACAAAATTATACAGAAGGCAGCAAAAAAAAATTTTTTTCTAAAGAAAAAGAAAAGCAAGAAAGCAAAATGGCTGTCTGATGAGGCTTTACAAATAGCTGAGGAAAGAAAGGGAAAAGGAAAGGGAAAATGGATATACCCACCTGAATGTACAATTCCAGAGAATAACAAGGAAAAATAAGATTTTCTGAAATGAGCAATGCAAAGAAAAAGAAGAAAATAGAATGGGAAAGACAGATTTCTTTGAAAATTAAAGATATTGTGACATTTAAAGACATTTTAGAGATGGAATTTCTGGATTTTTAAATTATTTTAGAAATAAGGCCAGCAGATTATTAATCAAAGGAAGATTATGGTACACAATCATGGCAGAGTCTCAAATATTATATGCACTTCCAATAAGTAGCTGACGTCAACCCATCATTATATTACTCTTGGACAGGGAAAATATCTCTATACCAGATCATTTCCAACCTTAGGCTATCTAAAAAAAAGGATCTGTTTTCACTCAAGCTTGAGTAGAACTCATTGGATTTCCCTCTTAGTTGTAAGGTTGGGTGTTGGACTCAAATCTGAAGAGTTAAAGCAATCTTATCAGTAAGATAACTAAGAAAACTAAACTTTTAAAAATGAATAATTTGGAAAAGAGGAGACCTCTGAATCTCCCCAAGATATTAATAATCATTTCAATGTCAAGGAAAAGGTTCTTGCAAAAATGAGCATGATAAAAGACAAAAATGGTAAGGATTTAACAAGCAGAAAAAATTAAAAAGAGATGACAAGAACAAAAGAACTATACAAGAAAAATATGCAAGGTGCTTGTGGTTATTGGTTTTGAGATTAAAGAATGAAGTCAAGTGGGCCTTAGCATTACTAGCAATAAGGTTAGTGGAGGAGACAGAATTTCAGTTGAGCTACTTAAATTCTAAAAGATATTATTACGGTGCTTCAGTCAATATGACTGACAACTTTGCACAGTTTTTCCTCCCTTAAGTCCAATCCATGCACAAGTCAAGACTGCATCCTTTGATGCCATTGGTCCTCTTTGAGAACAAAAATATTCATTATGCCAGAAAATTTGGAATATACAACAGTGGACACTGGACTGGAAAGATCAATTAATCTTAAAGGACAATGCTAAAGAAGGTTCAAATTACTGAACAATTGTGCTCATTTCACATATCAACAAAGTTATGCTTAAGATTCCTTAAGCTAGACTTGAGCAATATGTGAATTGAGAATTTCCAGAAGAGCAAACTGGTTTTCAAAGGGGCAAAGGAACTAGAGACCAAATTATCAACATATGATAGATTATGGAGAAAACAAAGGAGTTCTAGAAAAAACAAAACATTTATTTCTGCCTTGTTAACTACACTAAAGCCTTTGACAGTGTGGATCCTAACAAAATGTTGCAAGTCCTCAAAGAGATGGAGTACCAGATCATCTTGTTTCCTGATCAACCTGTTTGCTGACCCAGAAGCAACAGTTAAAACCAAACATGGAACAATAAATTATTTTAAGATTGGAAAATATATAGACAAATCTATATGTTGCCACTTAATTTATTTGCAGAGAAGCCATTCCCCAATTAATAAATGATCAAAGGATATGAACAGATGAAAAAATAAAAGCCATTTCTACTCATATGAAAAAAAAATGCTCTAAATCACTATTGATTAGAGAAATGCAAATTGAGACAAATCTGAGGTACCACTTCACACCTCTCAGATTGGCTAACAGGAAAAAATGATAAATGTTGGAGGGATGTAGGGAAAACTGGGACACTAATGTATTGTTGGTGGAGTTGTAAAATGATCCAACCATTCTGGAGAGCAACATGTAACTCTGCCCAAAGGGCTATCAAACTGTGCATACTCTTTGATCCAGCAAATGTCTCTACTGAATCTGCATCACAAATATATTACAAAAGAAGGAAAAGAACCCAAATGTGCAAAAATATTTGTAGGGAAATGGAGTGGATGCCCATCATTTGGGGAATGACTGAATAAGTTATGGTATATGAGTGTTATAGAATATTATTGTTCTATAAGAAATGATGAATAAGCTGATTTCAGAAAAGCCTGGGAAGACTTAACATGAACTGATGCTGAGTGAAATGAGCAGAATCAAGAGAACATTTTACACAGTTAACAAGATTATATGATGTGATGGACTTGGCTCTTTTCAACAATGTAGTGATCTAAGGCAATTTCAATAGATTTGTGATGGAAAGAAAGTACCATCTGCATCCAGAGAGAATTCTGCAGACTGAATGTGGATCAAAGCACATAGTACTTACACCTTTGTTGTTGCTTTTATTCTTTTTTCTTCTTTGTGGTTTTTTCCCTTTTGATTTTTTCTTGCACAGCATGATGACCATGGAAATGTTTAGGAGAATCATACATTTTTAACCTATAACAGATTGCTTGCTCTCTTGGGGAGAAGGAGAAAAATTTGGAACACAAGATTTTGCAAAGGTCAATGTTGAAAATTATCTTTGCATATATTTGGAAAAAAAGAACTAAGGATAAACTAATATGCAGATGACAGCATGCAAAATTTAAGACTGGTTAAATAAAAAAAAAAAAACTGAATAAAGGTTGTGGGGAGTGGCAACTAGATGGAATCTGCCTTTAACCTAAGAATGGCTGGAGCTGAACAGAATTGACCAAGACTGGTGTGTCAAGGATTAAAGTAGTTTAATTAATTTCAGAGTGAGAAAAACACTTGCGGAAGCCCTCCTCCCTCAGTCCCCTTTCTGAGTAGTAACATGGAGGGATAAAAGTAGTACTTTATATAAATGGGGTGATCCATGACATAAGCTCATTCTTAAGTCTTGAGTAGCACTTTCCTTTGCAGGTTCACATATGGACAATGCAGGTGCTCCTATATCCTCTGGCAATAGTCTCCAAGTTCATTATCTCACAGCGGGGTACAGACTCAAGAGGTAGCATGGTAGTACCTAGCTAGCTTCACTTAGTAGTTACAAGAAATAGGAACAGTTAGCATGTCAAGAGATGTGATGGATTAATTGCTTCTGCCTCTCAAGTCCCTGAAAAAACAGGGGGAACTCCCTCAAGGAACGCCTAGTGCTAGTCAAAGCAATACAATTTGCCAGTGTGAGATCATCTAGAGTGCAAAGGACTGTTATGTTAAGCTGAGTCAAAGGTTATGTTACATTTTAGTAACTCAAAAGAGCTTTTGAAAAATATACCCTATAAACACAAATTTTTTTTTTTCCTGAGGCAATTGGGGTTAAATGACTTGCCCAGGGTCACACAGCTAGGAAATGTCACAAAATTATTTTCTAAGTCTGTCTGCAAAGCGTAACCTTGCTGATACATGTGACAAACTGAGTAGAATGAGATGATCAATTTGAAAGTAATGTTTTTATTAAGGGAGGAACTGTGGCAGTTAGTGAATTGGTCTTGGAATATACTAGCTAAATAATATATTAAGACACCAAGGACAAAAAAACCCTCAACTCCTATAGAGGAAAGGTTCAACACAGCAGGTGGGAGATGATCAGTCTGAGTAATATAATATAGAGTACTAGACTTAAGAATCACCAGAATAGGTTTCAAGCCCCAAGTCCCCTAATTTAGGCATTGATCCATACTTAACGCCGTACACCAAGATAAGGTCAAAATGGGTTCATGACCTAGGCATAAAGAATGAAATTATTAATAAATTAGAGGAACATAGGATAGTTTACCTCTCAGACCTGTGGAAGGGGAAGGTCTTTATGACCAAAGCAGAACTAGAGATCATTACTGATCACAAAATAGAAAATTTCGATTATACCAAACTGAAAAGCTTTTGTACAAACAAAACTAATGCAGACAAGATTAGAAGGGAAGCAATAAACTGGGAAAATATTTTTACAGTCAAAGGTTCTGATAAAGGCCTCATTTCCAAAATATATAGAGAATTAACTCTAATTTATAAAAAATCAAGCCATTCTCCAATTGAAAAATGGTTAAAGGATATGAACAGACAATTCTCAGATGAAGAAATTGAAACTATTTCTAGTCATATGAAAAGATGCTCCAAGTCATTATTAATCAGAGAAATGCAAATTAAGACAACTCTAAGATACCACTACACACCTGTCAGATTGGCTAAGATGACAGGAAAAAATAATGATGATTGTTGGAGGGGATGTGGGAAAACTGGGACATTGATTCATTGTTGGTGGAGTTGTGAACGAATCCAACCATTTTGGAGAGTAGTTTGGAACTATGCTCAAAAAGTTATCAAACTGTGCATACCCTTTGATCCAGCAGTGTTACTACTGGGATTATATCCCAAAGAGATTATAAAGAAGGGAAAGGGACCTGTATGTGCACGAATGTTTGTGGCAGCCCTTTTTGTAGTGGCTAGAAACTGGAAACTGAATGGATGTCCATCAGTTGGAGAATGGCTGAATAAATTGTGGTATATGAAAATTATGGAATATTACTGTTCTGTAAGAAATGACCAACAGGATGATTTCAGAAAGGCCTGGAGAGACTTACACGAACTGATGCTGAGTGAAATGAGCAGGACCAGGAGATCATTATATACTTCAACAACAATACTATATGATGACCAGTTCTGATGGACCAGGCCATCCTCAGCAACGAGATCAACCAAATCATTTCTAATGGAGCAGTAATGAACTGAACTAGCTATGCCCAGAAAAAGAACTCTGGGAGATGACTAAAAACCATTACATTGAATTCCCAATCCCTATATTTATGCACACCTGCATCTTTGATTTCCTTCACAAGCTAATTGTACAATAATTCAGAGTCTGATTCTTTTTGTACAGCAAAATAATGTTTTGGTCATGTATACTTATTGTGTATCTAAGTTATATTTTAATATATTTAACATCTACTGGACATCCTGCCATTTAGGGGAGGGGGTGGGGGGGGGGTAAGAGGTGAAAAATTGGAACAAGAGGTTTGGCAATTGTTAATGCTGTAAAGTTACCCATGTATATATCCTGTAAATAAAAGGCTATTAAATAAAAAAAAATAAAAATAAAAAAAAAAAAACCAAGTCCCCTAATTTAACTATGCAAATTAGAACGTCAGGAAACCTTTCTAAGCGTTTCTTAGTAAAATGCTGCTGCTTGCATTAGCTACCTTACAAAGTGCTTTATAAATTGTTGATTTTTCCTTTTTCCAAGGATCAGACTTAGAGCTAGAGGAATTTAGAAGTTACCTAATTTTATATAACCGGACCCAGAAAGGTGTTGGGCTTGACTCCTCTCACTTCACATATCCAATCTGTTGCTAAGGTGGTTTCTACCTTCATGTCTCTTTAATTGTCCTTTCTCTCTGCAGCCACCATACTGGTTCAGGCTCTTGTCCTTTAATTATTTCAAGAACCTTTTTTTATTGATCTCCCAGCCTCAAGCTTCTCCTCACTCCTATTCACCTCGATTCAGCTGCCAAAGTAATTTTCCTAATACACCTTCTGGCCATATCACTCCTGCCCATTAACTCAATAAACTCCCATGGTTCCTCATTCCGTCTAGGACAAAGTCTACAATTCTGTTTGGCTTACCATTGCAGCCCGATTCTTTTCTCTTGTATACTTTTTATATTTCCTTCCCTACTTGGAAGCTAGAGTCTACAATTCAGCTATACTGGCTGATTTACTATTCTTTTTGTCTTTTCAATGGCTTTCCCCACATACTAGAAAAATTCTTCTCACCTACTGGTTTTCATCTCCAATTTCACTTTCTGTAGGCCTTTTCCAGTCTTCCCATCCCCCGGTACTTTCCCATCTACTCTGTATATATTTTACAGTTTACGAGTTATCTTCTCTCATTAGAATGTGAGCTATCTGAGGTTAGGAGCTGTTTTTTGCCTTTCTTTGTATTCTTAGTTTTTACATCAGTATCTGAAGTCAGATCCTCCCGACTCCAGGCCTGGCCCAGGTCTCCCTCACTTAAATCCAATTCACTTGAATATCCTGGTATCGCCACCTTGGTATCATGGTCCTCTTCTAGAATGAAGGACAAACTTCTGTGAGCAGTAGAAGCTGTCCCGCACTGGGAACCTAACTGGAACCACAACCACAGCTCTTTTTTTTTTTTACTTTCCCTTCCCTCTGTTCAATAAGTATCATATCTTTCTTTACTGGTTATCTGCCCAAAGGAATGTAAATTTTGATTATGGAAACCTCAAAAGATGTCTTAAGAGTTTCTGGCTAGGATCATGATTTAAACTCAAAATTTATTGGCCAACATTAGATCCCTGGCCAAGCCCCACTTGCTCCTCAGAGCCCAGTCCATCTATTCATATTTTTTATTCAGCTATCCTGAACAAATTATTGAACCAGAGGATTTGATTGAAAGAAATATAGCCTCCAATTTCAAATCCAGTGATTTTCTCTGGGGCACCACTAAATTACTGTTTGAGGCCATTTTGGAATAAAGTTGGATCCATTTGAGGGGAGGCAAAAGCAACACTAAAGCCTGTTTCACTTTGTCAAAAACAAAGGAGAACAAAAATTCTAACCTGGAGCTACAGAGAATTCTGAGCTCTTGCTACAAAAGCTTCTCTGAGATCTTTATTTTTTAAATTTCTGACTGAAAGGTACCAGCACATCAAGTATACTATGACTATGATCCTTCTGTGGGTTTATTTTAGAATAGACCCCGACAAAAAAGTAACCCAAGAGGTCTGTAAAGAATCAATGAAACCATTATATTTCAACCCTTGAGGTTTATTCAATACGATTTTCTTCCATTCTACACAACAAAAGTACAAACACAACATTATCTAAAATACTACAAAGATACAAAACTCAACACAGAAATTTCCTAGTATCGACTGTACAATAAAAGCCAAGATGCAATTTACATTTTGCAAAATTAACCTGTTAGTTTTTCAAGAGGCCACAGCCTGAAAGGGCTGACTCCTTGATGAGGCAGCACCCAGGGGCTGGCCTATAATCTGGTTACCAATTTTTGAGAGATGGTCACTGGTGTGTGTAATAAGAACCACTTACAGCAATGAGTAAGGAGTGAAATGAAAAAATCTATATTTCCCAGGGTCTTCTGGACCTCAAAATCAGGAGAAAAAAAAAAAATTTCAAAGCAGCAGACTGACTGTTGGCCTCGCTTTAGCAGGAGATAAAGTGGACATCAGCCTGGCCAAAAAGCAAGCATCAAGTCTTCATATTTGTCAAAAATTTACTTAGAGAGAAGGGGGGAAAACACACACACAAAACACTGCCACTTTGGGGTGGACAGGGCTTCAGCATCTTGATCTTTTCTTTGCTTGATCTGGCTCTGCTGTTTTCCTGATTTTCTCAGAAGTTAACAGCTGAGCTTTCTGTTTGGGCCAGAAAAAAAGTATTTAGATTGCAATTCTGAACCTTCAATATTCCTGTGAGCCAAAATCAGCCCTGAGAAATGAATTAAATTTGTTGTCTAGAAGCTTTCAAGGACAGGGAGACATCCAATGCATTAAACCTTTGCTAGTCAGTCCTTGGTTCCCATTTTTTCTCTCCCCTACCCTCAGTACAAATGCTCCAATATTGTTTGTATTGAATCAAATTTAAGTTACAAGTGAGAACAGCTGCCCTGCTTTATCGGGAAGAATTGGAGCTAGAGCGGCTGCGGTGGCGCCGGCGGCCTGGGGAGCGTGATCGTCGGCGGACAGGAGATCTGCGCCTAGGAGATCGGGACCTATTGGAAGGAGAAAACTGCATTAGAACAAACTGAAAAAAGGGTGTTCAAGGATGTAAAACTGCTATATGGCTTCTTACATGTGACTTCAACTCTTATCTCTCAAGATTGAGCCAATGAGGAAAATATTTTTTCTTTTAAGAGTCTCCAGAGAATGGGGCATCAAGATGGCATAGTAGATAGAGTATCAGCCCTGGAATGAGGAGGACCTGGGTTCAAATCTGGCTTCAGACATTTAATACTAGCTTAAGTGACTCTGGGGAAGTCACTTAACTCCAATTATCTCACTAAGGGGGGTGGGGGTGGGGGAGAGGAGACTCTCTGGAAGAAATTGCATTTTATTGTTCTCCAAGGTACAAAAGAAGCCAACAGGTAAAAAGTGTGTGTGTATGTGGGTGTGTGTGTACTAAGGGATCACAATGTTTGTGTTTTACAGCATAGGAAGTGTTACTGGGCAAATCAAACAAAAAAAATCCCATAGTTTTTGGCTATTGACTTCATTACTATCAACACAGTGAAAGCGAGATCTTTCTGAAGATACACAAAGGTTGGCTCTGTCTCTAGTACTTTCCTCTTAATCCTTTATTTACGCCTTCCCTTTTATCTTCGAATAGCTGTCCCTATTTAATTTTTGTTTTGTGAGGAACAACCATTCTTTTAAAAACCAAAATCTTGTGCTTAAACCTTTGAATTCTTTCCTAGCAAGTATTCAGTAAGCCCCAAAGACAGGACCTGTTAAGCAAGATTCTTAGTACTAGGTACACCCCCTCCCCCCCATAACAATAATGGTAACCTGCCTTTGTTAGGTCACATTTGTAGTATTACGTGCACTTACAGATAATATATTTTTAAGAAATCTATTGAGGATCCTTAGAGCATTCAGAAAAGGACAATCAAGATAGTGGAGAATCTAGAAGTCATGTCATGAAGACAGGCCAACACATATAAGACCACAGATTCATGAAAATGTTTACCTTCTCCTCATTCGTGGCGGTGATCTACGCCACATTGGGGGTGGTGGCAACATCCTTCTGGGTGGGCTAAATCGTCTGGGTGGGGGCCTGGGCCAGGGGGCCAGCACTGCAGTGGCTGTTATCTCCTGACCATCAATTTGTCCTGTTAAGAAAGGATCCATACTAAATCAGACAATGAAACAAAAGACAAGTTACAGAGATCCTCTCTGCTGTTGGGGCAGCTAGATGGCACAATGAATACCACATTAAGCTTGCAGTTAGGAAAAAGTGAATTTGAATCCAGCTTTAGACATTTACAAGCTGTGTGACCCTGGGCAAATCATTTGACCTGGTTTACCTCAATTTCCTCATCTTTAAAATAAGCCAAAGACAGGTAACAAAGACTTGGACAGACTGAAATAACTAAACAATCTCTGCCTTTAAATCCTTGTTTCAGGACCTATGATCTAGAGGCTTCAGGTGGCAGCAATAACCCCCCTGCCCCCCCAATTTTTGCTCACATCCAGGTTAGAGACCTCACTGGATCTCCATCTGCTAGTCCAATGACAATATATAACTAGCATAGAATATATGTAAAGGAATAGCTCCAGAATGACAAAAATATCATAGTAGCTACTATGAAATCATCACCCATTTTACTTGAACAAATGGAGCATGGCTTTGAACTACTCTGGACTTTAATTTATAAATACTATCCAACACTAAAGTATTGTTATGATTTATTGTAGCTAAGGGGAAAATCCTATGCTATGTGAGCATCAAGACTGAAATAAAATACAAAGAAACCTCAGTTAAAAATCCTCTCCAAACAAATTCTCAGATCAAGGTGATGATATTCTTAACAAAACAAGAAAATTAAAAATTTCCCCCCACAATTTAATTAATGTAAGACCAGGGCTTAGATTCAGAGGACACGAAGGGCAAAAGTTCCTAAACCAGACGCAGAGGAGGAAATCAGTAGGCTTTCTCCTCTTCCTCTCTCCCTTTTTCAGTTTCCCTGTGGTGCTTCTTCACTACAATAAAGGAGGCATGCTTCTGTATAACCAGAATGAAACGCCAAAGAAAACAGTCAGCATGGTTTACTAGAAATAAAAAGAACCTAAAAGATACTCGGCTCTTGTGCTAATTTGCCATAAGATTTGGGCTAAGTAAATTCCTATTCCTTGGACCTTGTTTCAAGTGTAAAATAAAGGAACTGGACTAAATTTCTATATTGCTGGGCTACATAAGGCCCTGGACAAAAGATGCTTCATGCACCTCCCCATCTTGTATGCTAGCCCTGCTTCCTTTTCTATGTACTTTCTTGGTTTTAGAATATATCCCTGTGCCTCCCATATTACTTCTAAAATATTTATATGATTAGATTTCTGTCAATAAGATGTATTGTTAGAACATAGCCTCTTAATAATAAAGACACTGCTTTATGTTTTTTCTTTATCTGCTTTATCTCCTGGGCCTATACTGTGGAAACTGCAGTGGATATTAGCATTACCCCACAACTTGATATTCCTATTTCTAGCTGGTCAAAATAGTTCATTTTATTTAACAAAAGTAGCCAAGATGTATTTGGCTGTACTCCAAATTCTGGAAGGAAGTCTTCTTTCTCAGTGTGCAAAAGTCGTTTCATGTGGAAAAATAACCAGACCTGAGTGGACAATATAATCTTGTTTGGAGGTTAGTGTTTCCCAGGTTTCCTCCAGCCATTTTAGGTGCCTTCAACAAACCCTGAATAATAAGGATCTGAAAAGGATGAGGAGAAGTGGACAAGGTCACATATAATCCCTGTCTTATGACAAACCGCACTCCATAGGTTAGATAGGAAGGATTACAAAACCAATTTTACCTCATGAAGACAGGTTGACTAAATGATTCTAAGTAAGGGGAATGAAGGGGAGAGTAAAGGCTAAGAGCAGTGAACTATGTATACACAGGTAGGGCAAACAAAGGGGATGCCAGCTGGAGCATGTTGAACAGAACACCAGAAAGTTTGAAGAGAAATGGAAGGCGCAGACTGTTTAGAATACGATATACAAGACTAATTCGAGGGGAGAGCTGGAGGAAGAGCTAAGAGGGGGCAATTGGATCAACTTGCTCATAAAGTAACTTGGGGCCGAATCAGGGCAGCAGGCCTAGTATCAGGAAAGACTCAAGTTTAAATCTGACCCCAAACATTTACTAGCTACATGACTGGACAGAAGCATCACTGAATCTCTGCCTGTCTTAGCTCCCTTTTAAATAAAATATTACCTTCCTCCTAGGACTGTGAGAACAAAATCCTATTAGGGGCACTTTAGAAACCTTAAGAGAGTAAATTATTGCTAGCTATCAGTAAATACAAGAAAAGGTAAGATGGTAGTGCTGTGAAAGCAGGACCATTAGAGTTTCCTGAAGTGAGAAATCTGGAATAAAGAGATGACAGAGGAGTCATGTTTTATCATGACCTTTTCCAGAGAGGCAAAAACGAGAAGCTAGAAGCAAATTAAAGGCCTATTCTCTAGCCTAAAGACTTACCTCCATCCATGTGCTTCAATGCCTTCTCAGCCTCATCTGGGTTTTCAAACTCCACATATGCATAGCCTTTAGATAAATGAGGATGCATCCTTTCCACAGGCATATCAATCATTTTAATTTTCCCGTAAGTGGAAAATATTTCCATGATGTGATCCTAGGAGATATCACATAGAAATACAAGGAGATACATACATAGATAACTATTACAAAGGCAGTGCAGATGCTTTCTGCAATTCCCATCAAATTCTAACGTGAATGTTTCCTACCTACAGGGTAATCACCTGGTATCTTACCAGGGGTTTGAAAGTGTTATAATCCTTAAAAACAAAAGTCTAGAACAGACCAGTCATACTTTTATAACTGACATGGAGATAACTCAGTTCCATCCTTCAAACAAGGGAGTAGGTCCCTGGAGAGAGGAGCAATTTACCAGGTTTAAAATCTCATGACTGTTATTTGGTGACATGCCAAAGGGCAGCATGATGCCATGGGAAAGGCACTAGGTTGGAAAAGAAGTTCTAGATTCAAATCTCAGTTCTGCCATTTACTCAGGCAAGTCCTTTAACCTCTGATACTCAGTTTTCTCATTTGTAAAATTACAAGTATGGATTAAAATTTTTTCTTAAAGTCTTAAGTTTTTATTAATTTCTACCACCATAGTTATCCTCCATCTCTCTCATAGAGTCACACTGTATAACAGCTTTTTTAAAAGAGGAAAAAAATAATCACTGTAACTGAATGATACATTAAAAGTCGGAAGACACAAAGTGTGTTAACACTTGTGGATTTACTACCTCCAAGAAGGGGCAAGTTAAGGGTGTCCTTTCATAGTTCTTCATTCAAGTTCCATTTGACTGTTCTAATTTTGTGAATAATTTTTTATTTTTTTAGCGTGGTGATATTTTTTCTGTTTACATTGTTTTTGCATATACTGTTTTCTTGGCTCTGCTAACCACACTCCGAATCAGCTCATATACCATCTTTCCATACTTTTCTGTGCTCATATTTCTTTTCTTATAGCACAGTAACAATCATTGCATTTACAAACAACAATTTGTTTAGCCAACTCCCCAACTGTTGGACTTCTACTTTGTTTCCAATTCTTGGCTATCACAAAAAACACTGCTACAAATATCAAAGGTTTCCTTGAGATCTACATTTAGTAATGAAATCTCTAGTCATAAGGGTACCGACATTTTAGTTACTTTATCTACTGCCATTTTTATCATTTTTACCAATATGCAGGAGGTGAGGTGAAAGAGTTATATTGATTTTCATTTCTCTATTAGAGACCAAGTATCTTTTTAAAAATGTGGTTGTGAATACTGTGCAATTTTTCTTTTGAAAACTTCATATCCTTTGGTCATTTATCTCTTGGATGGTAGGTATTAGTTTTACATAGATTTGTTTTTATATCTTAAGATACCAAATTTTTAAGCAAAGAAATTTGATACAGATTTCCCTCCCCACCTGATCCTTTTTTATCCTAAGTTCATTAATATTGTCTGTGTAGAAGCTTTGCAGTTTCATGTAATCAAATGTATCTATTTTGCCTTTTGTGATTATTATTTCTCTCTTGTTAAGAATGTATCTCTTACCCACAACTGGGAGAGGGATGTTTTCTTTCTCTTCTAATTTTTGACAGTACAGTATGATTTTTAATATTAAGGTTTCATACCTATTTAGAATGTTTCATCAAGTATGGCATTAAAAATAGGGTTTTAACACAGTGTCCAATAACCTGCTTTTAAAAAAAAGTTAAGGACTTTTGGGGTAGAAGTTATTCATATCTCTCTGGTTCTAATGTTTAGGGTTCAATGATTACCAAGGGGATTAATCTAAATTTTCTTGACTATTGTTTATACTTCCTCTAGTTATTTATATTTAAGAGAAGCCCAATAAAAGGTCTATTTGTAAACATTCTAAAATAAACTAATTTAACTGAAAAAACTATACTCCAAATAGGACTTTTGGAAGAAGAGGATAAAGGCTGGAAGTGAAAATAAAACAAAAGTCCTACTTAAAAAAGATTATAAGGTTTATTAATGGTTCAAAAAATTCATTAGTTTGGAAATCCTTAGTTTCTGAATCAAGAATGTCCTGAATCACTTAACAATCTATCACATGTGAAACTAATCAATCATGGTTTACTTCACTGAGAGCAACCTCTCCCCCTATCTTCTTCTAAATCCAAAAGTTGTCCTGTGACTCACCATTGGAAATAGCCAGGAAATACTAGCTCTAATGTAAACATTGCAGAGAGACAAGAATCTGAAGTGGGTACTTAATAAGAAATGTCAGATGTTTAACAAACTCATTTTAAAGGTGAGAAAACTGAGTGTCAGTCACACAAAAGTAGAATTGGGCCCTGAAACCCAGGTTGGTGCATTCTAAATTCAAAGTTTTTTTTTTTTCCTAGAACAGTGTTTTGAAATTGGTATTATTTTGCATAATATCTATTACTTTCTTATGTCATATGTTGAGTTGGCTAGCACAACTAGAATTAACTAGTTTTTAACCCCTAGGACTAAGCAACATTCTGAAAGTAGGACACATACAAGTAAATGGTGCCTCAATGACTGCTTCCAAGGCTAATAATTTCTTACCTTTGTCACATTTCTAGTAAGCCTTCCAATATGTACTTTGGTGGGTTTGGGTGAAGGACTTCGTCTCTTCCGTTCTTTTTCATCCCTTTTAGGTGGTTTTGATCTGATTCAAAAAATACCAGACATTCCATCAACCTCTCAATTATGTCACCTAATAATTACAATTTCTCTATATCTTTAAGATGATGCAGAATTTCAAAGCACATGGTGATATGGTTCCAATTTCGTTTACAGTTAGTGTTTTATTTTTTTCCTTATTTTTAATATTCTTTTAAAAAACATTGAGTTCTAAATTCTATTCCTCCCTCCAACTCCTCTGCTACCCATCAAGAAGGCAAGCAATGCAACAATTATACAATGAAAAATTATGCAAAACATTCCCATGTTAGTTGTCCCATAAACAATCATCTAAAAACATCCCCTTCTCTTCATTTCTTATAGTATTTATAGTATACTAGGATGCAAATAATGTTTTCAAAAGAAGCCCTTTTCATTAAATAATAACATGCAATTTCTGGTAATCCCAAAGAGACTGCACAATTTTACTGAATGTTAACTAGTCACCATAAGTCCTTAAAAGACTTTTTTTCTTTATTTAGATCACACAAGGCAATTACTCTTAGGATTGTTTTGTCTTTTTGTATCCCCAGTGTGTAGCACAGTGCCTGGGATATTGTGGATACTTAATAAATGAATGATTGATTTTTAAAAAATCTGATGACTTTCTAGTCTATCAGGCTGCCAAATAATAGTTGATATTACTTCAAACATTCTGACTTTAGGGTAAAAAAAAAAAAATGCCACCCACACTCAAATTTTAAAAAATAGAAGAAAAAAATTTGGTAACTTTTCTCAGCTTACGTCATCACGTCACCAACCAATTGGCTATAGAGTATAATAGAAGAGACAGGAGAGATTTAGGTTAATACTCACTTGGAACGGGACCTCCTCCTATTGTCATGCCTTCTTCTAGAGGGACTTGGAGATCCAGAGGAACTGCTGGAACTGGAACTTCGGGAGGTGCTAGAACTTCCAGATCGGCTAGATGCAGAAGAAGAGCTGGAACCACTGCTAGAGCCAGTGCTAGTACTAGAGCCAGAGCTGGAGGTGGAACTGGATCGAGACCTGCTGAGTAATGAGGTGGAGAGGAATAAAAAGGCCACAGGCTGAACAGAAATGGGAAAAGAACAATTTTCAAACTGCAATTATTAAGATCTTAGGCTCAGTGGTAATGCTCTTAAAGAGAGAAGTCCACAGTTTTATTTTACTACTCTTTAGGGAGTAATATTACTTCTAATACCACAATGTCTCTATTTGTTGGGTTGATGAAGAAATTTAAGTAGAAACATTTAAGGTGAGGCCAAACTCCTGAGCAATAACAGGAAGTCAACTACATGTTCCAAAGAGAAGAAATCTAAAGGTTAGTACTTAGTCAATAGTATGGAGAATGAGAACTATACTTAATTCTCCCCCCATATATACAAATTGAACAGATCTAAAAATAGAATTTATATTACAGACTAATAGCAATGTTCATCAAAACAAATAAGCCTGAGACTCACACACCTTGCCACACTAACATGGAAGAGAAATAACCCTAACTCTACTAACCCTCTACAGTCAAAAAGCCTTTCTTTAAAAGTTTTTCCAAGAGACAACAGACCACCAGAACACTGTTTATCTGTCGTATGAAGAGGCTGCTGGCTAGAAACCATCGCTGTAATCTGAATGTCTGCGTTCAGTTCTCCCCAGCTCATGCAAATAAATAAATAAACAAAAACCCTTAAAAAAAACAAAAACAACAAAAAAAAAAAAACCAAAAAATAATCCCCACCTGGAGGTGCTGCTACCACTGGAGGCACTGCGCCTCTTACGAGCTTTGTCTCTTCCACGGTCCTTTTCACTTGATTCTTTAGTGGCCCCTTTATCTTTAGACCGATCCTTTGACTTGTCATCTGTTCTATCTTTACGTTTGGTGGGAGAGGGAGCCCTAGAGAGGGGGGAAAAGTCTGTGAGAATTATGCCACTTCCAACCACAGCCTGAAACAATATGCCACAGCTTAAAAGACAGGGCATCCAAAAGCTTGCAGGGATCCCAGTTAATTACAGGGCAAAATGACCAGCTGTTTATGGAAGCTTTCACTAAGAACAAGCAAACAATTCCAACTTTTGCCCTTCCTGAGGGATCCCTAGCAATGGCTATCCCAAAATTAGCACTAGAAAAAGCTGACAGAAGGATTACCGAGTGCTGGACTTTTTATTATTTTCTTTGACTCCTAGCAAGCTCTTCTTTTTCATTCCTGATAAATCCATTCTCCCCTTCTGAGGTGGTTCAAAGCAGTACTGGATAAGTACTCACTTATCTGAGCTCTCACTTCTAACTCCTTGATTCTGAGAACCGATCCCTAATCGAATTTACTCCATAGAGCAGCCTAATAACAAGATAAAAGGATTTAAAAAGAATCAAAGGCAACAAATCTATTTTGCAGTAAAAAAAAAAAAAAAAAAAAAATTCAGCAGTGTGGAGATAGGGTAAAGAGGTGAAAGAAAGACCATGGATTTAACACCACATACATTGAATGTTCTAGCAGAATGCTGCAGAACAAACAGGCTGAGGAAGAAGCTGATCACAGGGATAATTCCATCTCACACAGGCTTTCTCTTGGCTCTAAAGGAGTTTTCACCTTACCCTGGTATTTTCTTATCAAAGCAGACTTGGAGGAAGGAGAGTGAGAGGAAAAGGAAGATATCCTTCATAGGTGGCAAGCTCTATTTCACCAAGGGAAGGTGAAAAGCTTCTTTACCTCCCCCTCCCCCCACTCCTTTAGGAATACAATTTAGTCATCATATAGAAGACAAGAGCACAAACCACCAGGGCTCTCTTGATTACAGGAGATCTATTCTTGGTTAGATTCTTGCTAAGTTTATTGCCATAATATAAACACAGAAAATCCTATTAAAACAGATTACTACCACTCCAGGGTTAAGAAATATTGATATCACAGCATTTAATATCAACCTAATAAAAGCTTTAAAGTTTCTGTTTACATTAAAAGCTAATACAATTATCCCTTAAAATGCATATCTTCTTACCTTTCTTCCCTTTAAATGTGAATGGATAGTTTCTATTTTTAATTTAATATCTGAATATATCCCTTCCCCCAGACTCCCAAGAGCCTTCTCTTTTAACAAAAATTTAAAAATATTATTTTAAGACGCTATGGCTTTATTCCATAGAGAACAACCAGATGAGGGAACTACCAATGCAGGTTGGCATCTTCTTTGAAACTTCTAATTTTAAAGAGTTGTCTAGAACACTTGAGAGAGAAATGACTTGCCCAGGATCACAAAGTCAGCATCTGTCAGTCAAGATGCAGAGCTTGAAGGCAGTTCTTCCTGGCTTTGAGGACAGCTCTAGGCCAAGTGCTCTTCACTGAGGAATCTTAAAATTCTTACAATCAGGTATCACATGTTTTATGTGAGATTCAGTAACTGAACTTATTTACATAGAACTGATACATCTGTTCCAACCTCCACTTCTCACAATTGGAAGCCCAGATCTGAGTTAGGGGTAGTACATTGACTACACCTGGCACTTGTATATACTGAGTATTCTATCTGGGAAACAAAACACTAAAGTCCAGGGCCCATTTTTATACTTGCCATCCCTGGAATGACTGGCAAAAGCAGAAGCCTGCACCAAAGTGTAGAGAAGAACCCTTGACCTTTGCAGTCGGAGCCAAGCAGCTCTGGATATATGATTAGAGAGAAAAAGGCAGGAGGATATCTGAATCGAGGGTCCCGTTTTAACAATTTAACAGCCGGCAGGACAAACTGTAAGGTGTGAGGACATGACAAAAATAAACAGGTTTGCTTCCATTCGCATCAAATTAGGAAAAGGGCATTTCTCCATTTGGGAGTCTTTCAAATGTAAATCCGTCCTCAACTTGGACAGTTTCTAGAAGAACGCACACACAAATGCCAGCCATGAAATGCCTTGTTCGTCTTTGAGACTCTGAGTAAACTAGACTGACCAGTCCTCTGTGCAGATCGTGACCGCCCACCTAACAAACGCTTTGTTAAATTTTCTCTCAACGGGGGCTTATGTTACATAAAAAAATCTTTCAAACCCAAGCTCTGAGTAACTTCCGTCTTCTCTAAAAGGGCTACCTTACAGTTTGTCCTCTCAAAGTCTAAGCCTTCAGAGACGCTCACTTTTAATTTTTCTTTAAGTTCTGAAGCTTAAGCTAGTTCGATTTTCATGTGAAATAATCACAAAAAGCTCTGGGAAAGAGCCAGGTTCGGTGGGGCAAGCTCCGCGCCCCCCCCCCCCCCCCCCCCCCCCCCCCCCCCCCCCCCCCCCCCCCCCCCCCCCCCCCCCCCCCCCCCCCCCCCCCCCCCCCCCCCCCCCCCCCCCCCCCGACATTACCCGTTTACTCCGGCCCTTCCTTCTCCGGCATTACCGCTGACCTCTCGCTAATGGGCTTGCCCGGTCTCGGGCCTCCCGCCCCCTCCCCGCGTCCCCCACGACCTCCAGCCAGGCCGCCACCCCGCCCCAGCATCCCCGGCTTCTTTCCCTCCGGCTTCGGGCCCCCTCCCCCCGTCCTTTGGCTCCTCCCCCTAGGGCCAGGCCGGGGCCCGCTTTCTCTCTCAAACCACGATCCCGCCGGGTCCATCCGGGACTCCTTCCGCCCGTGAGGCGCTGGTCCATGTCCGCCAGCCACCTTCCAGGGGATGGCGGCCGGCCCCAGGCAAGCGCGGGGCGGACAGAGCCCCGGATGGGGCCGGATTCTTCTCCACACTTACATCTTCTCAAGTCCAGCGCCTCTGCTGCCCGTTCCTCCTCCCGCACTCTCCGGCGACCAGAAATGACGTTGCGCGTAAGGGCGGGAAGACAGAGCGCTGCGCAGGGTGTTGACGTAATTGGCTACGTCTTACGTGCTAGTTAAAGGGCCCATTCGGCGAGTCGAGAGCTCGCGATCAGTTCGCTTGCAGCCGAGCTCGCGTCTGGGCCTTACCTCTCCTTCTTCTGCTCCTTCAGAGCCGATTAAGGTGGGCCTGAGTGTCGCACCTGATTGTGTACGATTCTTCCTGAGGTCCTCTACGGATTCGAACGGATTTGTCGTTAAGACGGGGCTGCGACGTTTCGCTTTCTTCGAGGCCGCCTTCTGACGCCCACACGGAAACGTGGGACAAGGAAAAGAAGAAAGAGAGAGAGATTCTGGTGGGGAATGAGCCTCACGCGCCCCGACTCCGAGAGGGTTAAGGCCGTATCCTTCCCGGCATCCTCGGCGGGTTCGCTGGCACGCGCACAGGGCGGCGGGGGCGAGGACGGGGACGCGGGCGCGGGCCCGAGCTCGAGCGCGCTCTCCCCGCGGGGAGCCGCTGCGGGGGTGGAGAGGCGGCGCCGACGTCGGCGTCGGCTCTGCTGCCCCCCGAGTCGGGCTCGCGTAAGTGTCGGCGCCGCGGCGTCGGCATCGACTTCGGCTTCGACTTCGGAGTCCGCGTCGACCTCGGCGTCTGCTTCGACGTCGGCGGCGGCCGCCAGGAAGAAGCGACCGCTGACCACCGGGCGGAGGGCTCGGCCAAGTGAACCAGTTCCAGCTCAGAGCTACTCCGACTCGGACTCGGACGAATTCGAAGACCCGGACGCCCCGGGAACTTCAAGCGGGAGGCCGCCGCTGAGGCCTCGGGTGAGACCGCCTCTCACTCTGCTGCGCTTCCCAGGGCCGCAGGCGCAGGTCTCGATCGAATTTAGGGTGAGTGACAAGCCCGCGTGCAGAACCCCCCCGGAGGGCGGGAAGGGGCTCCCGCCCCGCACCCTATTTAATTACGAGGAAGTGCTGCTCCTGGGCGCCGGTGCGGCACGTACTTTCTAAAAAGTGAAGCCCTGAAGGGGGGAGAGGGGGGAGGGGAGGGTGTTTGGAGAACTGGGTCCCGGGGAAGGGTTCATCGGCCACTTAGGAAAAGTAGAAGTTTACATTTTACAGATAAACTTGTAAGTGGCATAACAGGGAAGTGGAGAGGAAGATTTACATATCAAAAATAGCAAGTGGCAGAAATTGGTGAATTTGTAAGTTGATTAATAAATAGTAGGGCATCAAAATGTTTGTCATGAGTAAATAAAGCTGAGCCAGAAATTCTTTTATTATTACCAGTTAAGGTTTTAGAGGTCTCGGCTAAATTTCACATTAAAAAAAAAAAAAAAAAGCTTCAGCAGGTAACCATAGAATTGGTTGTTTTAAACAGTGGGGCATAGATCTTGGGCCAGATCATCTACTGGAAAGGAAATTGCTCAAGAAATCATGGTTAAGTAGACAAATGAAATATGTTACTTTAACTTTTTTGTCCTTTTCTCAAGAGACTGGAGACTGTTCTGGGTAGGCCTTGTGTGTTATATTTATCTTTGATGTCAGTCTGGATGGGGCCACATGTAATTGTACCTACTTGTGGCTCCATAAATTAAGTTTTGTATTTCTTCTGCTACTTAACAAGTAGGGATTGTAGGCAACACTATCAGATCTTTTTAAGGAGTCAGACTGGGTACCAGCCTGAATAATGTACCAAGATAAAGTCCCTCCCTCATGGTGAAGTGATAGAACATCTGTCCTTGTCTCAGTTTATTCCTTCAGGTTTTGCTACCATTGCTATTTATGAAAAAAGAGAAAAAAAGGGAAATGGAAGACAGGATGGGGACAGTAGTTTCCACTATATTCTGTGATATTGATGAGGTTCATGAAGTCAAGAATGCAGTCTCTGTAATGAATTCAAACCCGTCTTCCATTCAAGGAGAATAGCTTTGTTATGATGCCGTAAAGAGGATGAAGTTACTAATGAACCCCCAATTAACAAGGGGAAAGGGGGGAACTTCTTTTAGGAGAGTACTCAAAGCTAAGTATGTTAGCTGTGCTAGTTGCTTGAGTCAGAAAGGGGGGTTGACATCTATAGTTTGGCCTCTTGGTTGTATTAATGACCCTTCCTCTAGCCCACCTAGACACTAGGTTGCTAGCAGAGACATGGCTTTTTGCTGGGCTTTTATTCACCATCATTATGACAATTTTTTGGGCATTGGATTCTGACTAGTGATAATAACTGAACTCATAGAGGGGAGAAGCTGAAGGGGAGTGTCATCCTGACACAACCACATGAGTACTCTTTTGCTGCTGGTGAAGTGCTGAGAGGGGTGAGGAGAGGAAGTGTTTGGGCTTTGTGGTAGCTACTTATTTAATTAATCATTCTTGCTAATTTAGTGCTGGTTTCAGTTGTTTACACTGCTAAAATAGGGCAAATGCTATTAGCATTTTCTAACATAAATTCTCAATCAAATTCCTGATCTATTGGGCCCAGGCTTGGACATTGTAATTTTAGTGGCTTCTAGGGTGGCTCAGGAAGTACTTTTTTTAAAGCAAATTTATTTTCTGCAACATTTTTACTAGCTAAGATACAACCTGTTCACAAATAAACACATCAACTTGTCACCCGAGATTTAAGTACATATTAGGTGTAAAGCACTGTGCTAAGCTAGGGATACAAATTTTTAAAAAAGTAAGACAAGAAACAACCTCTACTCTTGTTAAACTTATGTTCTTTTCCCTATACAAAATATTTTGTATATTAACATTAAAAATATAAAGTAGTTAGGAGGGGAAACTTTATAAGAAAGTAATGCTTCAATTGTGTCTTGAAGAGAGAGATTCTATGAGGGCAAAGGCATAGATATGAGAAATGAATTATTGTGTGAGAAACATAAAGAAGGATAGTTGTCTGAGTCTTAGAGTGCCTGCATGTGAATAATATAGAACAAGCATGGAAAGAAAAAATGGGACTTCCTTTAAAAGCCAACAGGAGTGTTAATATTTTATTATAGAGGCACAAGGGAGCCAATGTGATTTGTGCATAGGGAATGTGATGGTTATATTGCCATTAAGGAATAAATCTTTTGGCAACTGTGTGAAAGATAGATTGTCCAGGGGGGAGAGTAGGAGACTATTTTAACAGCCTAGACAAGAGGTGATTCTTGGGGTGAACAGAACGGGGATGAATGAGAAAGATGCTTTGGAGATAGAAGCAAAAAGACTGAGCAAACTGTATGGGAAAGACTAGGAACTCAAGATTTAGGTTAGATTATAAATTTGGGAGACTGGAAAAATGATTATGCTTTCCATGGATATGGGGAAGCTCAAAGGCTTTTTTTGGAGGAAAAATGAGTTCTGTTTTGAACACACTGAGTCTGAAATGTGTCTGGTATATCTAGTTTGGAATGTCCAATGAACAGTGTGATGAAAGTTTAGGGGAGAGACTAGGGCTGGATATATAGATGAGTTATATGCATAAAGATCATCAACTCATGGAAGCTGATGGAGTCATGAGAAGAGAATAGCTAGAAAAAGATTCCTAGTGGTAAAAGAGTTTAATGAGTCAGTGCAGAACCCAGAAGAGAATAGGGTCATGAAAACCAGGAAGGATAATTGTGGTGTCAGATGCAGCAAGAAAGGCAAAAAGGAATGAAGATAATTAAAAAAAAAAAAAAAAAAGTCAGTAACAATTTTTGTTGTGATGAGGCCAGAAGCCGCATTGCAAAGAATTGAAGAGAAGAAATAGGGAGGTGATGAATATAGAATTTTTTTTTTTTAAGGGAGTTTGGCTGAAAAAGAGTTGGGAGAGATAGACCAGAGCTTGAGTGTATGGTCACTGAAGATTTTTTAAGGATCTGGCAGACTTGGGCATATTTGAAGGCAGAAAGAAAAGAATCAGTAGATACAAAGAGAATACAAAGAGATTGGAGACGAACATTTTTGAGGAAGCATTCTGCTAGGGATATTGAGAGGGAATGGGATTAAAAGCACATAAAGAGGGAGGTTGTTTTTGAGGAATTCAAATTGGTTTTGTGTAGGAAATTTGGATATGCAGGGCAAAGATGGGGGGAAAAGTTAACTTAGGCATTTATTGTGTCTTAGGACTAGACTGTCATCTGGGGAAGGAGACAGAGTGAACCTGAAGCAAGATGGGCCTGATAACCAGTTGTGTTTGCTTTGCAGGACCAATTTGAAGATTGGGACCCTCTTAATGAATTCTGCCCTGGAAACTTCCTCTGTGCATCTCCAAAGTCTGTCTGTGTGCATGCATATGTCTCTACACGGGCTGCTCTCTTGCATCACACTGCCTGAAAGTCATCAGCCACGGCAAGGGACTCCTCAGGAGTGAGACCCTGGATGTACTTAAGCTCCAGCAGGCCAGGGTCATGGGTCGCCTAGATGAATATGCCAAGAAGAGAATTGTGGAGCTTCGGAAAGCAGGGCTGAGTTTTCGCAAAATCAAGAAGGTTCTGGAGCTTGACAATATCCGTGTGACCCCCCAGGCTATTTATCTCTTCTTGAAGCGAAATAATGTGGAGCCCAGTCCCTTGCCTGGCAGCAACCATCCTCTCCCTCCCAGGGACCAAAACAGCCGTCGGCTGGCACTCAGTAGGGCTGGTTGGGAGGATGAACAGCTCTGGGACTTGTTGCAGGAAGGTGAGGTGGAACCAAAAGAGTCCTTGGAAGGCCAGCCAGTTGGCCCTCGGGGAGAGCCTGGAGTGGATCAGAACTGGGATGGCAAAGAGGGCATTAAGATCATCAACGTGGCATCTCTGTGTCAGGACGGTGGAGCTCATCCCAAAGATTCTTGTTCTGGTGAGGCTCCCCAGACATCTGTTAACAATAACTTTCCCAGACCTTATGGTCCTGTTTTAGTGGTTATGTCCAGTAAGGGCCATACTGTGCCTAGCAGGAGATTGTGTCCATTAGACTTCTGACTTTCTGGAAGTGGGTAGCCCTCTCAGATTAATCTACTCTAAGAACTCTGCTATATCTTTTGGGAAAAGTCACTGTGGTATTATTTTCCCCTTCTCCCTCTTCCACCCAGCATTATGTGTTGGCTGTTTCCCTTACCTAGTACGTAGTTGTGGGGCGGGTATGATAAGTCAGGGAAGTTTTCTTTGCCTGACACTGCTTAGGTTACAAGGCAGTAAGTGTTTAGGAGAAAACAGTGGTCCTTTGATACTGGGAGTCTGCTGAGCAGGCATCCTCTATTCTGCTCTGGATCTCAGGCAGAGAGCTGTTCTTGAGTCACTGTCCTCTCTTCCAGGAAGGCATCTAGTGTTACATAGAACTTTGGTTTGGAGGTCAAGATCTTGGCTTGAGGACTGGTTCTGCTGAGTTCCCCTTTGGGCAGATCACTTTCCCTCTTTGATCTTCAGTTTTCTTATCTATCCAACCAGTAGTGTGGACTAGGTGATCCTAGGGCACTTCTTCAGTTTAAGAGCTTATGGTTCTCAAGCTGCCCTGGGCTCCCTGTAATCTGATTTCTTGGGGTAGGTGGAAGGCAGGGGAAGAACTTGAATGTTGTGGTGTTCTTTCTGTCATTCAACATCAGTGACAAGCAGTATTAATAGGGCTTTTTCCCTCCTTCCCTCCCCCCCCCCCCCCCAAATCTTAATCTTACTTCCTTCATGGATCACTATGCAGGACAGGAGTTTTTTTATGTCATTACTTCCCCAGCTTTGCCGTTGCTCATGGATTTCTAGGCAGTGTTCTAACCATTCTTGACTTATCTTTGAAGAATAGCTCCTGTTTTTTCTGGGGAAATAAACACTCATTTATTCCTTCATTTGGTCTGCCTGTTAGTTCTGGGAGACTGGATTCCCAAGTAGAAAGCATGGCATTAGATTCTGGAGACTGGGCTCCACCTGCCTCTGTAGCTGCTCTTTTTGCTTTACTTACAGATGATGCTGGTATTGGACTAGGAGCTCCTGGTCCAGGGAGCCAGCCGGCTTCCCCTCATCCATTGAGTCGGGGGCGGAGCTCTGCCCTCATTGTCAAGAAGAAGATTGTGGACAGAGCCATCTTCCTCCACAAGAAAGTAAGGAATAGGGCATCTGAATATAGATTTGATGGGAGGGCAAAAAGGGGGGGAAAGTGGCCATGATTTGTGCCTTAGTTTCATTTGTAGAGTTGAAGTAGTTACGTAACCTTGCAAAATAATTTTGTAACTGGCTTTAATTGTCTTGCCTGTGAAACGCGTGTAGAGAGGGTGGTAGAGATAGACACTCCCCCTCCCCCCAGAAGGTCATTCCAGGTCTAACGAAATTTATATGAGAAGAGGTAGTAGAGCCTTCAATATAATCCTAAACCTTCAGCTAACCTCCAAGGCTTGCTCCCATCTGGGGAGGCAGGAATGTGTGGAAATATTCTGTTTTGACGAGCAGGTATGTGCTCTTTTAACCAGGGGTTGTATTGTATTCTCCCCTCCCCCCTCAGTCTTTCTTCCATCTCAAATCGGGAAGGGACTCAAGGATGACACTGATTGCTTCTTCCACAGGCCACTATCCAGAGCATGCAGAGGGGCACTAGCTCCTCTTCTCTCCCTCTCCTAGTAGGAGTACAATCTCCTGGGCCCAACCCTGGCCTTCCAAATCTTAAGGACTCCAGCCCACATGTGAGTAGATAAAGAAATGGAAGGGATAAAGAGGTAGGTAAAGCAACATACATGGAAGAATCTTTTTTTTTTTTTTTTTTTAACTTTTCAATAGTATTTTATTTTTTCAATTACATGTAAAGATAGTTTTCAACATTCCTTTTCCCAAGATTTGAGTTCCAAAATTTTCTCCCTCTCTCCCCCTTCCCCAAGATAGCAAGGTCAATAGGTTATACATGTACAATCATTTTAAACATATTTCATGGATGAATTTCTTGAAAAGTTTGGCAGGTGAAAGGGAAAAGATGGGTTGCAGGTTGTAGGGAGAAAAGTTTGATAATAGGACACATGAGCATATTGGGCAAGGGGAAAGTTGCTATGGAGAAATTGAAAGAACTGAAGATGTTAGTTTGGAAGTTTACTTAGAACAGGGAATAATGATTGCCCTCAGGTATTGGAGAGCTAATTTGTGAAGGAAAGATTTGGTTTGTGTTGCTTGGTCCAAGAAGACAATTATAAGAATTTGAGAATTGGAAAGGATATCCTTGTAGTCCAACCCATACATGATAGGCATCTCCAAGATAACATGACCAGCACAGATAGATTCATTCAGCCTCTACTGGAAAACCTTCAAAGTATGTGAAGTCCACCAATTCCTGAAGCAGTCTATTCCATGTTTGTTACTTAGTCATTTTCATTTGTGTCTGACTGTTTATGGCTCCATTTGGGGTTTTGGGACATTTTTGGCAAGCTCTAATTGGTAGACAGTTTTCCCTGAATTTAGAGCTTGATCATTTCTCATTCCTGATTCTGCTAAGGTAGTTAAGAGATGATTATACATAGGCAGTTTTCTCCCTGATCTATTAAAGCTTTTTTGATAAGATTTTTCACACTTGGCAATTTTTCTTACAAGCCTTTAACTGACAATCATCTTCACATTTTAAACAATGGTCCAGAAGTCCAAATCCTATTCTCAGATTTCACCTTCTTAGTGTTAATTTCCTAAATTAATCTTTCCTTGGGCATCCCTTGTGTTCAACTGTATAACAGTGAAGAAAACAGAACCAGTGCCCCTGTAATCTTTTAGTTTCTTGCTCAAGACTAATCATTGCAGAGACTTTGGGGTTTCTTCTGTGAAGATCATTTGTTGGTTTTATTATTCACCACAAGTGGAGAGTCATTTATTTTGAGAAGACTTGGGAAAGTTTCTTTTATGTCTTAGATACAGGTCTGAAGACAGACAATAGAAGGCATCTTATTATTGTCTTAGTGTCCCTTCACCAACATGCTGTTTTCTGATTCTTACTGGGTGATTTCTCCCCTAATTGCTTCTGAGGCTCTTTTTCATTTTCTTTTTTTGGGGGGAGGCAAGTTTTCTTTTTAAAGCATTTATTTCCTCTCTTTTTAGGGAAAACCAAAACTCTTTTTTAGCCCTAATTAATTGCCCTTTTTTCTCTATGTAACACTTCCATTCTCCAACATCCAGACAAGGATCGACTCCTCTTTTCCACACTGTTCTTCCCCTTATTCCCACAAGTTTCAATTCTGACTAAAGAGTAGAAGCTAGGCAGAAAGTAACTTAATCTAAGGGGGGAAAAAAAGACTTCCTAACCAGCTTTTTAAAAGTGAGTGCTACCTAAAGAGTGATTAGATTCCCCATTCTTAGAGGTCTTAAAATAGAGGTTGGATGTCTCCTCGTTGGATAAGTTATGGTGGATGTTTGTGTTTTAAATATGTGTTGAATTAGAAAACCTCAGGGGCCACATACCCACATACCCACGTTTGGAGTTGCTTTCAGCCTCTTTTGGAGTGTGGGAGGGTTGGAGAGCTCTCTTTATTCCTCTTGTCCTGGAGCCTCACACCCAACTTTTCTTTCCACAGGTTCAGGATATGAGCACCCAGACCCGTCTGCCCTGGGCCGGTGCCCAGGGCCTGGCTGAGAAGCTGGACGCAGTGCAGGGGGCTGTTGAGCAGGTTTTGCAGGTGCTCCAAGTGCTGATCAATCAGCAGAGCCGGCTAGAACGGCAACAGGAGCAGCAGCAGCGCTGGCAGCAGCAAGTGCTGGGGACTCTGCAGCAGCTCAAGGGGCCTGCCTGGAGTCAGGGCCCTGGGATCAGGGAAAGCCAGGATTTTGGGAACCCTGGGATTCTTGAGGGACCTAATTTCCACCAATTTAAGGTGGAACTTCTTTGACCCAATACCCTTATATAGGTGTGGCATTCCTTTAGCTTTGAGGAAGAAGGAATTTGTGTCCTGCTACTGTCTCAGCTGAAGACAGCCTTCACTGAAGTGGGGTTTGGGCAGGAAACACTTCCCTCCTTCCCCCAGCCCTTATGTCTTTGTGCACCACACAAGCTATATAGCCCCCACATCCTTTTCCTGTGTCAGCACCTTCCCCAGCAAGTTCTGCCTGGCTTCATCAGGGTCTATGGAGGGTGATGGGAGTGGGGGTGGTTTCATTATAAATAAGCCTGGGATTTGGGAGTAGATGACCCTTTATGACTTTTTTTCTTCCCTGGGGCTTAAACTCTGAGTTTCTTTTATCTTCATATGCTGTTCTAGAGGAGTGAAGGACTCGGTGTTTCTTCAAGATAGGGGATGGTTCATGTGTTTTTCTGGTGACTACTAAGCACATTCCAAGGCTTAGAGCACAGTGTGGGGCCAGGATTAAGAACATAGTTGGTGGTTGGGGAACAGTAGCTATATGATACTAAGACCAGCAAGGATCATTGAAAGGGAGAAATGTCAGGCTATTCCATCAGGCATTGACAGTTTTCATGTGACATAAATATATTCTGTCTTGGACAAGTTTAATGGGTAAGTAGGATCTCATTCTAGACTTCTGCCTCCCTGAAGAGATTGTTATTTTTGGTTGGAAGAGGGGCAGACAGCTGGCTTTTATGCACATAAAACAGTCTGCCAAGCAGCCTAGACAGGAATAGGGTCCAGTAAGACTCAGGAAGTGCTTTGCTGTCGTAATGCATTTATCGTCATTATGAAAGTAGAAACTAGGAGACAAAAAGACAGTGTAGTCTCCCCAGGTTTTCAACTCTGGAAACCATATCTATGTCATTAAATAGTTAAGTGAGCACAGTCTTGTTGTGTATTGTCTTCATTTTGCGTCTGTGTCATAACTGTACTTCATCACTAATGGGTCTGTGGTGCTCTCTCACTTTGGCAATCCCACCCAATATTGTGGCTCAGTCCTGTAGGGAAATGTCACCTGGGAACAGACTCATACAAACCAAACTGATAGGGGCCCAATTTGTCAGTCAGTGGGATAGAGGGTGGCGATTCAGCATTTTCTATTCATGACCCCTTTTCACCTGAGAAATTTTTACATGACCCTGATAGGAGTATATAAAATAGGTTTATCAATCATTTACTGATAGTCATCATTAAGGTGATCCCCACCTTCAACTACAAGAACTCACATGGGATTGCAAACCAGAATTTAAGCAACTGGGCCTAGTGAAAAGTGCCGCCTTGAATGTAGGAAGACCTCTGTTCAGATCTTGCTCTTGACACACATTGGTGATGATCCTGGGCAAGGCAGGGCTCTAAACGATGTTCTAGGATTCTGAAATTG
This sequence comes from Sarcophilus harrisii, assembly GCF_902635505.1. NCBI lineage: Eukaryota > Metazoa > Chordata > Mammalia > Dasyuromorphia > Dasyuridae > Sarcophilus > Sarcophilus harrisii. The sequence continues at coordinate 346,275,169 of NC_045426.1, forward strand.
CAGAGAAAGCACTGAACTGCATTGACAAGCAAGGGTTTTCTCAATCACGAGTCCCTATGCCAATAAATTCACAGTCCCTAAGCCCATGGCGCATCATGCCAGGAGGAAGACAGAAGGAAGCTAAGAAGAGTCTGTTTGCCATAGGCAATTTGGATGGTGTCTTGAAGCTGGTAAGCCTCTTTCTCACACACAGAATAGAGCTGTTACCAGCTAGCTAGAGTACCACATCAGTGTTCTACTCCTGGCTGAACTTCCATTAAAAGGTTTCTTGTAGTGTTTCCTCCTTTACTTAGTTTTGTTCACCTGGCCTATGGCTTATCGGCCTGGTTCCTTTATTATTAATTAAAAGGGGTGATAGTTCTTAAAGAAAAAAAGTGCAGGAGCAGCAAAGAGGGCACAGTCTCAAGATTATTGATTGAGGTTTGTCTTTTTACTAAATATCCATGAATGAAATTTGTAGTGTTTTTTGTCCCACTTTGAAGCACAGAAAATGATACTTTTTTTTTTTTTTTTAAACCCAAGAGGGGTTAGAAACTTGGATTCTGCCCAATTCTACAATCCTGACCTGTGTTTTACCCAATCATGATCATGGTGGCTAAGAATGGGAGGGGTGCAGCTGGTATTATGTGTAATGTGAAGGTCAGAAAAGGGAAAATGTCTGAGTTTAAGTAGATTAAATCCTTCCCTCTGAAATAGATTAGCTTGTATATTGGCTGTTTTCTTAGAGCTTGTATATTGGCTGTTTTCTTAGAGGTTCCCTCCCTTAATAGATTTTAGAAATTTCTCACCATTCATGTCCTTTTTGATTGGGGAGGGAAAGAATTTGCATTTTACTTCTGCAGTTGAACAGTATAAACAAAGGGACTGGGGTAAAAAGTGCTAAAAGGGGAATGCCATTTCTCTACTGGCTGCTGTCACAGAAAAGCCTCAAGATGGGATGAACTTAATGATGTCTGTATAGGGCCAATTGTTCTGTTCAGTTAAACCCCAAAGGGATGTTGATGACTTATAACAGATGAAAGTGATTCAACCTTATAATCGGAGTTGGAAGGAACTTTAAAAGATCCTAGTTTCCATCCAGTGCCACAGTTCTCATTACAATCCTACTGATAGTCAGCTAGCCTTTAAATAACTTTGGGGAAGCTTACATTGTGGAATAGGTTTTACCTTACATTAAGCTGAAACTGCTTGTATTTTTTTACCCATTAGACTTGGTCTACCTTAAAAGTAAAAAGAATAAGTTTAATCTCTATAAGAGGAACAAGTGGCCACAGCAACCCTTAAAATCTTTAGCTTCAACATTTCCCATTTTTTTCAGCTAGTGCACATTTGTAAAATTGGGACTAGACACATGGGATATTGTAGAAACACCCAGGACAAGACAAGTGGGGCACAAAAGAGCTTACAACATGATAACTTTTTTTTAATAAATGCACATTTTTAATATTTTTTGTGGCTTGTAGGTATTTTTTTTTAATAAGTTCAAGGCGCATGTGTTACATTGAAGGCTCAAAGCCTCTGGTAGGCAGTAGCACCTTTGTAGGAAAATAACAATAAAAGTAAACAGGGTTTATCAAGAATGCTCTTTCATTAGGGGACTGCAAATATAATTTTCAAACCATGCCTATGTTCATTTGCTTTTTTGCAAGTCCCCCTCTCGACAAACTCTAGTTGGTTATCATCCCACAGAAGTGGTACCACCCAGAACTGAACACTGACCTGAAGATGTGGGCATTATAGCATAAGATTCTGACCACCCCCTGCACCTCCAATCAGTATGCTATGTTTATAAAGACTGAAATATTTTGTTCACCATGATTAATGTGACACAGGGACAGTATCACACACGTGCACATGAACACACTGTGGGGGCATGCAGGGATTGGTGATGAAAAAACCACAGAGGGGTAAGCACCATCTCCTGCCACAAATGGGCCCCCAACGCAATAAGTGAATGGTAAACTAATTCACCTAGGACATAAAGCAAGAATTAGAGGCCACCATCCTGGAAAAAGTGGTACATGTATGCCCAAATTTGTATTTTGTTTAATTGGAATCAGGGTCACAGTTTCAGGTCGTTTTGGAGAACATCAAGCAGAATTCCCTGTTTTCACACCTTACTCCTAGACTCCAATGATGTATCATTTTCTTTAGGCTGGTGGCCACTGATTCCTAGAGAGGCAAATGATCTTGGGGTCTTCCAAATGACCAGTGTGAGGATTAGCACTGTTCTTTCCTTCCCTGAATTCTTTACTCCTTGATACAGTGCTTAGAGGCCTTCTCTGCTGTGGATTTTGGCTTAGTGTGTAGGGCTCAGAGTTGCCCTAAACAACTACATTCAGAAGTAAATTCACCGTGAGCAAGGTCCTATTCTGTCCAGAACATGCTCATCATCTCTGGTTTGAGAGCAATATTTAAAGTCTGTTATGGATACTGAGTTGTCATATCCATAACATACAAAAACAACTAAACATAAAGGTGCAGGATAAAGAATGGTGGGAGGTCATCACGTGCTTGTGTAACAGCCATCTGATAAGCACCCCCAAAAACCAACTTCGTGGTGGGTGCCCCCATTCATCGTTCTTCTGCTGAAGACTGTAAATGGGCAAAGCTCATGAAGACTTGTTCCAGGGAGACTTGGCTGACGGAATAGTCATCCAATCCGTACTTCTCTTTGGCCTTCTCCAAGATGCCAAACACCTTTGGGAGAACACAGAGTCACTGCGGAGGCCTCCAGCCGGGAAGAGAGGCCAAGGAAGGCCTTACCACATCATCAGCACCACAATGGAAAACCAAGGAGAGGGTGGCCCAACTTCCTAAACCCTGGGACTCTGGACACGATGGGAATTCTCCCCCACCCAGACACTGTCTTTAGGATTCCCTGGGAAATAAATGCTTTTGGGTCAAGTAAATGCTAAGCACATAACTGTACTCTTAATTTAAAAGGAACCTGATCATCTGGGAGAATTCAGGCTAACAAATCTCAATGGGTGTTGCCATGGTAAGTTTCAGAGAGAGAACAAACTAACTGCTCAGGAAAGGAGGAGACTGAGCTTTACCATCTTTTCAGATTCCCAAAGACCAGGTCTCTTGCTGGTGTCTCTTGCTGGAGGCAGCATCACTATAACCTAACATTGGGAAGCCGTTCCATACATACCTTTGCCCAGCTGAGGTCCTTACTGGGCAGGTGGTAATGGACCATTCCTTGGTGTTCATCCTTTAGGATGCTCCCTGCCAGGGGAAAAAGACAGTTCCCATGAGGGATACAGTGAGCTAAGGCTTTCTCATCAGGTGTTGTTTTCAACCCTGTGTTATCAACTCCAGTCAATTCAATTATCCACATGACCAGAATGCAGTTAATAAAAAAGCAGAGCATTCAAACACCCCCTTTTTTCTCTTTGGCTTTGGAAGACCCTAAGCAATTACATTTTTGTAACACATTCATTTTTTTCCCAAGGCTGCTCAGTTGCTGACAGCAGTGAGTTTTAATTCCTTAGGGAGATGAAAGCAGGTGCTGGGTGGTGTGCAAAATAAGTTTGATTCCCCAAGAATCAGTTTGCAGATACCTGAAGAAATCACCAGATATTGATTATATCTGGGAAAATCTACATGGCCCGAAACAAAACTAGTAGGAATCTCAGTGCCATCCCCCTTGCTTTCTGAGAATCCCATGTCTGGCCAGGGGTTCTACAAGGAAGCTTTTGGTTACATTACCTGGGAAAGTCTGGTTGATAAACATCTTGAACAACTCCAGGGCCTCCATTTTCCCCTCTTGCCTGTCGCTTTTAACCTTGGCTAAGAGGGTGTAGCCACTCCCAAACTTGCTCTTGAGATGCTGTGGGCTGCCCAAGCACTTGAACTGTCCATTCACCATCATGGTTAATCGGGTGCACAAAGCATCACATTCTTCCATGCTGGAAAGTCAAGGGATTAAATGGACAAAGGACTAGAGAATCCTTTCTGAGAGTGACGGTTGTGGTTCCTGTCTCTACAGAGGGCAGGTTTGGTAATACAGGCCCTAGGTGAAGGCTGGGGAATCAGTGGAGGCAGAGAAGACAGTGTAAAATGGAAGGAACAGTTGCCCAGATCTCCAAATCTGGTAGAAGTTCCTCCCACCATTAAGCCATCCCATAGCACATATCCCTACATGCCTTTTCCCCTGCCAGTGGAATCAGTTTCTTATAATCCTTCCTCTTTACCTAACATGAAGAGTTCCATGAACACACAGGAGATCTGTACCAATCCATGTTCCCAGACCTATCCTCACCCCTCATCCTGGTCCCTGGTGCAGTTTATATTACCAGAAAAGAAGGCTGAAAGGAAGCCTTAGAAGACATTTAGTTCAAACTCCTCAGTTTGAGAAGAGAGGAACCAAGGACCAGCAAAGTGGATGCTAAGTGTTCCACCCTTGGGATTTGAGACCATCTCCTACCTCGATCAGATATTCTTCCTACCACCCCCTTCAGTTCCCCTAGGTCTTTTTCTATATGTATCAAAGTGAGAGCTCCACACCTGTGGGAGGTGATGACAATGGCCTTGCCAGACTCACGGGCTCGAGTCACCGTATCCCAGAGCAGGCGCCGAGCTACAGGGTCCATGCCAGTGGATGGCTCATCCAGGAAGACAACTGAAGGCTCTCCAATCAAGGCAATACCCGTGCTCAGTTTACGCTTGTTGCCACCACTATGTCAAAAAAGAAGAGAAGAAATAGTGTAATTGTAAAATACTAATGCCCAGTTTCTAGTCCAGACTACTGGGGAGCGGAGGGACAGGAAATGTAAATTTAACTACCTCCCAGTTAGACTTTTTATTTTTTTAACTATAGTTAGTCACCTATAAGATAGAAATAACTATCCAAATATGCATTCATTTAAATGACATTTATTTTATTTAATTTTTTAATTTTTTTTTCTGAGGCGACTGGGGTTAAATGACTTGCTCAGAGTCACAGAACTGGGAAGTGTGAAGTGTCTGAGAACACATTTGAAGAACTAGGAAGTGTAAAGTGTCTGAGAACACATTTGAAGTCAGGTCCTCCTGACTTCAGGGCTGGTGCTCTATCTACTGCACCACTTAGCTGCCCCGTTAAATGACATTTATTAAGACCTTATTGTATATAATTTTCTTCAAGAACTTTATGATATAAGGAAGATATAGATATATGCCTGATCTTCCTTATGTCATAAAGTTCTTATTATATATTTTTTGTACTTGTTATAATTTATATTACATTTATATACATATGTGTGTGCATGCATATATATATAAAATAAAATATAAAGTAAAATAATTAAATAAAAACAAAATATTGGGGGATCAGATGAGGGAGAAATCACTTCAACAATTTTTAAAACTGTCTGCTGCTGGATTAAAATATGGAAAAAATATTTAGAAGTAAAGGGGATGTGTAGATGAATATTCAAACTACTACAAGAGTTTAATATGTGACAACTCAAATAAAAAAATGCAACAGAAAACAAACAACAATGAAATAAGTGACACAAGGTAAACTGGATACCAATACAGAGAAAAATAAAATTAAACCCATAATTAACATCATCTACCATAGTAAATTCCAAAGATGTTAAAGAATTGGACATTTAAAAATATTTTAAGGAAATGGAATAGCATTTGTATTCCAATTATAGGTGGGAAATAATTTCTTAATTATTTAAATGATAGAATAGAAGAAATTAACAGTAATGAGATAATTATATGACTATATAGAATATGTAATAACTGATGACATAAACTAATACACAAAAGAAAAGTAAAATTATGATGATAAGGTAAACATTTTGGAAAAATTTTCCCAATTATCTCAAATATAGATTTTAATATTTTGTCCCATTTTTCCATATTAATTTTTACTCTAATTTTACAAAAATCTATTGAAATATACTCTTAGAATTTCAAATTATTCAGACTATCAGTTAAATGGGGGGGGGAAGTAGTATTAACTTCTTTTTTTTCCTACTAAATTTTTTTTCTTAATTTTGAACTTAAATACAAAAAGACAAAAAGGGGAATATTTCCATGTTCATAACGTAAAAAGAGGATCCAATATAAAACCATGAATTTCTATTTTACAATGCTTTCTTTTTTTAAATTAAAACTTTTTATTTTTATTTTATTTTTATATTTATTTAATTTAATTAATTAATTTATTTATATTCAAAAATAAAATTTTGCATGTACAATTTTTCAACATTGATCTTTATAAAACCTTGTGTCCCAATTCCCCTACCTCCTCTCCACTCTTCTCCCAGGTGGCAAGTAATCCAATATATGTTAAATATGGTAAAAATATATGTTAAATACAATATATGTATATATATTTATATAATTATCTTGCCGCATAAGAAAAATCAGACCAAAAAGGAAAAAATTGTGAAAGAAAACAAAATGCAAGCAAACAACAACAAAAAAAGATGAAAATGCTATGTTGTGATCCACACTCAGTCCCCCTAGTCCTCTCTTTGGTTGTAGATGGCTCTCTTCATGATTGAACAAGTGGAACTGGCCTAAATCATCTCACTGTTGAAAAGAGCCATGTCCATCAGAATTGAGCATCATATAATCTTGTTGACATGTATAATGATCTCCTGCTCATTTCTGCTTTGCATCAGTTCGTGTAAGTCTCTCAAGGCCTCTCTGATATCATCCTGCTGATTATTTCTTATAGAATAATAATATTCCATAACATTCATATATCTTAACTTATTCAGCCATGACTTGATGAGATACACTCAGTTTCCAGTTTCTTCCCACTACAAAAAGGGCTGCTACAAACATTTTTGAACATGTAGGTCCCTTTCCCTCTTTAAAATCTATTTAGGACAAAAGCCCAAACACTGTTTTCTTAAAAAAAAAAAAAAAAAAACCCCACAAACCAAAACTATTTAATAAATACTACATATCACTTTCAAAGGTACCCTGCTGTTTTGTGTTTCCTTCTAAGCTTTCTTTTGTTCTGTTATTTTTTTTTCTCCCTCCCTTTTCATTCTGCTCTAGAAAAGATTACCATTAGATATAAACATGTAAATATGTGTGTGTATGTATGTAAATCATACTGTATATATTTCTGTTTATTAGTTCTTTCTCTGGACGTAGATAACATCTTTCATGGGTTCTTTGTAGTTGATCTGAGTATTTAAAATACTCAAAATTCCTTCTCTACCAATAAATTTTTGATACTGTAATTATATCATTCCTTGTTAGGTTAAGTATTCAATGGTTTTGCTATTTTAAATAGGTTCAGAGAGGTATTTCATAAATATTACTAGAATATATGAATCTGATTAATTTTGTGAGTTTATTTTACAAGCTACATTTTTGTAAAATTCATTTAAGATTTTAAGGGCTATTCTGTTTTATTTACATTTTCTAGGCACATGATCATATAATCTGCAAATAGCAATTTATTTATTCTTCCTCTACCTGTTATTATTTCTTGGATCTCTCTTTATTTCACTGGGATTTAGTGATGGTAATGGCATTATGAAATAAAGATCATCTTTTTTTTTCCATTTCTAGGGTCTTCATTAATAATAGAAATTACTTTTTCTTCAATGCTTTTTAAATATTTATGCAGTACATGAAAATTTTATTACTAAATATCACACTAAGTTTGAATATTTGATAGTTAACTACTTTTAGCTTGTCACAATATCTTAAAGACCATACAATCCAAATCACATGTGAAAAAGAATCCTCTCTACAACATATTTCACATATCACACAGCCTTCACTTAAAGTCTTCTAATGAGGAAGAAACTATCTCATGAAGCAAATTTCTACATAGCAGGAAAATTTCCCTTGAATCAGTCTAAACTTGCAACTTATTTTTCCTAGTTATTCCATACAGAAAAAAAGTCTCATCTCTTTTCAAAAGGAAAATCCTTCAAAACTGTATAGACAACTTTTGATGCTCTTCTTTCCTTCTGCTTCCTCTTCCTGCCTCTATTCCATTTTTTAGGCTAAAGGGCTTTAATTCTAATCTTCATTCTGCATGATACCAATAAATATATATTTCATTACTATTTTGATTGTTTATTACTGGCCTCCCTAAAATGTGGCACCCAGAACTGAACACCACACTACAGATATGGTGTGATGGGAGAGAGCATGGAGCAGCTAGGTGGAATAGTGAATAGAGAGCCCAAGCCTGAAGTCAAAAAGACCTGAGTTCAAATTTGGCCCCATCAAAGGAAGTAAACAATTTTCAGATGAAGAAATCAAAGTAATTTCTAATCATATGAAAAAATGCTCTAAATCACTATGGATTAGAGAAATGAAAATTAATACAACTCTGAGGTACCACTACACACTTCTCAGATTGGCTAAGGTGACAAGAAAAGATAATGACAATTGTTGGAGGGGATGTGGGAAAACTAGGACACTAATACATCGTTGGTGGAGTTGTGAACTGATCCAACCACTCTGGAAAGCAGTTAGGAACTGTGCCCAAAGGGCTATCAAACTGTGCATACCCTTTGATCCAGCAGTGTTATTACTGGGTTTATACCCCAAAGAGATACTAAAGAAGGGAAAGGGACCTGTATGTGCAAAAATGTTTGTGGCAGCCCTGTTTGTAGTGGCTAGAAGCTGGAAAATGAATAGATGCCCATTAACTGGAGAATGGCTGAATGAGTTACAGTATATGAATGTTATGGAATATTATTGTTCTGTAAGAAATGACCAACAGGATGAATACAGAGAGGACTGGAGAGATTTACATGAACTGATGCTGAGTGAAATGAGTAAGTAGAACCAGGAAATCGTTATACATGGCAACAAGAAGACTATACAAAGATCATCTGTGATGGACTTGGCTCTTTTAAGCAATTCAGGAAAAGTGATTCAACAATTCCAATAGCCTTGGAATGAAAAATGTCAATCACATCCAGAGGGAGAACTATGGAGACTGTATGTGGATTGAAGCATAGTATTTTCACGTTTTTTTTTTTTTTTTCCTGTTTGTTTTTTCTTTGTCGTGGTTTTTTCCCTTTTGTTATGATTTTTCTTGCACAACATGACAAATATGGAAATTGTTTAAAAGGATTGCACATGTTTAATCTATATCTGATTACTTTCTGTCTGGAATACACAATCTTACAAACATGAATGTTACAAAAATGAACGTTGGAAACTATCTTTATATGTAATTGGAAAAACAAAATACTAACAGGGGAAAAAGCAATTGTGGCCTCAGACACTTGTGTGATTCTGGACAAGTCACTCAATCCTGTTTGCCTCAGTTCCCTCATTTGTAAACTGGAGAAGAAATGGCAAAACACTCCAGTATCTTTGCCAAAAATACTCCAAATGGGTTCATGAAGACCCTGATGCAACCAAACAACAAGAGACAGCACAATAGGACTATCACCCATCACCTGCTAGTCCTTAGCCCTAAACAACAGGCCTTTATCTTTGCAACCTAAACAAGCATATTAGCTTTTTTGACTGTTACATCATACTATTGATTCAAATTGAGCTTTCAGGCCACCCCCATGTCTTTTTTAGGTGCTTGTCTAGACATCTCTTCCACATTATTTTTCTTGTGAAGCTGATTTTTGTGAATTCCACAAAAATCTCAAAAAACCTGAATCCCAGGGTTAGACTATTTATTTATATCTCATTAAATTTCTTATTAGATTTGGCCCAATGTTCTCTTTACACTGTAGATTTTTTTTTTAGTTTAAACTGTTACAACCAGTGTGAGCCATCCCTTTTTGTTTCATTTACAAATTTTATAAATGTATCATCTTTATCTAAATCACTGATAAAAATGTTAATGCAGAATCAAGACTAGGTCCTTGGGAAACTCCACTAGAGATCTGTTCCATGCTTATAACCATTAATACCTTCTCTCTGGATCTTTCCACTCAACACTCTCTAATTCCCTCTTCCTAAAGGGGAGGTTGTATGGCATAAGGCTCTCCTCTAACCTTCTTCTCTTCTCTTAACATATTATTTCAGTTGGTGATTTCAACAGCTCATATGGATTCAACTATCAATTCTATGAAGATTCTTCTCAGACCTCAAAAGAAGGAAGAATACACGCATACACACACACAAACACACACACAGAGTTGAGTTCAAAAACACATTTCTCTTAGTGGGGAAATAAGAGGGGAAAGGGAGAATGGAGAAGAGGGAATTTAAAAAGAGAGTAGTTTAAGGGACATACTAATGTCCAATAAGGGAGAGATTAATCCTCAATAAAATTAACCCAAAGAATGTAAAAACATTTCTAGCTCTCTTTGAGGTGGCAGAAAATGGAAATCTGAGGGTGAATCCACCAATTGGTGTGTATAATTATAGATACAGTATATAAATGTGATCGAATACTACTGTTAGAAATGATGAAGGGGATGGTTTCAGAGAAATATGGAAAGACCTGTATGTGATGTGGAAGGAAGTGAACAGAACCTGAAGACAATGTATATAATGACAACATTATGCTAAAGAACTAATTCAAAAGAATTAATGTAATGATCAATGAGGATTCGAGAGAACTGGATAAAACATGCTACCCTACTTCCTGAGTAAGAAGTGAAGAATTCATAGTGCAGAATGATATATATACACACATATATATATATATATATATGTATATATATTTTAGATATGGCCAATATGGAAATTTGTTTTGTTTTTCTCTGTTTTTATAAAAAGGGATTTGTGTTTCTTTTGTTCTCAACTGGGGGGTCAGTTCATTTGGGAGAGAAACTTAAGTGAGTTTTTGTTGAATGAATATATAAAATATAATAACTCCATGTTTTTAGTATACTTTTAGATGCATAAAATAAAATCATATGAAAATAAATATGAAAAATGCTTAAAATAAGTCAAATAGAATAAGAGCCTAGAAAAATATATCACATAGACAAAATAGAATATTTCCAATCTCCATTAAAGACCTATGATGATATATATGAACTATATTATTTTTAAATAGAACATTAAGAGTTCAAGTGCTTGATATACATCTTATTTTATCTTTACAGCAACCTCTTGAGGCAGATGCTACTATTTTTTCTGTGTGATGGAGGAGGAAATAGACTCAGAAGGGTACGTATGAGGAAAACAGTGAGAAAATATGAAACAGGATTTGAACTCAGATGATCTTAAAGATAAGCAGCGACTCATCAAGCTGGATGGTCATGATATTGTCATGTCTATCATCTGAGGTTGAGCCTGAGTTAAAGGAAACTCATCACCAGATCCAAACCCAAACAAGGGACTGCTGGCCCCAGCCACCCAGACTGGCTTCTAAGCTGTGGGTTATGTACTAACATGAGTTCATTAAATGTTGAAAAAATATGATAAAATGGATAATTTCTATATTTAAAGTAAATATATTAAATTATCTCAAAACAAAGCAGGAGGCAATAATGAGCAACTGAGAAACTAGTAAACACAGATGACTGACTGTGTCCCTGGAAAAGAAGCAGAAAATCATTAAGAACAAAGATAAAATGGAGCTTTAAATATGTAACGAAACAGAATTAATATAGTCTGATTAATACAGACTTAAATAATAGATCAAGGAAATCTGACTCTAAGGATTCCCTGAAGGAAAAGCACAAGAAAAAATCCTATATTTTAACGTAGTGGTGTCTACATAAAGATGCCTGCAGACCACATATTGATTTAGAAAACCACAAATATATACTATGTTCTACTGTATTTTTATTGGCTTAGTCAAGCATTTTCCAATTACCCTTTTAATCTGGTAGACCTCATTCCAGGAGGTTGCAGCCTCAATGCAGATCCTTTATGTGACCCCTCAGCTTTAATGGATTTAAGAAATCACAATGAAGGCTTTCCTTCTATCATTTCAGCTCCTAACCTTCACATATACATACACACATCACCTTTTCTTATTTTTGTCCAGATTTTCCCCAGATCCTCTATAAGGGTGGGGAATGTGGGCCTGGGCTGTCCAAGGCCAGAGGAATCAGTTGCTAAGGCAACGGCAGGGATGATGAGCTGAAAGTGAGGCACACCAATCTCCCACTGCTCATAAGCTGATCGTATTGTGTGGCCTGTGAATAATGTCATTCCAAATGGCTGCTGGCAGGAAAAACACTCTCCACACTGCCCTACAACAAAGGGAGCTGTGAGGTGCTCTGGCAGACAAGGGCTGGCTGCTGGACGGACAGCCCGACAGCAGGTGCTGGGACCACAATAGCGGGTCTCCCTGTCTCTCATCTACGAGGCTGCCTTGCTGACAGTGGCTGGAAACAGCCATTCCCTCTCCCGAGGAGGCAGCTGCCCCGTTGTGGTGCAGAAGCCATTTTGTAACTGGCACCCTGAGTAGGAAGTGAATGAAGAGGCCTACCTGTAGGTCTTGACAAGTCTGTCTGCATGGGGTTCCAGCAGCAGCCCTTGGAGCACGTTCTTCACGCAGTTGCTAATATGGCACTCAGGGATGCCCCGCAGCCGGGCGTACATGGCTAGAGTCTCTCGTCCAGTCATGTGTTCCAACAGAGCATCAAACTGAGGACAGTAGCCTATTCGCTGCCGCACCTGAAACAATAATGAATCCCTAAGAGAAGGGGCAGGTAGAAAGGGGTGATCCAGTGAGAAATATACATGTGCTATAGAATCTGTCAAGAATAAGGACTCTCTATCCATGATCCTACCTAGGAGAGGTTTGTTTGTTCCAAACACTTCCCTTTTCTGGGATTTTCCCTGTTATCTAACACAAATCAATTATAATTAAAATAAATAAAAACAAAATAAAAGAGAATTCACTAGATAGAACAGTCTGGTGATGGACAACAAAGCCAAAAAGGCTGTGGGCAAAAAAATTGAAAGCCTTATATATTCTCCCAAAATGTCAACCCAAATCTTCAGTTCAGACTGTATCTCTCGTGGTTTGCTATTCACATGGACTTTATATGCATATTGGTGAAGGAGGAAGCTGGGTAAGAACAGAAGATGTCTAGAATTCCAAGGAAAAGAGAAAACTAGTTTTCTCTCCAGGAAGCATTTCTGTGGACATAGTAGGAACACACTTATTGACAACTGAAACATCCATTTTCCAAAAACAGTAGGTTGCCCCATTAGTAAATTAAATCCCGGTCAAGAACTCTCTATGTAGGAGGTTAATTGTATATTATTTCAAAGTCCAATTCTCCTTGTGCAGAAAAATAACTGTATGCATATGTATACATATATTGTATTTAACATATACTTTAACATATTTAACATGTATTGGTCTACCTGCCATCTGGGGGAGAGGGTGGGGGAAAGGAGGGAAAAAATTGGAACAAAAGGTTTGGCAATTGTAAAAAAAAAAAAAATTGTAAATAAAAAATTAAAAAAAAAAAAAGAACTCCCTGTGGATTGTGCATTAAATGGATAGCAAGTTAGCCTTGAAGTTAGTCATGAAGGTAGCCCTTTTGGCTAACTGGCAAGAGGACAAAGAAACGGAGGATCTTTCTTTTAAGCAAGTATGGAGGGCAAGGAGAAATCTGCAGTGACCTAAAAGGAATATGCTTTTTTGCCAATACTAAGTAACATCTCTTTTGATTTCTGCCTTAGAAAAGAAGGTCAAAAGACTGAAAAAAAAGTTAGCTTGCCAGGATATCAAGGAAAATGAAGTGTCCTTGAAAGAATGACTTCAAGGAAGAAACAAGGAAGAACAATTGTGTGAAGAAATATATGGAATAGTTACCTTGTAACAAGAGAATACAAGACAGAAGAATAAGACACAGAGAAAAGAGGAAGAAGGAAGTCCATTAAATATCTGGAGCTAAATAATAGATATGGAGAGGTAGCTGGATCTTCTCATAAGAAAGCAGCTTCTTATACTATCTTCACTTATGTTTTTTGTGGTTTTTCCCTTTTGTTTGGTTTTCTTTTTTTTCACAACATGACTAATGTGGAAATATGTTTACGATGACTGCACATATATAACTTATATTGCCTGTCTTCTTGGAAAGGAGGAATGGAAGGGAAGGAGAAAAATTTGGAACTCAAAATCTTACAAAAATGAAAGTTGAAAACTATCTTTACATATAAGTGTAAAAAATACTATTTACATAAAAATTTTTAACTATAAAAAAGTTTGTGAAATTGAAAAAAGAAAGAAAGCAGCTTCTTAGATTCCAAGGAGAGATGATTTAGGGCCATAAAAGCCATCAGATGTGAGATCATTAAGGAATAGAGAAAGAAAAGATGATCAGGGAAGACTGGTGGTTCCCTGTGGAGGGCCACACTAAGATGACAAAAAAGAGAGAGATTTGCTCAGTTGACTTATTTGGTGAAAAATGGGACTAACAGAAAGAACTTTATGAAATCTTGGGGGAAAAAACTTAGGAAGACAAGTGTTTTTATTATTAATGTCAAATGGAAGTTGGATATTCAGAACAGAGGAAAATTTGGGATCTAAACAACTGGCTAAAAAGAAATGGGTTTGGATTTCCAGCTAATGAAAGTATGGAAATTAGGAGCTTTCAGTGAGGGATGGGGTATAAATAAGGTTTTCCCTCTCCATGCTTGGAATAGACCCTCCTTCTCTCTGCTTCTAAAAATACTGTTTTCTCAAGAGGTCAGCTGGATCACCATCTTCTACAAGAACCCTTTCCTAAACCCTTGGATGCCAGTGCCTTCTCCCAAAACTATCCTACATCTATTTTGTATCTACTCATCCAGGCACTGATTCTCCTTCTCTGCCCCTTCCCTCTGGCCTAGTCTACAGGATGTACTGTAGACAGTACATCTGTTATACCAGTATCTAGCACAGTGCCCGGAACATTGCAGGTGCTCACTAAATGTTTACTGATTCATCAGTTGGCTGGAAAAATCCATTTGCTTAAAAGACTGCCGAGAGACAGGGAGTGAGAACATTGTGCACATAACCTATTAATGCCACAGAAAGCAGAAAATGAAATGGGAACAATTTCTTCTGTTTGTTTTTTCTTTTTAACGAGGATACATTCATCTCAGATCACTATGTTCTTCTGGGCAAATCCTACCTTTTTGATGTCACTGATGATGCTGTAGCCATCAACAAAAGCATCTCCAAAGGTAATAGTATCCTCGCCAGTCAGCATTTTGAAGGTAGTGGTTTTTCCAGCTCCATTGAAACCCAGAAGTCCAAAGCACTCCCCTTTCTGGACTGTGAGAGAGATCCTGTCCACAGCTAGGAAGGGTACCTTCTGGCTGTACACCTAAGATGTACCCAACAGAGAACCCACAGATTGAGATACTGTGAAAATTGGGGCTACAGACCCTTAAGAAATAAACATAAGCCCCACCTCCTAGGAATGCAATACAAGTGTTGTTTTGCTTCATCCCCCAGGTTACCGCTCCACATATCTATATCTATTTATCTATCTAGAGGTATACATATATATATCTATCTATATATATATATATAGATATAGACATCTCTCTCTTTCTATATATATATATATGTGTATATATACATATATATATATATATATATATACACATATACACAAACACACATAAAAACACACACACATTTTAGAGACCAGGGGCTCCACATTAATGACACATCTAATATGCTGTAGGTGGGAAGAACTAGGACAACAATGACCAAAATCTGGCCCTTACTTTTGTGAGTTCTTTAATAACCAGTGGGGTATTCAGCAACAACTCTGGTAGGGATTCCAAGACTTTCTTTTTCTCATCTTCTACATCTTGGTCTTTTGGAATTACTGATGATTGGAGATGTATATGTGCCTGGGTTCCAGAGACAAGGATTAAAGATATAAATACCCTGAAGATGTCTGGCTCAACTGGATTGGAAGGAGGTTAGAAAAGCAGGGTCTGAGGGCAATAGAAATGTGTTAGGTCTTCAGAAACCTTGGAAAAAATACAATATTCTCTGGAGAAGATATACAAAATCCCTGTGAACTCAATACTGAATCTCCCAGCATCCACTGTCTCTGAAAACAGGTAAGCAAAACACAATAAAAAGTAATTGGGATTACTTTTTTTTTCACTTTTCATTTCATTTTATATATTTTTACTTCCTTTATGATGTAGTACAGAGGAACAGGGCTCAGTCATTTCCATCTTCTTAGCCATTTTACCAAACGCCAAAACCAAGTATTATTCTACTGATAATGTCAACTGTTTAGCAAAAGAGTGAGTATGGGATCTCATACGAATGAGTGAGCTTACTGTTCAAAGGGAGGAGGCAGATTTCTTTACTTCCTTTTCTGATAACAGATTCATTTGTCTGGTCTGTTGTACTTTGTATTATATTGTATATTGTGTCTGTTTTTATGGAATAGCACTTTGATAAGATTTAAAAATAAAATCTTGTGGCTCATTTCTTGGATCCTGTAGATAGCCTATAGATTTCAAATAGGACCATTATGGAAAATGAAGTTTGAAATCATGCCCCTGGTCAGTCTTATTTCCAGATTGGCAGAAATTATACAAAGTTCATGGATATAGGGACAAACTTATGAAGGGTTAGCTAAATCTGATTCAAATGTATTTTTTTTCCTTTAAAAAAGATGGCTAGATTCATCTCCTTTATCCAGTCTAGAGCTGAGGAGAAGTAAAATCTCATAAAGTTATTTTACTTACCCAGTTCTGTGTTCTGAAGATGCTACTGATCAAAGTTCTCAATCTCCAGAGGAGATTAGTTTCAATGAGGAATAGAAGAATGAGGAAAACAAAGCCTGAAACAGCCATAGAAGTCATATATTTTCCAATCCCAGGAGCTTTCCATGCAAAGAAATTCTCTTGGTAATTAATATCTGGAAATGGTAAAAGGACATGTGCTTACTTTAAAATGCTGAGGTTTATGCTTCTCTCTTCCCTTTTATTTACTATGGAAAGACTTCCCTGTCACTCCCTTCAAATCACTCCCAAAAAGACCCGGTATCTTTTGAGAGGTCCATGAAGGTCACATCATTCTTCCCACAATTTGGCTAATTCAACTTTCTATTAACCTCCGATACCCTACCCTGTAGCAAACTCGGTGTGGCCATGCTATAAAAGATTTGGGGAAGAGATAAATGTTTAGAGAAAGGCCTCAACCTACCTGAACTGCAGCCAATGTTAACTAGGTTCCTGGGAAGGGAAGAAGCCCTGTGTTTCCTTTCCCTCTTCTCCACCATTACACTACTGGTTTCATTCATATCAAACTGCCTTCTGCTCTGTTGCTTCCAGGTATCCTAAAGTTATAAGTCTGAATTACAGATTTTCCGCTGTGTATATATGGAGCCTAAAAACTTTAACGGGTCACTGTTTAGGGATACTCCAGAGGTGGGTTTCCAAGTCTCTTGGGGCCATGGCTTGTGGGTGTGGGTCTAGAATGCAGTTAGCTCAATGCCCTAACATTGTCAAGTCATCCCCAGCAACAAGGATTCATTAACATTTTTATTCTCTTCCTTTACTTCTCTATTCCTCTAGGATGTTCGGTTTTACCTCTGATCTAGGGCTTGGGAACACAGTGTTGTCACAGAAAAAGGAGAAACTTTAGAAAGACTATCTGGATCAAAACCTCTCATATTACAAATAAGGAAACTGAGGTCCAGAGAGGGATAATGATTTGTCCATGGTGACATAGTGAGTGGCAAAGAGAATTTTCCAACTCCAAAGCTAGTGCTCTATCCACAATAGTATGTTGCTTTTCTTACTCAATGGCTTGCAAAGTTTATTGGAAAACAATACATTCTCCTGGATCAGCACAGTTCATGTGCCATGGACTACTTTGGATTTTCCCCCTGGGACACTTCTCAAAACCTCCAAGTACTTTACAGAGATTCTTCCATGTTTGAGAAATAATTTCTGTGTCTCCTGAGGATGCTCCAGTCTTTTTTCTTTCAAGGAAGATTATACTACCTCTAATTTATCCTCTGTCTGCTTTAAGTAGGAAAGGTGGTAAGAAAAGGGCTGTTAAACCAGGGCCTAAGGAAATTCAAGATACTCACTAAATTTCTTGCAGTTATGAGCTGCAATCTCAGAGGATGTGCAGTATCTCTTGGTCTCAAAGTTTTCAAAAAAGTTGCTGATGGACATTCCAAGGCTATGACTGGGCAATACCAAGAAAACCATATCCAAGGTTTTAGAAAGTTGCAACAATTTTAGCCCTGTAATGGAAATGTAATAGATTAGTTTACTGTGTAGCAAGCCTATTATTCCCTAGGGTAGCCAAACTAGGCTAGTGAGATAACCTGAAGCTACATATGTTCTCTGCACAATAATAATCCTTTCATTACTCCATGTGAAAACAGGTGTTAATTTGGGAATTTTCTCAAAATGGACAAGTATTATCAAACCCCCTCAACTTTGTAGCTTTCACTCATATTATCAGTGTACCTTACATAAGGCCTGGATGTCAGAAATCATCTCTGGCCTAAAAGCACTGGGTACATTCCCAGGTTCCCTTGAACATTTCTCCTCAAACTAGAGAAAATAGATTATCAAGGAGGAAATTGCAACAATTCCTCCAAATATTCATCCAAAATGGTTTCCAGTTATGTGAAGAAAGAGTGATGAGGTAGCTCCACCTAAGCAGCCTATTTTCCTAACTCAATGTCAGCATACTGATTTAGCTCCAGCACTATACTGAAAGATTTATGAAAAGCAGAGACTTTCACTGATATTTCAGAGATTTCCTGCTTAATGATCATCCCCATTCAGGAGGCCACTTCTCAGATGCTCATTATCTGAAGAAGGGTAATGTGTCTGCCAGGGGATGATGGTGATGAATTCAATGTCCCCTACCTGGGATGCGCAAGATGCTGATGATGAGAAAGGTGGCAAGGCCCGAGAGGATGTTGAATATGCTAAGTCTGGTGTAGGCAGCTGCAGCTCCAGAGAAAAAGAAGCTCATCAGATACATGAGGGGGATGATGGACCAGCCATAGAGCATTAAGATCATCAAAGCATCTGCAAGGTGGTTATCCTGGGTGAAAACTTCCACATCGAAGGCTCTGAACACCACCTAGGTCACAGAGATACGTGGAATGGAGATGGGGAGAAAGGTAACACAAGCAACAAGAGATTAACTTATAACAACATCAGAAGAAAAAACAATGAAATGCAATTTCAAGTACTTTTTAAAATAGATACAGAACTCCTTAATCTCCCATTAAAAATGGGCACATCAGGTGTTACTAAGGGAGTCTGAGGAGTCAGGTCTAAAGGTGACCTTTATCCTGGTTATTCTAGTGAGAGGAGATTCCCTCTCTTCTCTCTGGAAAGGATCAGAAGAAAGATGCTCTAACTTGTGAAGATTTCTCCTACTAACAGCCTAATGAGTCCCAAATAGGGAGATCGAAGCCTAGAAAAGATTCCTCTTTCTGCAGAACCCAGGAAAGTGAGGCAAGAAGTCTCTAACATCACTTCCTCAGCAATCAAGTTCCTTGGACAGATTAGTTCCTGAGTACCAATGGCCAAAGGAGAAGAATTAAGAAGAACTGGGAAAAAGACTGAGTAACCTTAGAACTCTGGTTAACACACCGTTCAGTAGTGATATCAGAGGATTGATGGTGAGACAAGTTTGCTACCCCATAGCAGAAAGGTGGTGACAATAGGTGCAGACACTCGAACATGGCCAGTCTTGATTGAACATGGTTAGCTTAACTATATTTATTCATTACAAGGAAAAGTTCTATTTGGGGGGATGGTCATTGGAAAGTAACAGCCATATTAAAAAAAGAAAAGAGCATCAAATAAAACACTTAAATTAAAAACAAAAATAAATCGCTTATAATGTGTGGGAGATAGGGTTTCAAGTGACACCTTATTCAACACTCACCAGCAGCAGGGAACAGGAGACAAGAAAGGTAAGGAGATCCCATAGTAGGGCAGAAAGCCAAAAATGAACGACATAGACTCCACTGACAAACTGAATGTGCTTTGCCTTCATGTCTCTCTC
Source organism: Sarcophilus harrisii (assembly GCF_902635505.1). Taxonomy (NCBI): domain Eukaryota; kingdom Metazoa; phylum Chordata; class Mammalia; order Dasyuromorphia; family Dasyuridae; genus Sarcophilus; species Sarcophilus harrisii. The sequence goes on from NC_045426.1 coordinate 346,295,057, forward strand.
AATGACTGCCAGGATTGAGAACGTACTGGCCAAGAAAGCCATGCTGAAGAGCAAATTAAGAGCTAGGTGAAATCCAGTATGGCCCCTGCAAGAGACAGAATGGGTTAGAGGAGAGCTTTCAGTGCATCTAGTTAGAAGAAAAGAGGATTTTTACTAACAGCTACATTCCAGAATGTGACCTACTAACAAAAAATTACAACCAGCCACGCAGGGGAAACTGCCCATGGAACCAAAGCCTCGGATCTGGGTAAAACCCAGGTTCACATACTTACTCATCAGCTTGTTCTGATGTGGCCTGTCCAGCACCTCGGGGCTGAGGGTAGTTGGAGACAGTAATAGAGGCACTGGGGCCAGAAAGCAGCTTGAACAGAATATTATCCACAACAGCCAGGGCAGTGGCAGGAGAATGGTAGGCTTGGTTGTTAAACAAAGCAGTGATAACTGTCTGGTCTCCGACATCTCTGAAGGAAGCTGCCACAAGGCATCGTTCATTAAAACCTTCACCTTCCACTGAGGCCCTAAAAATCAGGAACTCTTCCAAATCACCTTATGGGGAAGCAACAATTAAATTCAATTAAATAGATATTTATCAAGTACCTACTAAATGCAAAACCTTGTACTAAGTATTCAAAGATATGTGAGAATTTCTGCTCCCAAAGAGCTTACAAGTTACAAGTAGATGTATATGTGTGTGTGGAGGGAGAGAAATGTACTCAAATTTCTACAATACACAGAATATAGAATATACAAAGGGTATCAAGTGCTTCTAGAGTTCTGAGGAAAGATACTTTTTGATGAGAGGAACTGGGGAAAGCTTCATGAAGGAGAAGGTATTTGGACCACGTTTTGTTATATCAGTAGATTTGCAGTGGGTAACAGGGAAGAATGGCTAGGATGGGAGGGTATTCTAAGTTTAAGGAATAACACAAGCAAGAGTAGAAAGCTGAGAAATGATAGAGTACCAAAAAAGGGTAAACATGTGAAAAAAGGCTGCTGTTATTGGTTGGTTTTACATTTTTGAGGTTATTGAATGCCACACTCTGGCAATGAAACTTTATTTGATAGATAAAGGATGCAGTGGCTCAGTGGATAGAGTGGCTAGCCTGGAGCCAGGAAGACTCACCTTCCTGAGTTTAAATCTGACCTTAGACACTTACTAGCTGTGTGGTCCTGGGCAAGTCACTCAATCCTATTTGGCTCAGTTTCCTCCTCTATAAAATGAACTGTAAAAAAAACTATTCCAGCATCTTTGCCAAGAAAAGCCCAAATGGAGTCACAAAGAGTGTGAAATAACTCAACCACCAAAATAGGATGTCACTGAAATTCTGAGCAACACTGACATGATTAGACATGTACATGAGGATGGTTAATTCAGACATCAATGTGAAGGATAGAGTGAAAGAGTTATGAAACTGGAAATGAAGAGACTAGTTAGAAGGCTACTGTGTAGTTATGGAAACAAGGCATTAAAAGCCTAATCAGAGATAATGGTAACATGAGAGAGGGAAGAAGCGAGCAGATGGGAGAGATCCTTTGAAAGGATAATAACAAAATGTGGCAGCTTGCGTACTACCGTTTGGGAAAGGCATTATTAAATTGGAGAAACATCTAGATCAGGGCAACCACTATCATCAAGAGCTGAGTTCATGGAAAAACATACCTAATTTCCTAAGTGGGTTTAAGAACTCTTATCTAAAGAAATGCTTGTTGAATTTAATTGAATGATGTCAACATGGAGGAAAGTAATTAGTAGCATTGTATAAGGCTCTTGCACTATTCTATTCAATACTACTTTTTAAAAATTATTCTTAATTTTTACTCATTAATAAAATATTCTTTTTATATATTACAAAAATGTAATTTATGGAATGTCTTGAGAATTAGATGTCATATTAGTTAGGATCATGGCCAGTATGATGTCACAAGTATTTAAAGTATTTGTCCTTGTTAGCAAACCATAGAAAGAATTTCATATGTGTCTCACTGGCCTAAGAATTCAATTCTTACACTAAAACTATGAGGTATAGGTGGTGTTGAATGGATCCAAAATCATCTTAATAGACTGGAACTCAAAAGATTTAATAGGAATTTAAAAGGCTTATGTTTTAAACTTAGAATTTCTAATCTTTTCCTGATGAGACGTCTTTGACTTTCTCATATTTTTACAATCATTAAAAGGGATGTGTACATATGTGGGCGCACATCATGTACTGTAAATATAAATTCTTGATGGAGCCATGACACTAAGTCTCAACAAGTAAGACCCAGAGACCCTGATGGATCAGTTGGGGATACCTAATCCAAGCTCTACATGCCAAGGCATCTCATCCACTTTTGCCAGTTAAAGACTAAAAAAAGAGGGCATAATTTTGCTTTTAGCATTCTTTTTTTATGGTTCTTTTTGATATTTTTTTCTCATTTATTTTTCTACAGGAAACTTACGATTTCACATGACTCTATTAAGTAGTCTATGGGCATTCTAACCAACACTGTGCTAAAGCTGTAGTTTGACAAGCAATGACTTTTTAAAAAAATTTATTTGCTCAACTCACCCTTGAACAAGCTTCTCTTGTTCAGCTCCTTTTGTTACAATCAGTTTGGAGATGTTTTCATGTCATTTGCATATCTTGTTAGATCAATGTCTAAATATTTGATGCTTCTTCTGGCTCAGCAAAAGATAATCTGTACTCTTGAGGAGCTTTAAAACTACACCTCTGCTGTTTCATCCTGAAATTTCCCTTAGGGCCTAGGACCTTCTCACTTTGGAATATCCAACCACCTCTGCAACCTTTTCAACCTGGATTTTCCCTCTGCAAGTTCCTCCTGGAGTCTCCACTCAGTGGAGAGGCCCAAAGCAGTCTTTAAACCCCTCTTGGCTTTGTCCCTGACTAAAAGTCTGTTTCCTGGATATATATATATATATATATATATATATATATATATATATATATATATATATATATATATATATGCTTGTTTCATCTGGGTAATTCCAGAGTTAAAATGGTCTTTCTCCTGCCTTCAATCCTTCCTTTTGTTATTTAAGGGACATTTTTAAAAATCAGTTTTCCTTGTTTTCTATTGGAGATGAATATTTAACCCCCTCTTTAGAAATTAGGAAATGGAAGCTAGAAGCTGAATGACACAAGTAGTTAATGGTAGACTCAGGATCTTAACAATGATGACAAATTCAGCATTCTCTTTACTATATCATGAAACCTTTTGAAACAGTCTTTAATTTTCCTCTTTTTATACTAAATATTTTCTGGTATTAAATTATTCTAGCTATAAATTCTGCTTTGTTGTGATAAATTAAATTATATATTAAATTGAAATTAATTAATTAAATTTAAAAATCATATGTGTCATTTATAAATATTTATAAATATTGTATTTAGTATTTTTGTATTGGTTTATTATTTATTTTGGCTAATTATTTTTCTCTCAATAATCTTTGTTTGGCATGAATATCAAAGCTATTCTTTCTTCACAGAAGGATATAGATAGGTAGCTCTTAAAAGGACTGTCCATTTTCTCTTTCTGAGATCTGCTCTATTTTGGTTATCCACTTGTTTTATTAATTCACTTAATTTTATTCTTTCATGTTTTGAAAAATAAGTATCAATTTCTTTTAGATTCTCAAATTTATTAACAAAGAACCGTCCTTTTAGCTTTCAAATGATTGTTACCACCACCTTTCCAAACAGCATATGAAAACAACGTTTATAGTTCCTGTAATGGACATCCTTGCACAAAGGGTACAAGATGTGATGCAAGGTTTGGGGCATACAGTCAGGAGGTTTGTCTTAAACCCTGACATTTTATAGCTATGTAACCACAGAGAAGCCTGAATTTCCATTTCCTTATCTACAAAATAAGGATAGTATTAATTGCATGAGCTATCTCACAGAGTTGTTGTGAGACAACTGCTTCACAAACCTTAAACACTGCAAAACATGAGTCAGCGTTATCATTACTTGAACTTTCCTGTAATTGATCAATATAAAGGCTGTTCATGTTCCTCTGTTAATGCTAAGTGACTTCTCTTGTGTGATGACACCACACCATAGCTTTATTTCTTGGCCCCTGGTAGACAGGCCTCCTCATGCCACTAGCACTTACCTAACACCTCCCGAGGAACCTGTTTCTCAGCCTGTAGCATATCTTTAAAGCGTTCCGAAAGCTGCTGGTCCAGCTTGGAGGTGCCATAGATGGAAAAGGGCACAACTGTCTGACCGTACTGACCCAGGGTTAGCTGCAAGATGGGGTCATCCCGAATCGCTGAAGAGTAATTGATGGCCATAAGGGCTAAGGTGATGCAAGTCAGGGGCACCAGGATCTGTGCCACCAGGATCTTCCAGTTGCGCCAGCTGTACAAGACCTTCTTTGTGAACATGGCGTAGAACTGTTGGCAGTGAAGGTAGAACTACAAGAAAGAAATGACAGATTCAGAGTTACAATGGCTAACAAGACCAAGAAGGTCAACCCAGTCCAGATTCTTTGAAACTTAAGATTAAAGGCATCTTAGAAGTAGGAAGAAAATCCAAGCTACAGAGGAGAGTCTCTGACATGTCTCAGCAGGGTGACTGCTCACGTTTGCCCGAGAGTATTTATCTACCAAAGAATAGAGGTCACCAGTAGGGATCTTGTAACAGGATAAGGAGAATACTGCCTTATAAACATGGAACACCTTAATGTCCTCAAAATGTTGGCAAACTGAGCATCACCCCTGCTCTGTGAGTAAGCAGTGCAGTTCTTACCACCAAAGATGAAGGAATTGGGGATCAGAGAGATTACATGATGTTGCTCAAGGTGAGCAAGCTGAGGTGGCCAGAATTAGAAATCTGAGTTCAGTTCCCCTTCCAGGATTTTCCTATCACAGCCTATGGTAGAATGAGAATGGCCACTGCCCTTGGATATGTAAACAACACTTAGGAAGAACACTCTCCGTCTCAGGCAGCACTGCAGAGAAACCAATTTCAGATCTATTGATTTATTGATGGCTGCTAATGCTAATATTTCCTTGGATCCAAATAGTTCAAACCTAGTTGAGTCACTTACATCCATGCTGAATTTGCTGGCCTTGCAGTTCCAAGTAAGAATGCTCACCCTGGTGTTGAATTTGATGGCGGTACAATCTTCCTTGATTAAGGCCCCAATGCTGTCAGTAAGATCCATTATTCCACTGAGGTTGTTGTCCATGGCCCAGTCACTCGCCCGTCTCTCATGCTGGTACTGCAAGGCAGGAAGCTGTATGGCTTGGATATCCATGCTTGAATCTACAAGTTTACCAACTCTGAACCAAAGAAGTATAAGACATATTTTTATTATGGTTGCTGATAACATTTGGTGTGTATGAATTAAATCAAATGAAATGTGAAACTGAAAAGGCTAATTCAGCTTTCCTGAACAAAGGGAATAAAAGAAAAAAAAAAAAGGAGAAATTTCTCAAACTCTTAGTATGACCTTCTTTTTATGATTCCCTAAACTATGTATTCAGTAATACATTTATTAAGTACCTAATAAACATTTATGAAGTATCTACTTATAGTCCAGGCACTGTTCTAAGTGCTGAGATAAAAAGAAAAGCAAAAGATAATCTGTTTCCTTGAAGAGCTTATAGGATAAGGTGATATAAACAACTATGTACAAAGAAGCTATATACAAAATAAATTGTAAATAATCAAAAGAGAGAAAAGCACCAGAATTAAGGGAGAAGGGAGGATTAAAACTGGGACTTGAAGAAGCCAGTAGATGAAGATGAAGAGGGAGAGTTTCACGAGTAAAATGCTCAGAATTAGGAGATGGGGTGTCTTGTTCAAGGAATGGCAAAAAGGCTGTTGTCTTTGGATCAAAGAAGATATAGGAGTGGAGGGAAATGGAGGGGAGGAGAGGTATAAAGTATATGAAGAACTGAAAGTTGGAGGGAGCAGTTGGGTTATGAAAGGCTCTGAAAACCAGAGTAGATTTTATGTTTGATCACTGGAATTTACTGAGCATTGGTTGGATCTGATCTTTAGAAAAATTACTTTAGTGATTGGGAAGAGGATGGACTAAAATGGGAGAGACTTGTGGCAAGCAGACTAATCAACAAGCTATTGTAATAGTCCTTGCATAAAGAGATGAGAGCCTTCACCAAAGTGGCAACAGTATCAGAGGAGAGAACGGGGTGTATTTGAGAGATGTCACATAAGTAAAATTAAAAACAGTCAGCTCTACTTTATTTTCTTTCTGGGTGTGTGTAACATGAATTTGTTAATTTTAACCACATGGTTATTGTTAATGTGTATGATGTTCTTTTTGATTCTACTTTCTTTACTCTGCATCATCTCTTATACATATTCTTGTATTTCTTTGAATTCTTCATACCTAACTTTTCTTATTGTATAATTATATTCCTTTACATTTATCTATTATAATTTGTTCAATAATTCCTCATCTAAGGCAACTAGGTGGTCCAGTGGAAAGAGCACTGGTCCTGAACTCAGATTTAAGTTTACACTTTATTAGCTCAGTGTTTCTGAGCAGATCATTTAACCTGTCTCAGTTGCCTCCATTGTAAAATGGAGATAATAGCACCTATTTCTCAAGGTTATTTTAAGAATAAAATGAGATAATACTTGTAAAATGCTTAAATCTGTGGTATTACATTACAAATTGCCTACTGTATATTTAAAATTAGATGTTTCCTTGATATCTCAAACTTAACATGTCCAAATCAGTATGAAATATTTATCTCTACCCCTAAACCTCTTCCTTCTCTGAATTTTTTTTTTGTTTCTCAAACTTAACATGTCCAAATCAGTATGAAATATTTATCTCTACCCCTAAATCTCTTCCATCTTTGAATTTTTTTTTGTTTCTATCACGGCTTCACTATCCTTCTAGTCTGCCAAGTTCAAAACCTTAATATCATTCTTAATTCACTCATTCATCTCACATAGCTAAGCCACTGCCAAATCTTTTTGTTTCTACTCCATCACATCCCTCACATATGTACCTTCCTTTGACCATCCTGGTTCTGGCCCTTATTACATGTCATCTAACTATTGCAAAAGTCTCCTATTTGGTCTCTTTGACTTAAGTCTCTTTCTACTTTAATCCATTCCCACTTTCTAAATTGATTTTCCTAAAGTGAAAATTCTTATTATCCTCCTCAAAAAAAATCCTATTTTCTATAGGATCATATATAAACTTCACTGTTTGGCATTTAAAGCTCTTCACAGTATGGCCTCTTTCTACTAATTTAGTCTTCTTACGCAGAATGTGATATGAGCTGATCCTTTAAAAGCAAAATGGAGGGATGGTACACAGTCTGTGTGAAGGCACAGAAATGGATCAGATCACTTAGTCCTGTTGTTTGGCTTCAACAAGATCTTCTAAAGGAAACCTGGTTAATAAAAATACATTTATTCCATCCAAGGTTTTCAGTCCTCTTTTTATTCATTAATGCAGAAAACTCAGTTTTGCAGCAGCAACAGGGATTTATTTAACCAATTTGGTTTCAATTAACAACAAAGGGTCAGTCTAATATTTATATAGCATTTAACAATTTTTAGAAGAGAGGGGCAAAGGAGTTATTGTTAATCCCATTTCACACAAATTTGAAGAGTGACTACAATTACTAAACAATTAAACTGATAACAGAACCTGGTTCTCCTGATTCCTGGAGTTCAATATTTTGTATTATATCATGCTCCAGAGAGATGTCTGTAATCAGACATCAAAATCAGAGAATCTTCTAATTATTTTATCAAAGTACTTAGTATTTGGAAAATAATTACTGTAGAACTGAATGCCAGTTATTAAATTATTAGTTCTGCCAAGTATTTATCTAGAGAAAAATTTGGACTCATGACATTGTTCGTGAATTTTCTTTTGGCAAATTTTTCTAAATTAAAGGCTTAGCCACATCATAATAATAGTCACAATAGTCTCTAGAATAAATCTAGGGGAAATGATACATATTTTAGTTCTAAGAATCAGTACTGGACTCTCTAATTTTTCTATCTCTGTTCTAGAAAGAGACACTTTAGAACAAAATGAAAAGCAATAATTCTTCCTTCAAAATTTTAACCAGCAATACTTCTAAACTTCAAATGATCCCCACAATAAAGTTCAGAGTTATATACATACCTAAGGAAGACTTCTTCCATGGTGGTGACAGAAGCTCCATAGCTAGCAATGCCTAGTTCTTTTTGTTTCAGTTCCAGCTCGGTAAAGAGAGTTTCAAACCTAGAAAGAGGAAGGAGATGGAATGAAAATGATCAATTTGGTGTTCTTTAAAAAATCCATTGAAAAGAATAGATTTTGTTTGTGAAATAGATAAAAAATATGAACATATAAATAAAATAAAACAAACCCAGGGCTATAAACTTTTTTCATTATTTAACAATTGTTATCCACATACCAAAAAGTGTATTAGTTTTAACATAGCAATATCTCTATCACCTTTTTCACTTTTCAACTTTTCTGGGTTTGTTAATTTTAACTACATGATTATTATCAACGTATATAATGTTCTTTTCAGTTCTACTTTCTTTGCGCTGCATCATCCTTATACATATTCTTGTATTTCTTTGAATTTTTCATACCTAACTTTTCTTATTGTATAGTTATAGTCCTTTATATACCACAATTTGTTCAGTAATTCCTCATATAAGGCAACTAGGTAGTCCAGTGGAAAAAGCACTGAACTCAAATTTAATTTTGCACTTTTACTACCTGTATGTCCCTGGGCAGATCATTTAACCCATCTCAGTTTCCTCAACTGTAAAATGGAGATAATAGCACCTATCTCTCAGGATTATTTTGAGAATAAAATGAGATAATATTTGTAAAATTCTTAACATAGTAACTGGCACATAAAAGGTAGCTATATTAATGCTAGTTATTATTTCATATTATACATTATTTTATTTTGTCATTTTTATTATTATACCTGGAGTTACTAAGAATTTTTTTTTGCAACAAACCTTATTTTTTTACATGTCAATAATCTCCTTAGAATATAGTACCAGCAATTGGACTAGGCCAAAGTTTGTACATTTTTCTGACTCTTTTTATTCCATATAATTCCAGATTTCTCCCCAAAAAAGTTGGACTCAGTCTCACAATTCTATCAGCTATGTTGACAGTATGTCTATTTTATTATAGCTTAGCCTTGCCAGCACTGAATATTGTTGAGTACCTTTGCCATTTTGATATGGCAAAGGGGGATCTCAGAAGTGTTTTGATGTGAATTCTCTAATTATTAGAGATTTTGAATTTTTTGGTAAGATTGTTGATAGTTTGTTTCTTTTTCTGAGGATTATCTCTTTATATACTTTGGCAGCCTATCAAATGAAAAACAGCCTTTATTCTGATAGACGTGAATCAGTTTCTTATATATTTTAGAAGTTATAGTTTTATCTGAAATATTTGATAAAAAGGTCTTTTAAGAATATAATCAAACCTATTTTATCTTTTAAAATTTTCTCCACATCACCCAAAACTTAAGAATTTATCCTTTCTCCACATTTATAAACATATAATTATCCCATCTGAAATTTGTAGTGTTGGCAGTGATGTTCTGGTAAAAGTTTAACAACTTTTTAAAAGTTTTAATATGGAAAAAAATTTGCATTTTAATCACTTTCCCCATCTTAAGTCTATAATAATATATGAAGAAATGCAAAAAACAGAATCAAAAACTCCATATGCATGTTGACAAGAACCATGTGGTTAAAATCAACAAAACAGTAAATTAGGCCTTGATTTATGATATTTGTAATTGTAATAATCAATATACATTTCCAAAATGTATATGCTCACACTGAAAATTTAACAATCAGATGTTGAATGCTGGTTTTCATGTAGGCCTCAATATATATCTGACTATGTCATTAAAAATGGTGAGAAGTTTTCTTCTGGTTCCAATTTTGTCAAACCACTGTAGTTTTCCATGTAATTTGTGCTAAATAATGGAATGCCTTCCCTAATAATGTTTTGTGGCTCTGTGTCTATCAAAAAATATGAGCTACCTATACGTGATTTGGACTTGTTAGTATTTAACCCATTCCAAGATCAATTTAAAATTTTTGTAAAAATCAGTATCAAATAGTTTTGACTGTTTTGGTTTTATAGTATAACATGAAATCTAGGAATATACATCTAGTCCCCTTTCCTCTTTTTGCATAAATTCCCTTGATTTTCTTTACCTTTTTTCCTTTAATATGAATTGTCATTTTGGTTAATTCTGAAAAGTATGCCACCAAATTAATGAGCAGAATTAGTATTAAATCTATTGAGTAATTTGAAAAGCATTTTAATATTTACTATATTAACATGGACTACTTCTCTAGCTGTTTAATATTTTTATTCCTATAAAAAACTATGTACGTAGGAGACAAATCCTCCTTCATAGAATAGAAACCAGTAGTCATGTTGTTGTCATGGAAACAGGGAAGAGGCTGTGATAAGGTAGAAGAGGTACATATGCAGCTGTAATTTACCAATTTACTAGCAAACCATATTCCATGCAATGCATTTACTGCAGCAATGGCTATAGCAATTGAGGAACACTACACATAAATGTTGCCCTGAGCTGAATTATTGTTAACATAAATATGGATGACTCTTCCATATTTGTTACGCTCTTAAATTACATCATCTTTAATTTCTGTATCCCAGACAAGTTCATCTTCCATTTGAGGATTAAACACATTGGAAAGCTGAAAACACTTTGTTGTTTATTGTTGACTTGCGTAAGTCCTGTGTAGTTCTTAATGGGTTAATCTCAAGATAACGAATTTATTTTTTAAAAATAAATTTTTATTGATATCCTTTATCTTTACATTGCCTAAATTTCCTTTATAACTCCCTAGAGGGCTGTCATATATAACAAATAATTTAAAATTAATTTTTAATTAGCAAATTTCCTATCACTTTTTTAAAAACTGGTAAACTATAGATATGCTGATGATTTTTGTGGGTTAATTTTATACCTTGCTATTTTGCTGATATGTTTTTGCTTGGTTACTTAGAAAATACAAGAAAATCACATTATCTACAAGTAGTGATATCTTAACTTCCTTTTTATCCTTGAGTATTCCTTTAGTTTCTTTTTCTTATCTTACTGAGATACCATTTTTAGGACTATGTTATAAATAATAAAGTGATATCATTTACAAAATTTCTCCATTACATATAATGCTTACTCTTGAATTAAAATAAATTCATTCTATTATGTTAAAGAAAAATTCTTGTTTTTATTTTTGGTATCTTAAACATAAAATGAGCATGATATTTTGTCAAAGGCTTTTTCTACATTTATTGATAAATTCTTTTTTACTGTCAATGATTATGTGAATTATTTTCCTAATATATCAATTTGTTCCTAGTATAATTGCTATTTGATCATTAGTTTTGGAGGGAAAATTTTGCTGTCTTCTCATTCACAAAGTAAAGGCAAATTTGGGAAGGCAAAGCTCTTGTAACTTTGACTTTGATAGATGTTTGAAGTGTGGTCCTGGGAATAACTATGTCTATTTTTCTAGGATGAGTTTTTGAAAAGCAGAAAGCTCATAGTCAGTAGGATAAAGGTCCAGTAAGGAATTTTTTGCCCATTGCACTAGTGACAAGAAGAAAAATACAGCCCTGTAGGGCTCCCATCGGTTTCTTCAGTAGCAGGGACTGAGCTGCAGAAAATGAAGCAAAAAAATACTAAAAAATGCACAATTGTCAGACCATCTTTAAATATTACCTGTATTCTAAATGTGAGGTTGTTAGAAGCTGAATCTATGTATTATTAGAGGAAATTAATTATAGCAATCATGGTATTTGCTTTAAAAATAAAAATCTAAGACCAAAAGAGAAGTTGATATTAAATGAAAGGATAGTCAACATTTTTTTTTTTTTTTTTAAGAATGGCTTGAGCTGCATGCCATAAATTTCAGTTTGATATAATGGTATTGTTATCACCTTTGATAAAATTTTTTATTGTTTTTTTTTACTTGATCCTTCTGGCCAATTATATTTTTCTTTTCATTTAGGCCCATTTATTACAGTGACTAATAAACAGAGGCTGCAAGCTAAATGCTTGTTCAATTTGGCTTGGTTCTTCAAGTTTATTGGTTTCTCTTTAGCCACTGATGACAAAGAGATCCAGGCCTTTCTCTATCCACATTAAATTAGAATCTATCAGAACCTACTTCACTTAGTTATTATCCAATTTGGTTTACTTTATGTTAGGGCTAACCACTCTGTGGGCCGTCCCTGAGGATGACTTTTGCTATTTCTCCCTTTTTGTAACATTTCCATAATAGACCAGAGGTATTTCTAATTTGCACATTTCCAAAATGTATATGCTCACACTGAAAATTTAACAATCAGATGTTGAATGCTGGTTTTCATGTAGGCCTCAATATATATCTGGCTGAGTCATTAAAAATGGTGAGAAGTTTTCTTCTGGTTCCAATTTTATCGAACCACTGTAGTTTTCCGTGTAATCTGTGCTGAATAATGGAATGCCTTCCCTAATAATGTTTTGTGGCTCTGTGTCTATCAAAAAATATGAGCTACCTATACATAGTTTGGACTTGTTAGTATTTAACCTGTTCCAAGATTAATTTAAAATTTTTGTAAAAATCAGTATCAAATAGTTTTGACTGTTTTGGTTTTATAATATAACATGAAATCTGGGAATGCACATCTAGTCCCCTTTCCTCTTTTTGCATAAATTCCCTTGATTTTCTTTACCTTTTTTCCTTTTATATGAATTGTCATTTTGGTTAATTCTGAAAAGTATGGCACCAAATTAATGAGCAGTATTAGTATTAAATCTGTTGAGTAACTTTTTAAATAATATTTATAATATTAACATGGACTACTTCTCTAGCTGTTTAATATTTTTATTCCTATAAAAAACTACGTATGTAGGAAACTAAATCCTCCTTCATAGAATAGAAACCAGTAGTCATGTTGTTGTCATGGAAACAGGGAAGAGGCTGTGATAAGGTAGAAGAGGTACATATGCAGCTGTAATTTACCAATTTACCAGCAAACCATATTCCATGCAATGCATTTACTTCAGCAATGGCTATAGCAATTGAGGAACACTACAAATAAATGTTGCCCTGAGCTGAATTATTGTTAACATAAATATGGATGACTCTTCCATATTTGTTACGCTCTTAAATTACATCATCTTTAATTTCTATATCCCAGCGAAGTTCATCTTCCATTTGAGGATTAAAAACACTGGAAAGCTGAAAACACTTTGTTGTTTATTGTTGACTTGCGTAAGTCCTATGTAGTTCTTAATGGGTTAATCTCAAGATAACGAATTTATTTTTTAAAAATAAATTTTTATTGATATCCTTTATCTTTACATTGCCTAAATTTCCTTTATAACTCCCTAGAGGGCTGTCATATATAACAAATAATTTAAAATTAATTTTTAGTTAGCAAATTTCCTATCACTTTTTAAAAAACTGGTAAACTATAGATATGCTGATGATTTTTGTGGGTTAATGTTATACCTTGCTATTTTGCTGATATGTTTTTGCTTGTTTACTTAGAAAATACAAGAAAATCACATTATCTACAAGTAGTGATATCTTAACTTCCTTTTTATTCTTGAGTATTCCTTTAGTTTCTTTTTCTTATCTTACTGAGATACCATTTTTAGGACTATGTTATAAATAATAAAGTGGTATCATTTACAAAATTTCTCCATTACATATAATGCTTACTCTTGAATTAAAATAAATTCATTCTATTATGTTAAAGAAAAATTCTTGTTTTTATTTTTGGTATCTTAAACATAAAATGAGCATGATATTTTGTCAAAGGCTTTTTCTACATCTATTGATAAATTCTTTTCACTGTCAATGATTATGTGAATTATTTTCCTAATATTAAACTATCAATTTGTTCCTAATATAATTGCTATTTGATCATAATGAATCCATTTTGGAGGGAAAATTTTGCTGTCTTCTCATTCACAAAGTAAAGGCAAACTTGGGAAGACACAGCTCTTGTAACTTTGACTTTGATAGAGAGGCTTCAGGTGTGGTTCTGGCAATAACTATGTCTATTTTCCAAGGATCAGCTTTTGAAAAGCAGGAAGCTCATAGTCAGTAGCATAAAGGTCCAGTAAGGAATTTTTTGCCTACTATACTAGTGATAAGAAGAAAAATACAGCCCTGTAGGGCTCTCATTGGCTTCTTCAGTGGCAGGGACTGAGCTGCAGAAAATGAAGCAAAAAATACTAAAAAATGCACAATTGTCAGATCATCTTTAAACATTACCTGTATTCTAAATGTGAGGTTGTTAGAAGCTGAGTCTATGTATTATTAGAGGAAATTGATTATAGCAATCATTTATAAATAAAAGTTTAAGACCCAAAGAGAAGTTGGTGTTAAATGGAAGGCCAGTCAACATTTTTTTTTTTCAAAGAATGGCTTGAGTTACATGCCATAAATTTCAGTTTCATATAATGGTATTGTTATCACCTTTGATATAATTTTTTATTGTGTTTTTTTTACTTGATCCTTCTGGCCAATTATATTTTCCTTTCCATTTAGGCCTATTTATTACAGTGACTAATAAAAAGAGAATGCACACTAAATACTTGTTGAATTTAGATTGGTTATTCAAGTTTATCGATTTCTCTTTAGCCACTAACGATAAAGAGATCATAATGAGATCCAGGCCTTTCTCTATCCATATTAAATTAGGTTCTATCAGAACCTCCTTCACTTAGTTATTATCCAATCTGATTTACTTTACGTTAGGGCTAACCACTCTGTGGGCCGTCCCTAAGGATTATTTGCTATTTCTCCCTTTTTGTAATATCTCCATAATGCCTAGACCAGAGGTATTTCATGTATGGAAGGTTTTTTCCCCTTCTATTTGTTCATTTTCTTGTCCTTTTTCTTAAAGGCAATTCTCTTTTGATGCTCTTTAGTTGTTCTCCTTTAATCTTCCCATTTTTTAAATTTAATTTTTAGCTATTCATAGGGTAGATGGGGAGTTGGCAACCTTTTACTCCATCAATTTTCCAGAATTTAATTTATTTTCAGATATTGTCTTTGACATATCTCTACTTTTTTTATAAGACTGAGCATCCAAAGTTTCTATGGCATGATGCTTAAACAATCACTGTAAGCCCAAAGGTACTAACGAACAAATCATTAATAAACAAATCCCCTTTGGGGATTTCAGATGTGGAGTAGATTGTGGAAAAATTAACATTGTTTTGTGTAATCAGGAAGGAAATCAAATACATTTTTAAAATTACTTCTCTGTAGCTGCCCTTTAAAAATGACTACACTGATTAAATTAGAAACAAAAGATCTAAGCTTTTTTTTCTGAGGTGGTCAGTAAAATGCTGTTTACTTTATAAAAGATGGAGAAGTCCTCTGCTTCAAAGCCTGATGTCACCCACTAAGTTTTGGAATTGCAACAATGTCATAATTCATCATATATTGATATGGGTGACAATTAAGCTTCTAAACAGTGACCCAAATATTCCTTTGGGGGAACTTGATGGTATTTGCGTATCAGTGATGTACCCATTACTCTTTTGCAATTTCTCCAAGGGTATCTGTGTACCCTTGGTTTAGTAAGGGTGCTTTTCATGGTGTGAATTTCCTGACTGCTCATACTATGCATGTAATGGCAATGTAAGTAACCTAGAAAAGTGTTTGTCTATCAGAACTCATTTACTAAGCCTGAGGAATACAGAGAACAACTGCAGACTCTAAGCAAATGCAAGACCTCAGTCTAGAACTCTTTGATGCATACCGGTGTGCACTCTCTTTGGGGAGGATAAATGATAATTCAGCTCCAACGTTGCTCTCCAAAATGGCATTTGGTATGTGACGGTAAACCAGATGAGAAATGTCGCTGGTATTACAATGAAGCTCCTTCACTATAATCATATGATACCCTGCACCTGAAAAAAGGCATTTAAAAAGACTGGATGAAACCAAACAGGTTTTTATAGTTCTGTTCCCTAGGTTGCACCTGGCCTTAAGTTTCTTTGATCAGGTTAGCTTGATGGGAGATAAGAGAGGGAACCTCCTGCAGTTTGATTGCATGCATAAAGAGCTAATCTTAGAAGATCAAGTATTACTACTGAGAACCTTGTTTCCTATTCTTCATAAAAGGGTTTGGGAATATGACTTTGAGGGTGATTGTCTTAATGAAGAAATATAAAAAAATAATTTAGGAAGAATATTGCCAAAATTCCACAGTTAATAATTACATCAATATCTTGTGTGAAGAGTTGAGAATAAAATATCTATAGGGGAAAAAAATCTATTCTCTGGACATTTACACACTCTGAGAAAGAATTCTATCCGACACTGATCTGCCTTATCTTCATAAATATTCTACCTCAGTCTAGAATCTAGGATCTAAGAGTGAGAATTTCAGTGCAAGAAAGCCTTTCATCATAAGATTTCAGGCACTATGTCTGAAGTGAAACTACAAAGTATTTTACTCATTATGCTGGAGCTTTGATAACTCAGCAATGAAGAAAGGAGTAGAGACACCCAGTTTTCTTCCCTTGTGCTTCTCACCATATTTGTGCTTGAGGAAAAGTGAAGAGCCACAGCATTGCAGGTCCCCTTTGGCCATAATAGCAATTCGGTCCCCCAACAGGTCAGCCTCATCCATAAAGTGAGTGGTCAGCACAATGGTGCGGTCACTTTTCTGCTGCTGAAGGAGATCCCAGGTGGCTCTCCGTGAAACTGGGTCCATGCCCGAAGTTGGTTCATCTAGCATCACGACCTATAGACCCAAAAGGGATAGTTACAAGACTGGTCAAATGTACTTTGCCACTTATCAAATCAGGGGTTCTGTGTATTCTTCTATTGGTGACAATGTTCTTACCACCATGATTGTCCACTCAAGGGAGTACAGTGAGTTTTACTTAGACACAGCAGCTGGTATATGAGATAGATTACCTGTTATACATTTACTTTTCTGGCTAAAATGAGAGACAGTGGGGAAATGTCAGTTGTCTTAAGACAGACAATAGGCCCAGGACTATAAAAGAATTAGAGATTCCCTCACTACTATGACCACCCTAGACAGATGAAAGACCTGACTGCCCATTGAGCATATCTTAGTAGAGCCTTCTTAGGAGGAATGGTGCATACCAGTTCATTTAGTTCTGCATCAATTAATGTTTTTGCCAGGCTGCAGAAAATTCCACCCAACAACATACCTTTGAACCTCCTATGAGTGCAATGCCCACAGAAACCTTGCGTTTCATTCCTCCACTCAGTGACTTTGAAAGTGAGTGGCGTTTATTCTCAAGATCAAGAATGTTCAAGATATGATTGACTTCCTCTGGACATTTTTGCTCAGATAATCCTTTCATCTATGAGACCAAATGAAGAAGAGAACTTTATTTATTTTTTTAAAAATTGATTTATTTTTAATACACATTGCTTTATGAAGTATGTTAGGAGAGAAAAATCAGAGTAAAAGGGAAAAACCATGGAAGAGAGAAAAAATTCAGTCTCCTTAGTCCTTTTTTGGATGCAGATGGAATTTTTTGTCCAAAGTCTATTGGGATTGCTTTGGATCACTGAACCACTGAGAAGGACCAAGTCTTTCATAACTGATAATTGCCCATTCTTGCTGTTATTATGTAGGAGAGAACTTTAGACTGGGGCTTTCTGAGAGGAGCTGGATCCAGCATGAGGTGACAGAGCACTGGAGTTGAAAATCAGGAGCTGTGGGGACATATCCTGCTATCATGTGAAGACACTCACTTATATTCTCCCATTTCTTTCCTCCTCATCCCATTTCTCTACCTCTTCCCACATCTCCATGGTTCTTTTAAACATATTTGTGACTCTGTGAAGGTAGGAGTACTGACTACTTCAAGTGTGTGAACAAGGGAAAAAAATGTTCATTTTCGGCTCACCTGAGCATAGAAATAAAGGTGCTCAGCCACTGTCATGTAGTCAAAGAGAACATCATGCTGGGGGCATAAGCCTAGACTCTTCCGGATCTGAACTATGTCACGTGAAATCTCATAGCCATTGATATATGCTCGTCCACTTGTAGGGGGAAAAAGACCTAGGAGAAGCAGAAGATAATCTGGCATGGCTCTGATGATAAGAGAGCTAAATTCACTCCCCCTCAGCAATCAGAGATTAATGTGAGTGAAGAAGCTGACCTTCTGATGTTCCTTATTTGACATGGCACTCCTTGCCCAACCCCAGGAATTGCCACTGGTTGTCTTTCAAGCCTAGAATATGCTCTCTCCCAATCTTCGTCTCTGGTTTCCTTGATGTCTTTTAAGTCCCAGCTAAAATCCCACCTTTTGCAAGAGACTATTTTTTAATGCTAGTGCTTTCCTTCCAAGATTATCTCTAGTTCATCTAGTCTATATTATTTGAAGTAGTTGCTTGAATTTTGTTTATCTGTCTTAGACTGTGAGCTTCTTGAGGGCAAGATCTTTTTTGTTTTTTGTCTATTTGCTTGTTTTGCTTTTCTTTATATCCCTCAGAACTTGCCTGGTACCATGGCAGGTATTTAATAAATCCTTGTTGATTTAACATGACTTGAACCCTACACCATTCTGGCTTATTCACAACAATTAACTAAAGTCCCTTTCCCAGAGGGAATATATTAGAGCCTGGGAGAAATATAACAGAAATTAGAGGAACAATTCCCAATTTTTATGGAGACAAAACACAAAATTGGTCAATAATTTTTTTAAAATAACAAGTATATTTTTTCTTATTGTGTTAAATATTAAAGAAAAGTAGAATAAAAACAAAAAATCAAAGGATTAATCAGATAACACCAGAAGAGAAGTTTTGAGTTAGTTTTGAAGGATGTGAGAAACAAAATGTAATATAAAACTCTACCATAATGAGAAATATGGCTTATGTAATTAATCTCATCAATATTAGTTGCACTTTATAAATTGTGTCTCTAGTATGAGAAGTAACAATCACAGAGATTTGGTGGAATGGACTTCCTAGTCATGGAGAAGGGGACTTTAAGCAAAGTGATTTAGCTACATAAAGGGCCTTGGAAGAGAGGTATCTCTATCATTACCTTAGGCAGGCTATATGTGAATATTATTCTGGAATCATAGTTCCAGCAAACAAAAATTGTTAATTCATCAAACAGGACTTTAGGGAAAAAACCCAACCCTTCAAATAAGACGAATTCATTAATCACTATAGCATGGAGATAAAGGGTTTTTTTTTCTTTATCTTATTCTTGTCTTAATCTTTCTGATCCATCCTCTTCCACAACTGACAAAATGATTTTGTCATTCCTCAACTCCACTCCAATGGTTCTCCTTGCCTCTTTGAATAAATGCCTTTCCAGTCTATTTAAGTTACACATCATAAGAGTATAATTTATATCTTACTATCACTCATAATGGTAACAATTTCATGATCAAGAACTTTGAAATTCCACTCAATGACCAGAACTCTCTCTTTATTTACACTAACTTTAAGCTTCACAATTATGATTCCTTGAATCATTCTTATTCTCTCAGTCCATATTCCTGTATGTGGTCTTAATTCCATTTCAAGTTTTGACCCCAGGGTCAGCTGCTTTATTAGTTCACTAGCCATTACTCTAGAATCCCCTTTGCCCTTTCTCTTCTGCCACACCTGTCCAACAGAGCTTCACCTTTGGACAATCCTTACCAAGCTAATTTTTCTGCTTCTGCTCCAGAGCTGAGTTTACTAGTGAAAAACCACAGAATCAAGCTGATTTCACTTACTCCAAATTCATGGCACAAAATCAGGAGGAAATAACATTACTTTTCAACAATCTTTATATTCTATTCTTACTGACTTCTGTATATCTCCAAAGTAATGGCAATATTTTCTTATTTCTTCCTTCCCTCAACTAGCCTCTTAACAAATCCATTACCTCCTGCAGATAACAAAAAAACAGACTAACTAAAATCATCTCCTTAAGTCCCCTATTTGATTTCTCATTATCATCTGCTGTTTTTTCCCCTTATTCCTTCTTGTCATAAAAGAAGACATTTCCTTACTTTTTTCTAAGGTAAAACATATTGAATGCTTTTATAAAACAATCATCTTTTATTCTGAACTTAAAATGGGCATTTCTAAATAGAAAAAACAGAGAGGATTACAAATGAAAATGAGAATCTGTAATATACAATTTGCCTGAGTACATGATAAATTTAACATCTAATTTTCTTCTTTTTTATTAAAGCTTTTAATTTTCAAAGCATATGCATGGATAATTTTTCAACACTGACCTTTGCAAAATCTTGTGTTACAATTTCCCACCTCTTTCCCCCACTCTCTCCCTTAAATGGCAAGTAATTCAAAATATCAACATATAATTTTCAAAGCTATCCTGCTTATTTGTAATTCTTTCTGTTCTCTTTTATGCATTCAAAATGTTTCAACAATCATTTTTTCTTTCTTCAGTGATGGGTTATCATGTTCCTAAATTCCCTTCTTCCTACCACCAAACTAAAACAAAAACAAAACACTTGCAGCAAATAGGAAAAGAGGAGCAAAACAAATCTCCACATTGTCTGTATCTGAAAATATATGTTTTATTCTTGAGTCTATCACCTCTTTATCAGGATGTGGGTGATATGCTCTATCATATCATTGATCAGAGTTCTCAAGTCTTTCAAAGTTTCTGTTTTTACAAAATTGTCATTAAATAAAATTTTCTGGTTCACTTTGTATCAGTTTATACAAGTCTTCCAAGTTTCTTTGAAACCTTCCCTTTAATTTCTTAAAGTGTAATAATAATCCATTACATTTATATACTATATGTGGGTTCTCACCCCCATTGTTTCTGGTTCTTTATACAAAAAAGAGCTATAATATTATAAATGTTTTGGACCTTTTTCTTCTTTCCCTGATCACACTATGGTGTAACTTAGTAGAGGTTTTTGAACTCTTGATATCTTTCCTTGTTTCCCTACTTTCTCCAAGACCCAGTTCTAGCAGTCAATGCCTCTTATCAAACTTCAATATTTCTCTTTCTGTTTCTCTCCACCAACTGCTCTATTCTCTATAATCCTTAAAGTCTTCTACCTAATTTTTCTAGCCAATCCAACTTCTATCCTCCCATTCCTCTCCTCCCATTCACTGAAAACTTCTTGAAAAGGTCATTTACAATCAGTACTTCCTACTTCCTTACTTCATACTCCTTCAAATGCCTGATACTTGGTTTCTCCATCCACCACTCTACTGAAACAATAGTCTCAAAGATCACCTGTGGTCTAATTGGCAAACAGTAGTCATTTCTCTTTAATCGTAACACAGATGATCATGAAGAAATATCTCACTAAACAAGATAATAGAGAAGAAGGCCTAGGACAGAGTCTTGAGGTACAACCATATTTAGGAGGCAAAAGAAAGATGATGATTCTCCAAAGGATGCTGAAAGAGAGAGAAAGAGAAGAAGGGGGAGAAAGAGATAGAGATGGACGGAACAGGAGAGGTAGAGACATTTACTTCCACAGAAAGATACAGAGACACAAGACAGAGAGAGAAACAGAGGCACAGAGAAAAAGAGAGACAGAAAAAGAGAGCAAGAACAAGAGTGAGAGACTAAAAAGACAGCAGAGGATCAAAGTCACAGAAAACAGAATTTCAAGAAGGGACCTTGGGAACCATGTAGTTCAATGCATTCCTGAATAAGAATTCCTTAACAGCACCGTAGGCAAGTGGTCATCCAGCTTTAAAATAAAAAGACTTTAAACATTTTTGATCAAGGACAGCTAGAGGAGCCCCTCTGGATCAGGTTTTTTTTTTTTTTTTTTTTTAACCTATCTTGTGTTATGGATCTCTTTGATAGTCTGATGAAACCATGGGTCCCTTCTCAAAATATTTTTAAATACATAAAATAAGAAATATAGGACTAAAAAAGTAAACCAATTATATTGAAATACAATTATCAAAAATTTAAAAAAACCAAACAATTTCCAGTAAAATTTAAGAACTTTTGCATTGAGGATAGTCTAGTAGGGACAACTGTTTGGTATAATGGAGAGAACATCAGGTCTAGATTTAAAAAGACTTGAGTTTCAAATATCCAAGTGGCACAAACACTAGCTGTGTGGCCCTGGGGCAAACTTTCTGTTTGTCTCAGTTTTCTTAGCTATAAAACAAGGGCAAATAAATAGCACCTACTTCCCACATTTACTTGGGCCAAGGCAGAAAGAAAAACATTGTACATTCTCTGAAAGTTACTACAGGATTCTCCGTGAGCTCTGTACTTTCTAAAAGTTATATAAAGCCTCTCTCTCTCTCTCTCTCTCTCTCTCTCTGTATATATATATATATATATATATATATATATATATATATATATATATATATATGCCAGGGAAGGAGAACATATTCAGATTGAGTGAGTAGTAGAAGTCATCAGCTAGATTATAGCAGATGGGGTGCTACAAGGAGTGGTGAGGAAACAGAATCTAGATAATATTTCTTAGGATTTTAGCAGTAAAAGCTTGATGAGATATAGGATGAGACCATGAACAAGTGGGAGGGTTAGGTGAAGATTTTTTTTTTTAAGAGATGGGGCAATCTTAAGGTAGGAGCTGGCAGACAGGGGGAAACTGAAGATGATAGAAGGAAGGCATAATTAATGGGTCAAGCTTCTAGAATAAACAGGAGAACACAAGAAGAAGGGTTAGCTTTAGCAAGGAGAAATACTCCCATCTCTTCCTCCAAAATCAAATCAAAAGAAGAAAAGATGGCAAACCAACACAACAGCATTTATTAAATATTTGCCATGTGCCAGGAGCCAGGCACTGGGAACACAAATATAAGCAAACAACATCCACAGCACTTGCTCTTTGGGTCCTTAAATTCTAATGGGGGAAAAACAATACCTCAAGATAAGATGAAAAGATGAGTTGAAGGAAAGGGAACTACAAGTTAACTCATTTTCAGAGTGAGGCAACAGAAGAAAGACGAGGAGATGATGTTGATGGCATCTAGAATTTCCTAAATAAGCTCTGTGACTTCCAGTCTCTAGACCATTGCTCATGTTTACATATGTGTAAGTGTGAGTGTGAATGTGAGAGTATGTGAGTGTGTATGTGTGTTTGTGTATACTGGGAATCTTACTGCTTCCTAAAAGCATGTTAAATTCCTACTTATCCTTTAAAATCCAACTCAAATGTTACCTCCTCCATAGAACTTTCCCTGACTGCTCTTTCCTCTTCTAACTTCAAAAAAAGGTTTGTATTAACTTTCCTTTATTTCTTTAATATTCAGTGGATCATGATCACATAAATATGGGTACTCCCTCTCCTGATCCAGTTATGTCTTCTTGTCCTTCATGGTTCTTGTCTATGTTTTTCCATGGCTCATTTATGCAGGATTCACCCAATAAATGCCTTCTTCTAGGGGTTTTTACATTTTTGGTAAACCTATGGAGCAAGCACCTAGGCTATTCATTTGTTATCACTTGTTTGAGACTCCTGATAATACATTTTCCTTGATAAAAATCTTACACAATTTTTTAAACACTGATAATTCCTGGAAATATATTACAGCTTATTTGTCCACAGCAGAGAGCTCTTTATTGCTCTCGAGGTCACCTGGTATGTTAATTCCTCAGAGAACAGGGTGTTCCAGGATTCACAGTCATAAACAACTGCTGGAAAAGCAATTATGTTTCAAAGATGGGTTTTTGAACCAAGGCCCTGATTATTAATATAAAGTTTCCTAAATGTAATCCATCTCCCATTCAATTCAAGGTCCAATTCATTGTCCATCTGCAATGTACATCCCAAATAAAAAGACCACCTCAATAAACCAACTATAAAGGTGCATATTATGGTTTGAATAGTAGATTTTTTCCCCCATGAATTTAGTGGTTTTTTTTCTGAACAGATTGTTAAATGACTGACCATGCTTAAAAATCATGGAACTCATTGTGGAGGCTTGTGATATCATGGGACTGTATATAAATAGTACAACATCATCTACAAACTGGAGCAATTATAGGCTATCATCATTAACAGGTAATCCCTCATTCACTGTGGACCTTGCACAAGACATCCTTTTTAAATTTAAAAATTTTTTTTCCTGAGGCAATTGGGGTTAAGTGACTTGCCCAGGGTCACACAGCTAGGATGTGTTAAATATCTGAGGTCAGATTTGAACTCAGCTCCTCCTGACTTCAAGATTGGCACTGTACCCACTGCACCACCTGACTGCCCCAAGACATCCTTTTCTGATAGTGGCAGACACCTGGGTAAGTATGTATTGTCTGGTGTACTGTCTTACCTAACACTGATAAACAGAAACAAACAGAATCATGTAGTTCATTTTGGTTTCATGCCATAATTTCTTTAGACTTGTTTTTGCTTCTATTTTTTCTGCTGTTTTATAAGATGATACTGCTTATAACCTACTATCCTGTAGTGTTTTATACATTTGCATTCAAAATTGATGATGCCCTTGGCTACCATCTCCATTTTGTAAGAAGATCAAATGTTTGTTGAGTGAAGTGATTTCTAGGCTCTTTTGGCCTCTTCCTTAGGGCTCAACTTTTCTAGGAAATGTTGATCATCAATTTAATCTTTTAATCTTTCATTTATCATCATTTAATCTTTGTCTTTTTATATTTTTACTTTTCCACATTAGCACTCTTATTTATACAGCTGAAGTTGAAACTCTTGCAACTGTTCAAGTGTCTCTCATCTTTAACTTTAAAATCTGATGTTGAATTTGAACTGATTTTGATGACTTCCAAATCAATAATGGTCTGACTCTATAAATATTTATATATAATAATATATATAAATTTGTACTTATTTTTGTTTTTGTATTTGTGCCTTATCTCCTTATTTTATGATAAGCTTCATAAGAATAGGGATCTTTTCTCACTTAAATTTGGTATCTCTTCCATTGTCTAACCTTGGTGTTCTGCATATAGTTATGTATTTAATAAATGTTTGTTAAATGAATAACAATGAAAAATACTGAAAAAGAAACAACTCAATCTAGGTAGGAAAGGAAAGGTCTGGTGCTAACAAACATCTTTAGATTCAAGAAACATGAAGGGTTGTCCAGAATTATTCCCCTTGACCCTCAGCTGGGCTGATCCTGACCTGTGAGGATGGACAAGGTAGTGGTCTTCCCTGCTCCATTATGTCCTAGGAGAACAGTGATCTGCCCCTCGTACATATTCAGAGTCAGGTCTCTTATTGCTTCTTTTCTTTTATTCCTCACCATAAACATCTGTGGAAAAGGTAAAGAAAGTAAATTTACATAAAACTCAAGGACTTGTGAAGGGGTTTACAGTAAGTTAAACATTAACCAATAGCTACTAGTTGTAAATTCAATATTTTTTTCTCCTTTGTTAGTATCTACCTCATTTAAAAATTAATCTCTGAACTGTAATAAAATTCTGGTCCAATAACCAACCTCAGAGAGAAGGAAGAGATGTTAAACTGGATAAGAGTCTAGGGGAGTGTGAGTGTTTGTTTCCATTCCCTTAATCTGTTTAACATTTTTATCTATGCCTTTGATGAAGATAGAGATGGAATACTTATGAGAATCTGAAGCTGACATAAAAACTTGGAGGAAAATTATATCAGAT
The DNA here is from genome assembly GCF_902635505.1 of Sarcophilus harrisii. NCBI lineage: Eukaryota > Metazoa > Chordata > Mammalia > Dasyuromorphia > Dasyuridae > Sarcophilus > Sarcophilus harrisii. The sequence continues at coordinate 346,320,656 of NC_045426.1, forward strand.
AATAAAGCTAAGATCTAAAGATAATCTGATAGGTTGGACCATGATGAAACTTAAAAGGGACAAAGAGACCTACACAGGATAAAAAAAATCAACTGCACATGTACAGGACAGGTGCAAATTGCTATACCACTAATAATTTCTTCTCAGAAGCAGTGAGGAGAGGGACAAAAGTTGAGTCATTTATCTAAAAGCAAACCAAAACCCCAGGCTAATCTAAAGTTAAAAGTCTTTGATCTCTTCAAAAGTATTTCTTTAAGTGGCAGTCTCCTGTTATCCCAAGCAAAAATCTAATGTGCATCATTGAATGCATTAACTGAAGTCTGTTATTCAAAATGACAGAAATGACAGTCCAACTCTATTCTTTCCTGGACAAACAACAGCTAGAGTACTGAGTCCAGTTTTGACTGCCATATTTTAGGAAGATCAGTGAAAAACTGGAGTATTTCCAGAAGTGGCCAAGGCGTTAAAAGGATTCAAAACTATACTTCAAAAGGATTGGTTGAAGAACTTTCAATGTTTAATTTAGGAAGTGATTTGATTATGGTGTTTAAATATTTGAAGGGCTCCCATGTGGACAAAGGATTAGATTTATTCTGCGTGGTCCAATAAAATGGAATTCAATTCATTAAGTGGAAGTTATTGAGAGGCAGAGTTCAGCTTGATAGGAAGAAAAACTTTTTACCATTTTAGATTTGTATAGAAATGGATTATGTTGCCTCAGGAGAGAGAAATCTTTCACTAATGGTCTTAAAGAAAAGGTTGGATTACACTTTTTTGAGATATTACAGAAGATATTTATACTCCAAGTTCAGCTAGATAACCTGTAGGATCCCTTTTAATGTTGAATGATTAGTAATAACAAACCAGAAGAGAAGGTTCAAAAAGACAGATATTTTTACTTCCTAGTATAAAAGAGTATTAAAGTTTCATAGGAAACTAATTTGGAAATGTTTTATACATAAGAAATTATATGCCCTAGTTCTTCCAATGCAAAGCCCATGTTTCTAAGGAAGGAGAAAAATGAGGATGAAGAATCAAAGGACTCTGACAGATAAAACAGAACCAGTGCCAATTCTGTTTGACAAATATTCCTCTCCTTCAAGGCTATGAATCTCTAGAACCATGCTGCAAACCTTCCCAGAGGGAATTAAGGTCAAATTCTTTTCACCAATCCATTGTACTTGCAGGTTTTAGCATCAAATGAGACAAAGAAATGAAAGCTTTTGAAAAGACAGAAATCAATCTTCGCATACAAACTGACATAGCTACTTCCAGGACAGAGTCTCAAGTTCAATTTTACTTCTCAAAGACAAAATTCTACATAATTCCTCATTACAGTCTCCATAAAACTTATTACATTTCTGGAAAACTGAGAGAAATGTGTTTGTAATTGGGTGAAGAAATAATGATTTCTTGGAAGACATACTCCTTCAACTATACATTGATAAAAACTTTTGGTCTTAACAATTACAGAGTACCTTGGACAGATGCTTGATCTTTATTCCAGCTACTAAATCTTCAGGTTCAGCCTCAATGTACTCAGTTTTTAGAACTTTTTCAGGATCATCCTCTTCCTCCTCTTTTCCCATCATAGATCTTTGATTCCCACACCAATAGGAAGGCTAAGAAAGAAATCAAAACTAGATCTTCAAGATAGTCAGTCAATTAGTGACAATAATGTCAAATTTTATTGAGATCAGAAAAAATTCAGTCAATGTAACAATATGAACTTTGAAGCAAAATAATCTTGAATTTGGCAATCTATTTAAGAAAATCAAACTTTACTCGACAGTGTTATTATTGGTCAAACAACACGGAACAATATAAAGCAACTCTAAATAAAGTCAAGACCAAAATCATAAAATAGGAAGGATTTCTATTAAATTCTATTGTAGCCAGATTTCTTTCTCTAGACTATCCCTTAGTAAATAATAAAGCAGAAGGAAAAGAGATAGCTATTTCCGATTCTTCTATGATCATGATTGTGGCCTAAGTAAGTAGTGGAAGAAATAAGTTGGTTAGGAGTAGTTTCTATCTCCAAAAGATCAAACAGTAACATCAGAACTCACCATCAAGAAAAAATACCAGGGCTGGGGCATACCATATTCTCCTGGAAAGACAGCTTCCACATACCAGGTCACCAAACCATAGAAAGCAGAATCAAATAGCAGCATTATCAGCACATGCCCAAAAGTGAAGTTATCATCAACATTAACAGATTTCATGAGGTATTTCCATTGAATTCCCATTCCTGAAGCACAAAAGGGAAGACGATTATAATTACAGATAGAATAAAACTGAATCAGAGTTGTCCTGAAGCTTCATGATGTCAAAAGAGTAGTCACAAGACTGAAAAAATATGTAAGCCTATTATCTTCCATGTTACTATGAATCATTTACTTCATGAAGCATACAGTAATATTTTTTCTTGCTTTAGTTTCTATTTTCAATTCAATTTTATTTTATAGTATTGTATTGCCTACCTTGAATTCTCCCTCATTCACTTCCCCTACCCCACCCATCAAAAAAAGCAAAAAGAATAAAAAACAAAACCCAAACCCTAATTTAGAATTATGTAAACCAACCAAAACAAATACCCAAATTAGTCATGTCAAAAAATAGCACCTTTTATCACAAGCCCTTTGGATTGTGATCAATAAAAGTTCTTGACTTTTAGAGTTAAATGTCTTTGTAATATCATTGTTTTTGGTCTAGTTCTGTTAACTCTGCATTGTTCATCTAAATCCTCTCAGATTTTTCTGAAACCATCTCCTTCATCATTTCTTATAGAACAGAAATATTTTGTCACATATATATTATAACTTGTTCAGCTATTCTCCAACTGATGAGTAGTCCCTCAGTTTACAATTCTTTGCCATCATGAAAACAACTGCCATAAATTTTTTGTGGAAATATTCTTTTTCTTTGCTCAGAAAGACTAGCTCAAGTTTACAGACCCACCAATAGTGTATGCATTAATGTAACTTTTTTTTTCCAACAGCTCTTCCAGCAATATTAACCTATTATTTTTGCCATTCTGAGGGATGTGAGGTGGTACCTCAAGAGTTCTTTTAATTTAAATTTCTCTAATTATAGTGATTTAGAGAATTTTTTTCACATGGCTATTGATAACTTGGATTTATATTCTACCATAAAGTTACTTTAGTCTTTAATATGAGTTTGCTTTGAAATTATCAGGATCAACCTAAGCTCATTAATTGGCAATATCATCTTTACATTAGTTTTATAGTATGTGTATGTGCCCTTTTTGGATATGGTATTAAAGATCAATGCTTGGTCAAAATGCATTTCAGTGAATTCTTCAGGAACTCTTTTCTACTTTCCCTGTCTACATTTACTCCACTTCATTACATTATGAAATTACTATTTGGATGTTCCTAATAATGAACCCAATAGAAATTTTCATGGTATATTAGAATCAATCTTTGGACATAAAGTGCTCAGCTATCTATGGTGAATGAATACTTTGAAGATTACACTTGTGCTAACTTTAAAAAAAGTCAAGACAAAATTTGAAAAAAATTAGATTAATTCTTATTTACAATTGATTTGCATGGAAATGACATGAATTTTAGTGTTATTGTATCATTATAAATACAATAGCCTATGAAACAGAGAGGCAGGGACACAAGAGTGTCCAATGTATGACTATGAGTAACCAAGTGCTGCAATGGTTCTCAAAAGGTATGCCATGGATACCATATTTCAACCTGTATGCTATTAATTATTATTATTTTTTTTAGTGTATATACTTTATTTATTGATTTATTTTTAGATAACAGCTTTTTATATTTAAAATATAGGCAAAGATAGTTTTCAACACTCAACAATACCCTTGCAAAAACTTGTGTTCCAAATTTTTCTCCCTCCCTTCTCCCCCTTCTCCTCTATAGAGTGAATATATGCTATTAATTATATAGAATTGATACTTGAAATCATGGGTACATGCATGAATCTCCCAAGCTTCATAAAGTACACTATGCATTATTTCTAACAGCAAAGAATCATAATGTGAAGGGGGCAAAAAACAAAAAAGAAAATTACTATGTTATTGATTCCAGAAAAAAAGATGAAGAAAGAAGAAAAAGCATCACCAAAGAGTACTTTGTTCCTCTGATCTACAATGGACAATAGCCACAAGGGATAACTTTTGGAAACTACAATTAGGAACTGTTCAACTGTAGTCCTCAAAGTATATAATTCATCAACAAAAGGTTTTTAATTTTTGATTACAGATGACAAATTGTCCAAATGTATACTGTCCTAATATACATAGTACATATATTTATTTAAGACAAAGTTAATCAGGTGTAGAACATTTCAGATGAGAGAAACACCACTGGAAAGAGGTCTTCGCAGTTCGAAGATTAAAGACCAAATGACTTCCTGACTTGCCTGAAGTACAGATCTGGAATTGCTATGTGGACTGATTAAGAAGGAAGGTAAAGTCTGTTCATAAGTTTTATCTTTGCTTTTT